>NC_058373.1:55222500-55564166 GCF_018350175.1 Felis catus
GCTTATTCATGTATCTTCTTTGATGAAATACCTATTCACATATTTTGCCAATTTTAAAGTTGGGTTATTTTTCTTCTTGTTATTGAGTTATTGAGTTCATCATGTTTTTTGATGAAATCTCTTCATCAGAGATGGTAAATATTTTCTCTGTGACTTGTCTTTACTTTCTTGACAGTGTGTCTTGAAGTATGACAGTTTTTTTATTTTGATGTCAATTAATCCATCTTTTTCTTTAATGAATTATGCTTTTGGAATTGTAGCTAAAATCTCCTTGATTAACCCAAGAATTTAAAGGGTTTCTTTTATATTTTCTTCTATCAGCTGCATTGTGTTATAATAAAGTTTTGATCCATTTTAATTAATTTTTGTGAATGGTGTTAAGTAAGGGTCAATTTTGTGGGAGAGTCATGAGGATATCTAATTTTCTTAGTATCATTTGTTGAAAAACCATCCTTGTTGAATTTCCTTAGCACTTTTGTTGAAAATCAATTGACTCTAATGGAAGGGTTTGTTTCTAGACTTGCTGTTCTGTTCAATTTGTCTATATCTCTATCTTTACTCTAGTACCATAGTCTATTGATAATTGTAGCTTTATAATATGTTCCATTCATATGTGTCTGTATAATCCATTCATTACTGTAGCTTTGTAGTAAGTTTTTTAGTCCTCCAAGTTTATTCTTTTTCCAAATTATTTTGTCTATTCTGAGTCCTTTGTATTTCCATATAAATTTTAGCTGCACCTTGTCAATTCCTGCAAAAAGTCCCCCTGGGATTTTGATAGTGTTTGCATTGAACCTACAGATCAATTTGTGGAGAAATGCCATTTTAATGATGATAAGTTTTCCATTCCATGAACATGGAATGTCTTCCCACTCTTCAATATCTTTTAGAAATCTTTTCTATTTTTCAGTGTGAAAATTTTGCACTTATGTTCTTAAATTTATTACTATAAATTTTATTGTTTTTGATACAATTTTGAATGGAATTGTTTTTTTAAGTATTTTTAGATTGTTAATTGTTGGTATATGGAAATATGATTGCTCTTTATAGCTGATTTTGTATTCTGTGACCTTGTTGAGCTTGTTTGTTATAGTAATTTTTTTGTAGATCCCTTAGGATTTCCTACATACAAGATTATGTTGTTGATGAATAGAGATAATTTTACTTCTTCCTTTTAAAACTGTATGCTTTTACTTTCTTTTCTTTGCATTACTGGCTAGAACCTGCAACACAGTGTTCAAGAGAAGGACAAAAGCAGACATCCTTGCCTTGTTTCTGATCTTAGGAAGAATATTTATTATTTCACTGTTATTTATGACGATAGCTATAGGTTGAAGGAGTTCACTCATATTTATATTATATTTATATTTCATTAAGAGTGTCGTCATGAATGGACATAGGACTTTGTCATTTGCTTTTCCTGCAGTTATGGAGATGATCACGGTTTTTATCCTTCACTTTATTGTTATGGTATTTATATTAATTGATTTTCAGATGTTATTTTTAATTTTTTTAATGTTTATTTGAGAGGGAGAGAGAGGGGGAGAGAGAGAGAGAGAGAGAGAGAGAGAGAGCGAGCAGGGGAGGGGTAGAGAGAAAGAGGAAGACACAGAATCTGAAGGAGGCTCTAGGCTCCGAGCTGTCAGCATAGAGCCTGATGTGGGGCATGAACCCATGAACTGTGAGATCATGACCAGAGCTGAAGTTGGATGCTTAACATGCTGAGCCATCCAGGCGCCCCTGACTTTCAGATGTTTTAAGTCAAACTTGCATTCCTGGGTAAATCCTACTTGGTCATAGTGGATAATCTTTTTTTATATATAGTTGGATTCAGGTTGTTAGTATTGTGTTGAGGGATTTTGTGTCTCTGTTCATAAGGGATATCAGTCTGTAGTGTTCCTTCCTTGTGATGTCTTTTTTTGGCTTTGGTTATCAGGGTAATACTGGCTCATAGAATAAGTTGAGAAGTGAGCCAAGGGATGTTTATTTTTTAAACTAGTTACAGTCGGGAGGAGGAGAGGATGCTGTAGCAGTGTTTCTTTATGGTAGAATTCCATTTAAATATTATTTTAAATCTGTTATGAACAAATTTATAATATGTAATAAAATATATCACTAGAAAAATTATACAAAAGTATATATATACAAGTTTTATTTATAAAACATATTTAGCTTATATGAAACAAGTGGGTCAAATTGATATAACAGTTTCTACAGGCTTATTACTTTTTCAAAATTGCAATATAATGGACATATAACATTATATTGGTTGCAGGTGTACAACATAATGACTTGATATCTGTGTATATTGCAAAAGGATCACCACGAAAAGCCTAGTAAACATCCCTTACCACATATAGTTACAGTGTTTTGCACTTATGATGAGAATTTAAGATTTATTCTCTCAGTAACTTTCAGAGGCTTAGTATTACTCTTAGTTTCTGTACTTACTTCATCACAGACTGGATACAAACAGTTCTCCCAAGTCTGTCAGCCACCTTTGAGTAGTACTTGTGCAGGCTTCTCCTTCTCAAACTTTCACATGCATAGACATCACCTGAGGATTCTGTACGAATGCAGATGCTGATTCAATAGGTCTGGGACAGGGCCTGAGGCTCTGCATTTCCCTGAGCTCCTAGGTAATGCTGATACTGTTGGTCCCCAGACCACACTTTGAATCCTAAAGCTATGAAGTATAACGCAGATAGTACGATAGATGTGATTTTTTTTTTATAACCCTATCATAGATTGCTTTGGGACATATTTTGGTTTTTCAAAGACAGTTGGATTGTTGTTCAGCAGTCATAGTATTCTAAATTATCAGTTGTTTTTCTTGGCCTCTAACCTCCCAGTGCTCCTCTATAAATCGAGGGGGTTGAACTAGAAGATCTTGGAAGTACCTTCCAGATCTCACAGTCTGTGATTTTAAGCATGCATGTCAAGGGAGAATTATGGCTGCATTTGCATTTTCTTTTTATATAAATCTAATACAATAGAAACCCTAAATCTTATGTTATTACCACAGTTCTTAACATGATGTTAAAAACTGATGATAAACATGCTTTCCTAAATTTTGGATGATACAGAAAGATTAGTAACAACATTCAGAGATTTTTCCATGTTGAAGCCTTCAAAACGTGGGTGGGGGTCTTGTTTAACCATATAGTTGGAAATCCAATTAAAAAAATAATTGACTTGCCTAAACTGGAGAGACAAGTAAAATACGTGTTTATATTATGAAATTCAAGTTGACACAAAATAGCTGAAAGGCTTCAATTTCAGCCAAGTTGAAATGATCTCATTTTCCTTTATATTTCATTCTATTTACTGAGATACTTGAAACATTTTCCCCTGTTGCTTAAAAGCAAATGAAAAGGGTGGTAAATCAGTGGTAGAAATGTGTTGTCAAAACCTCCAGGGCCTGTATCCTACGTCTTCAGCACATATTGGTGTGATTCTGCTATTCTTACTACAGATGATTACAGCAAACTCTGCAATGAAGGGTGGAGACACTTGGTCAGCCTCCAAAGAAAGTGACTAATAATTGACCTAATGTACAGAGCACATGAATAACATATTCTTTGGGTAAAAAAAAATACGGTTTATGGGGTGTACGAGAGTTCACATCCCTCTTTCAGTTCTTCCAAAAGATTTAAGATACTAAGCTGCTTTATTACAGTTTTAATTCCTCAGTCTCAAATGCACGTTATGCATAAATGCCACTCTGCAATTTAAGAACACCCTCCTGCCCCCAGATTTTCTTAAAGTAGTTATTTAGAATTTTGAAGAGAAATATTGTCAATTTTGTTACATGTAACTTTGCAGGGGCTTCACATTGTAAAAGGATTTTTATTTTAGTTTTATATCCCGTTGAGCAATTGTTTCCCTTGGTGAGATTTGAAGTCTCCAAAATATATAGGAGTTTTGTTTGCTGAGGAGATGAGAGCAAAGTTAGAATTTTCCTTTTCTTTTTTCATCATGTTGAACATCACTTGAAAAATACACTTACTGTATTTCTGTTATTTTTGGCTTGGCTGCAAGATATTTTATTTGGTGGATTTCCTTTTATTCATTTAGTAATAATGGGGTCAGCTCAGCAGACCTTTTTATTTTTAATTAACCAACCCCTGATTGTGTTATGTGCTAAGACACATCCATTAATGTTAGGAAGGACACAGATCAAAACATTTTACAGTACTTCTCCCTGGGGGGTGAGATTATAGTTGAATTTCATTTTCTGCATTCCAAGTTTTTGAATATCTCACGAAAGCCATTTTTCTTCATTAAGAGACCACAAATATAAAATTGAACAAAACGTAGGGATTTCCAGATTTATTTCTTTAGCAAGAGAACTTGTTGGGTATGTGTTTAACATACACTGTATACCTACTAGATGCCAGGCACTTGGTGATTCTGGGGCGATAAGGCCAGTGAGACCAGCTGTTATGCTGGAGGACTTCAGGCATAATGTCATCATCTCTCCAAAGTATGGTTGGGGTGGGGGGACCAATAAATGGCACCACCAATAAATTATTACCACCTGTAAAGTGCTAATAATTCCATACCTCTCCCCTGGGGCTTTAAAGAGGATTAACTGAGATTGTGTATGTCAGGTGCTTGGTCTAGTAGCTGGTGCATAGGAGGCTTTGGTTATGATTATTGTGCTTTGAACATGCACAGTGCTGGGGAACTCATTATCTCTGGAGGCAGCCCAGCCTATGCTTGGACGTGTTGGGGAAAGAGTGAGACCCTACACCCCAATGAAATCAGTCTCTGAAGCTGCTGTTCCACATGGCATCCCTTTAAATATCATAACTAGCATTTTAGGTTATTACATTAGTTTAAGCCAAGCTGTGGTGGTGATTTTCCTGAGAGGGCGTCTCCATTCGTATCAAGGGGGATAGTGAGAAACTGGAGTTTATTTTGTAGTTATGCAAGCATAGAGTTCTTTTGTAGACATGTGAGGACCACCTGGGGCTTTGGCCTTTTACTTAACTAAACTAACTTTTTGTTATTAGTAGAAAATAAGCATTTGAGAAGACAAAGATAGAACTAGAAAAAAAAATAGGTGCTGGACATCTAAAACAGTTCAGACGAAGACACTGAGTCCAGAAACTTCAACTCAGTTCCCTCCAAAAATATCTTTTCTCTGACCTCACAACAAAACACACATAAAATCTCATTGGCTTTGTATCACAGAAATGTTTCTCTGTCCCTGCAGATGATTCCAGTAAGTTTGCTTTATTGATCTGGTTGCGAGGGGTGCTGCCCAACAAATAATCTTATACAATAAAAAGCCTCTGGGGACCATTTAATAGTCAGGGTGGTGTTAGTATCTGCATGATGAAGAGGATTATGGTTGAGCGAAGTTCAGCTAATCACAGGGTTATTGTTCTATAGTTAAGCAGCCACAGCGTCACTCTTGAGCTTTCTGTATGCCTGCCTCCCATACCAAGCATTACAGTCTTCCCCTAAAATTTCCAGACCACCCACTGTAACAATATAGTATATAAAAGGATCCAGATGCTCGGAAAGAGAACGGGTGAAGTGTAGAGCACGCGTGATACCTTCTAGATTTTGAGCACTGTTTTTTACATAACTGGCTCACTAAAGATATCAAACTTCATCTCCAAGTCTCCTTTCCAGAGCATTTAAAAATATATATCAGTATTGAATTTATCACAAAAATTATGCATTTTAAGATTGTACTTGATTCAGGAGTCCCTGTGTGTTTCCAACTTTGTACCTCTCTTGCAGTATTTCCTAGAGAACAGTGGAGATACAATTTGTAGGGTGTGCACACACACTGAGTTCTAAAGACAGATACAATATGGAGAGTACCATGTAAGGGAGCTATAACCATGAGGAAAATGTACTAGATACCTGTAGAGTGTGCACTTGCAAAATGAGAGAAGAAAACTGGCTAAGTACAGATAACTTACTACAATTTAAGGCCTGATTGCTTGAAGTTCTGCAGATGCTTTGGTCTGTATTCATTTTTGGGAAATGAATATACATTTGGAGCTTAGGCAGCTTTGCAGTGGTTCAGTGGTGGTCTGTGGCCTTGCAAACCTGGTTTGTTCAAAAACAGATTTAATAGATGTGGCTCACCCTGGCCCCCAAACACTCTGTTCAGGACCGATGACTTATACGAAGGAAACTTCTTCATATGAAACTCACGAATTAATTTATTTATTTCAACCCTTTTATTTTCTCCCACCATGCTGTCTAATGTTGTTTCCCCAGTCCCTCTTTATCACATTACCGTATTAAAAAAATACTTAACTGGAATTTTAGCTCTTCCCCTAGAAAGGTAACTTCAGGAAAGCAGGAACTGGCTGCTTATTTTCTGCTGTATCTTTAGAACCTAAAAAAGTGCCTGGCATATAGTAAGTAGGTTCTCAGCAAGGATTGATGACAAAACTTGGTCTGTCCAGGAACTTTTGGTTCACTTGTTCATTCTTTTATTCCTCAAGCATTTATTGAGGACCTCGTGTATCCCAACGACTGTAGTGGTAGTTAACTGAGTAAACCTTGCTCTAAAGGAATTTATGAATAGATTTAAAAAATACATCTCTAATGCAGTAAACCTCTTCATTAAAGAAAGCATAAACTAATGAGATAATAGATTCAAAATATTTCATTAAGAATTTTAGAGTCTTCATGGGGCGCCTGGGTGGCTCAGTTAGTTAAGCATCCGACTTTGGCTGAGGCCATGATCTCGTGGTTTGTGAGTTCGAGCCCCGCGTCGGGCTCTGTGCTGACAGCTCAGAGCCTGGAGCCTGTTTCAGATTCTGTGTCTCTCCCTCTCTCCACCCCTCCCCTGCTCCTATTCTATCTCTCTTTCTCTCTCAAAAATAAATAAAACATTAAAAAAAACTTAAAAAAAGAATTTTATAGTCTTCAAAATCTTTATGAAAGCAATAAATATAATTTCCCCTTCTAATTTAAATGCTGTAGCCAGATTACGAGCACAGGGCTTGTATGGGCTGCTCTTTGCCTGATTTAGACTAGGGGCCCCCACTTGCAGGGAAGATACTTTCCCCAAACCATGGGCCGAGCTTTTCTATCTTTTTGCAAGCTGGCATGTCAGTGTTTGAGTGGTGAGCCACCAGTGGGGCCATCACTAAGTGCCATCTCTAAAAATAGCAGAACTTTATCCTTGAAAATGAAAATGCTTTGGTTTTAAAAATATGTTTCTGTTTCTAATGAACCCAAGGCTTGGATTTGTTTAAAGGCATGCACATTTCCCTTTGCTGATGGCAAAAAACAAAACATTCATGCCCAAGCATGAAGGTCTGTTCCATTTAGAGTCTTCTCACATTGACCCAATTCCCCATTTGTAATATACAACCTAGCCCCCGTTTGATGAAATGTGGTATCTGTGGAGAATGTGTTCCGAGACCCCCAGCAGATGCCAGAAACCACAGAGAGTACCAAACCCTATATATACTGTTTTTTCCTATATAGACATACCTACGATAAAGTTTAACTTATAACTTAGGAACAATAAGAGAATAACAATAATAATTAAGAATAAAATAGAGAAATTATAACGATATACTGTAATAAGTTACATGAATGTGGTCTTTCTCTTTTTCAAAATGCCTTGCTGTCCTCTTTTCTTTTGATGATGTGGGATGATAAAATGCTTACATGATGGGATGAAGTGAGATGAGAGATGTGGGCTTTATGATGTAGTGTTAGGTTACTTTTGGCTGAGGATAATCTGCTTCTGGACCACGCTGACCTTAGGTAAGAGAAACTATGGAAAGTGAAACCACAGATAAGGGGGACTACTGTACATAAAGTTTCTCTGAAATGGATGCATCCCACTAATCCATGGTCTCTTTGTGTCTAACTGTCCATCAAAGTTGCCTAAGATGTCACAATACCGCAGCGTGGACCACTAGAGAGAAACCCTATGACCATCTGGCTCAGTCTCTACCTTTTGTAGGGGATGCTATGAAGGTCCAGTGAACTGAAGTTACTAACCAGGGGAGCTAATAGATCGGAGTCTAGATGTGTATCCATTCTCCTAATTTCCAGTGTAGTGTTTCTCAGATGTGGTCTGCTGATCACTCACATCAGAATTGCAAGGGTTGCTTAGTAAAAATGTGATTCCTGTTCCCCAAAGGAATCAATATTGTTAGGGCCTTAGTCCAGGAATTTGCATTTTAATAAGTTCATCAGCTATTCTTTTTTTTTTCAACGTTGTTTTTTTTTTTTTTTTTAATTTATTTTTGGGACAGAGAGAGACAGAGCATGAACGGGGGAGGGGCAGAGAGAGAGGGAGACACAGAATCGAAAACAGGCTCCAGGCTCTGAGCCATCAGCCCAGAGCCCGACGGGGGGCTCGAACTCACGGACCGCGAGATCGTGACCTGGCTGAAGTCGGACGCTTAACCGACTGCGCCACCCAGGCGCCCCCATCAGCTATTCTTATATGCACTAAAATTTGGGCTTAAACCAAGCAACCTGCTTGCCCAGGACGACCTGCCTTCATATTTTCCCCTGCTCAGTATGTTGACTATATCAACCATTTAAATACTAGTTCTGGGGTGTGAGGGTGGTTCAGTTAGTTAAGCATTTGACTTCAGTTCAGGTCATGATCTCACAGTTCATGGGTTCAAGCCCTGCGTCAGGCTCTGTGCTGACAGCTCAGAGCCTGGAGCCTGCTTCGGATTCTGTGTCTCCCTGTCTCTCTCTGAGCTTCCCCAGCTCACGCTCTGTCCCCCTCTGCCTCTCAAAAATGAATAAACGTTAAAAATTAAAAATAAACAAATATTAGTTCTGATAACCTAAGGACATTATTCTAGTTTGTGAGGTGAAGCCCCTAACGTAGAGAGAGATTATTTTTCCATTAGCGCAACAGTAAGAATATTTTCATTGGAAGGTTATTGATTCAGTGACTCAATTGGAAATTCTCAGTGAAGTCTAAAAAGATAAATGTGATGCTTTAAAAATTTTAATTGAATCTAATGAAGTTTGAGTTGTCATTTAATATATTCATATCTGCTTGTGTTTTCATTAAAAAAACACTTTTTGAATGAATGTTGAGGGCACCAATAAAGTGATTACCTATTTAGTGGGAGGGATTGGGCAGAGGGTGAGTGAAAGGGAAGGAGACGAGAATACTTTCTGTGCTTCTTGAGTTTTGAATTCTGTGAATGTATTGCCTATTCTGAATTTATTTATTTATTTATTTATTTTTTAATTTTTTTTTTCAACGTTTATTTATTTTTGGGACAGAGAGAGACAGAGCATGAACGGGGGAGGGGCAGAGAGAGAGGGAGACACAGAATCGGAAGCAGGCTCCAGCCTCTGAGCCATCAGCCCAGAGCCTGACGCGGGGCTCGAACTCACGGACCGCGAGACCGTGACCTGGCTGAAGTCGGACGCTTAACCGACTGCGCCACCCAGGCGCCCCGCCTATTCTGAATTTTTAAATTACATAAATCTTTAGAGCATTGACATTTCCTGTGGGACCGTAGCAGGTGATTGCTCTGATTCTACCCAGTCTACATGAACACATGCTCAGAAATCTAGATCTCCCTGTAGCAGGAGGTAATGAACATTGTAAAGGTCAAGGCCAGGAAGGGAAGGACTGCAGATTCAGCTAATTTTAAGGAAATCACTAATTGGCTTGAAAATATAAGTCACTGAGATTGTTCACGCATACCCATGATCTCAAAACCTCTCCCCCACAGACCATTCATCACTGGGAATTCGGATGACCTTGGGAAAATCACTGACCCCTCTTAGACTTAGTTTTCTAGTCTGTAATGATAGTGATGAAAGTCATTGCTTTTCAATTTACCAGCTGTTTCTGAATACATTCTTTTATTTAGCCTTCAACAACCCTGTGGGGTGGGTGGTATGGTGCCATCTCTGTTGTTTAGGTGAGGAAATTATGGCCTAGAGAGGTTAGTTGGTTTAGGAAGGGTCACATAAGGGTGGGGTGTTTAACTTTCATTACCGGAATCTTTTCACTGTAACATGAAGTGGCATGGATTGGACAATTTCTAAGGCCTCTTCTAGCATTATAGTCCTTGAGTGTATTAGCTATTCAGGACTCAGTCAACTTTATTGAAGTCCTTCAGAGAAATAAAAAAAAAAAAAAACACTGAAGCCATGGGTTCTCAATTTTAGGAGCTCCCATTTGTAATTAGAGTATCAGTACATGCTCATATGAAGAAGACCAAGGAATACTTACAAATCTAGTACATACTAATCATAAATTATGAATATACTTGAATTTCTCATATCACATACATACACTGTGAATCTAACTACCAAGAGCATGGGAAAGTCCAGTTCCCGGGGAATAACATCCAAGTCTCTCATTTCCTCCATTAATAATAATAATAATAATAATAATAATAATAATAATAATATTAACAACAACAATAACTGCTCTTTGATCACCTAATGGGGTAAACATTTGCTATATGTTACCTCATTTAATCCTTACCACAATATTATTATCCAACTACCATAGATAAGGAAACCAAGACTTAGAGGTCAAGTGATTTGAGCAGCCATCTTGTAGATGGCATAGTCAGGTCACTAACCAGGATCCTTTATTGGTTTTAGGTATGTGAGCTTCACATTATGACTGTTTAATCTTAATGTTTGCAAGTGAATGTAGGATGGTTTCAGATAAGGACATATGGTAGAGGAAACTTGACTGACCCCTGCCAACACCAAGGGCAAGCGTGGTTTCATGCAATAGCAATTTTGTCATGTTTCATGTGTCCATTAGTAGAGAAGAGTCCATGAATTCTGCACTCTAAACCCTTTTTGTACGACCTCATTTCTTGTGTGCAGCATCTTTTACCTCATTTTGCCTCCTACATATATGAAGTAGGGATAACAAACTTACCCTTACAGATAATAGATGACTGAGAGCAAATGATGAGTGTAGTAAACCATTTGATAGGATTTGTCTCTATAAAAGGAGGGTTTTGTGGATCTGTTACTTTCAGTCTTTCTCTTGAGTATATTTTCTAAATTATTTTTCTGCTATTAGATATGAACACTTTCCTCTGTCATTCTTACCTTCCTATATGCCATCATCTCTTTCAATCTCCTCTCCTTTGCCAGAGTGAATCCATTCTGTACTTGAATGCTGTGGAAATCTCTTGGCAATTCAAAGTCTTAGCATTTATCCAGTCATTCTGGGAAGCAAGGAGAGTTTACATTGTTTCCTTAGTTCACACAGACGCAGGCAAGGTTCATAGCTTGCCTGGGTTGGCAGACAGTTTTTGAAGATTGTAAAAATTGTGCTTTGCTCTGGACCCTGGCTGCTCACAGAGGTCTGCCTGCCTGTCCTTGGTCTGTGTCCTCGGCAGGCCTTTCACTCAGTCAGACTCCTCTAATGAGAGAGTTCTTGGATTTCAGTCTGGGGGAACCCAGCCTCCACCCACCAGACTTCCTGGAGAGCTCTCTGCCGATGCTGAAAGTGCCTGGGGCCTTGAGGATTGCATCAAGCTCCCTGTTGAAGGGGTCTCAAAATTCCTTAGACATAATTTATTTGTGGCTACAATTTGTTATGAAAGGAACCAGGCTGTTCCAGCCAATAAATTGTCAAAGGAGCACATACCTAAGATAGAGAAAATGGCTTGCAGTACAGAATCTTTATTCCCTTTTCTAGTGCTCTGCAGTCAGTATTTCCAATAACTTTAAATAAAGTTTATTTCTGAGCAGACCCTTGGTTTCTGCTCTTTGCATTTACCAAAACCCTTCGGGTATTTGTTGAGTGGGGGCGGGCCTTTTTATTCACCTGTTTCCTAGTCCGAACTTCAGATAATCAGCGCTTATTTCCAATGTGAATTCAACGAGCTCTGAAACGACTTTCTTTATGGAAAGTCAGACAAGTGGATGTGTATATGCAGTACTGCATAGCTGGTGGTGTAAGCTTTCACCAGAAAGTCAAAGCCATATAGCACCTGTAGCTACTTCCATATTACGTTCAAGATCGTCCTGGCTTTATAAAAATTAGCTATCAGAAAACAGACCCAGCTCACAGGCTTTGCTTCTTTGAAAATGGACTTTATGTCCATGCCTATTTAATCTTCTCTCTGAATCTGATCCCTCTACTATTCATATATCTCTGATTTTGCATTAGTGTATACCGTAGCCAGATATTTTGTTTGTTTGTTTTTTGCCTTTTTGTAAAATTTCCTTAGCTACTTCTATGGTATAGAATTAAGTATATAATTTCCAAAGCTAGTTGTCTGTGTGCCAAAATAGCCTTTATTTTAGTAAAATAACTTTATGTTTTGCTTGACTGCGCTATAAAATGACTTAGATAATTTATGTTTCTCTTTACCACACATTAGAGAATACCTGCTTAGAAAGGGTTTTATATCCTGGTTTGGAGTAGATATAATAGTTAAAACCCTCCCCCTTCTTGAATTATTAAGATATTAAAAAATTAAACCTCATGGTAATAATGTTGAAATGATGTTCAAAATGACACTCAAGTATTTAGAATTCTTTTTATCCTGGACAACATTATTTAGATAAACTGGGAGGAGGTATTCTAGAATGGGAAGTAGTTGAAGATGCATAGAAATATATGAAATGTGTTGTAGGATCAAAGCTTCAGCAGTTTGGATAGAGCCAAGAGAATTCCAATAGGGAGGTGAGAAATGGGGTTGGATGCTAGCTTAGCCTGACCAAGAGAGCTTGAGGTGCTAACCATTATTTGTGTTCAGCCTGTTTAAATTTTTCTTTTATAAGAAAAAATATTTTGGGACACCTGGGTGACTCAGCTGGTTAAGCATCTGCCTTTGTCTCAGGTCTGATCTCACGGTTTGTGAGTTCAAATCCTGCATCGGGCTGTCTGCTCTCAGTGTGGGGCCCACTTCAGATCCTCTGTACCCCTCTCTCTCTCTCTCTGCTTCTTTCCTGCTCTCTCGCTCTTTCTCTCTCTCTCAAAAATAAACTTTAGAAAAAAAAAAAGAAGACATATTTGAATGAAGTGAAAAAGCTACTCTAACCTGTAATACAGCCACTAAAAGGGAAGCCTAGTCATTCAGATCTCAAAGCCTTAAAACTGACAAATTCATGTCCAGGTGGTGGCTTAGTTATATTTTAGGCACAGTGTTCAAGGCAAGTGTTACGTTTTCTTTTCAAATGAGAACCTTGCAAATGCAAACATATCAAATGATGGTCAATGTTATAAGGACCCTCCACAAGATAGCTAAATATGCTCAGAGCAGCCCCGGTGGAAGGAAGATGCTATAGAGGAAAACCCAGCTGTCTGATACCTTTCCTTAAACCTTCACCTGATTCTTTTCTCTTCCCTTTCCCAACGTAGACCCATCTTGCCTAGCCTTCTCAATGAATACTTGGCTTGAACTTCGTTCACTCAACTTTGTCGCTGACACACCCGTTGTACTGACGGAATCCTGGCTTGAATGGAGCTTGCTCAGCTGTGCGTTAGACAAACCCTTCTGGCTGACCTGGTTTAAACCTGGCTTTCTTGACGCCATCTCTGGCATGTTCCAAGGTGAAAAAGGACTCTGCTGCCCTTTCCATTGCTCCCCTGGAGGGGAAACCAATTGCTACTTGGCACCAGAGTTTATCAGGCCCACATCCAGAGTAGTAACATGATGTAGGGAGAATAGTACCGGGCTGGAAGGAAGGAAACCTGAGTTCTAGTGCTGGCTCTGCTTTGCAGTAGTTGTGTGACCTTGAGCAAATCATTTCCCTGGCCTAGCTCAGTTTTTTTGGTTTTCTTTTCATCTGGAAAGAAAAGTTAGGACCTTTCTGATCCTAAAAAATCAGGGAGGCACGTAATGTTAACAAATTTTTGAATGAATGGAGATTTTGGTTCCACGTGCCAATGAATCTTTCTACCTTCCACACTGACACTTTGCCCAAAATACTGGTCCTCTCTATTGTAGTTCAGTAGTATGAACTCAACCCGCCTCTTAGTCTTGGGCTTGGGACCTCAAACCCTTCCTTCCTAAGATGAAAACTATGAGCTTGGGACACTTCCAGCTATTTTATGTGTAACAGTTTACCTAAACCTGAACAACCATGTAACGGGCCATTGTTATCTGCACTTGACACATGCAGGAATTGAGGCTCTCTGAGGTTCCATGACGGCACAGTGCCTGAGCTCACTACCATTACCTGCCATTGACATAAGAAGTACCTGGCATTTTGTGCAAGGGATCTCAGGGAACCCCTCTTGTTAAAGTCTCAAAGAAAATTATTTCTAACTGCATTTCAGATGCTTAGAATTTATGCTTTGCCAAGCACTTTTCCACTTAATTTTAAATCCAAGGGTATTTCAAGGGGAATTTAACCCATATGTTTCTGTTTCCCTTGTACTTAACTCATCAAAGAGGATTGTTTTGTAAACCTTAGCCTCTTCTTATGAGCACTTTTGAGCTCATATTTGGCTGGCATTGGCTGGATTTTGAATCTGCCATGGCTGCAGCTTGATGTTAAATCCTTCTTTCCAACCACTATTTCATGGTGGTTTCATCCTGTGAATGGATAGAAATTGAAGGTGAATTATAAAGACTCTTCCAAAACTGCACCAAGATTCCACTGATATAAAAAGAGATCCACTAACCTTTGAAGTTCGTTGTACTGACCTAAAACCTTACCCCATGAAGCTGTTGAACTTTGCATGAATATGTTCTATGAAGTTAAAACATTAAATTCATAGATGCTGCATTTTCCCCTGAAATGATATAGAGCAAAACTGTCTTTGAGAGATAAGGTAGTTGAGATGTTTAGTGTATGACTGCCTTGGAAAAGCCTTTTAGCTTAGAATCTCCTATTTGGGAAATATTTGAGTTATACAGTTAGTAGAAAGTTTCTTTCAGAGACCACCACTAGAAATGTAGAAGGCAAAACCCTGTTTATTATCTTAGCATGTAGATTAGTTGGGTACATTCAGTTCTGATATCCTGCTGAGTTGGAGAATTAATTAACTTCACATGAGCTCATCTAAGGAATGTGTATAATTGTTGGTAGTTGTGCATGACCCAAAGGGAAGCAAGAAAAAATTTTGTACCCGGTTAGAAGTTCAGTTCAACCAACATATATATTGAGTATCTTGTGTCCCTGGCATTTGGGGCTAGAGAATGAGAGGTCAGAGGCAAACAAGAGACTGTCCCTCCTGGGGAATTTACTGTTCAGTAGGCTATGACGTGTACCACAGGCCAGATGGTGCAAGTGCCAAATAGGCAATGTAAAGGTAATGCAGCACAGGAGATGATGACGTTCATTTTGACTGATGAAGTTGGGCAGGCTCCCTCCAATATGAAGTGTTTAAGTTTGGGCTTGAAGGATAAGGCTTTTGAAGGGGGAAAGGCATTCTGGGATGAGATAACCAGACATGTTCTTGGATAATATAGACGATGCCAAATAGTTTTCCCAGATCTCTGCCCTGTGTGTAGATGTGGGGTGGGGTGAGTCTGTGGAGGTGGATCAGAGCTCTAGAAGCTCAAGCTGGGCTAATGGGGATTGTGCAAGGTCCTCAGTAATGAGCAGCTGGGATTAGCATGACAGCCTTTAACTGGGCACAGATTTTCAGTGCTGGAAGCCTTTAGTCTTAGATCAAGGGGAGAACATGGGAAAGTAGGAAGGAAGGAAACAAGACAGTGGAGAAACCATGTGAAATTTACATAAAAAGTAACATAAATCCCATATACACTGAAATTAACATAGCACATTAAATATGTCCTATGTTTGAATAGTGCACAAATGAGAGTCAATTCTTTCAGAGGGAGAAGAAACCAACCAAATGATGCATGCTATGTGAAAAGATCTCTTCTATTCACAGTATCATTATTTAATCCAAGATTAAATATTTTACATACTTTAGCTCATATCATTCTTACAAACATCCTGACTGTTATTATCCCTATGTATAATTAAGAAAGCTTAAGATCAGAGAGTAAATAATTTGCCCATGGCCACATAGGTATAGACTTCCATCCCCATTTGCAGATAGTTACAAAGGTAATAAAAGAATACACACTGCTTACTTACCATAAGCACTAGAACAATGTCAATACCTATTTAGACTTTCCCATCCTGGCTCCTGGAGGTAACTGCCTCTTTTAACACATATATTTTTCAGCTGACACCGAAATTGCTTCTGTTTTTTCATGATTTAGGATGGATATATTTATGAAAACAAAATCATATTTCATGCGAACACTCCAACACTGCGCTGAGGGTTTACATATAGCTCCAGATTTAGGAGTAGAAGGAAGATCACTCATGCTGATACAAATAGTGCTTGAATCTTCAGGGTTGTGATTTAATCCTGATGTACAGGAAGACAACAAAAATGGTACCTAAGAGGAGGTGTGAGTGCAAGGGCCTGACCCAAGATTTGAGAAGTCTGAGCTCTAATTCTGTCTGCTGTTAATTTGCTTTGTGACATTGAGAAGATTACGTCACTTCTCTGAGTTTTAGTTTACCCTTGTATAAATTGTATGATCTATTTGAGGAAGGCAAAGTAGTAAGAGGAAAGTACAGATTTTAGAATCAGAAACACCAAAATCAGAATTTTCATTCTGCTACTTAGCCTGTATAAGGCCGTGGACAAGTTTTTTAACTTTACTTTGAGCCTCAGTTTCCTCTTCTGTAAAATGGAGGGAAAAGCCTTCCTCAGAACTGTGAGAATTAGATGAGGCAGCGTGTGAAAGTAGCCAGCCAGCAACAATGTTCTATAAATGTGTGCTTTCTTTCCTTCTTCAATAAGTTTCTTTCCAGTTCTAAAATGAGAGAGTCCAAAGCTCATCTTATACATAAACGTTTGAAGCACAAGCAGCTCATAATTATGGAATTTCCTGTATTGAAGGGCTAAGTACTTCTTTCAAATCAGACTTGTCATCAGAAGACTTTCCAAGGTCTGGATGAATCTTTTCAAATTAACAACAACATCTGGGATTTAAAACAAACAAACAAAAACCCAACTCCTCTCACACTCACAAGAATTAGGGGCAGGGAATGGAAAGAGAAGTGTGATAAAATTTCATTTACCACCCTTTTCCGTCCCCTTCTTTGATCCAGAACAGATTAGAAGACTAAGACTTTGTTTTTACTGGTTGTATAGACCATCTGTGCCTGCATAGGGTATCAGCACTGCTACCCTATTTAAAGATTGAATAATTCCTCACATTGATGCAAACGCAGTGATTACCTTTCAGTGCCCTTCCAGCCTCTCCCTGCCCACAGGCCTCCTCAGCATTTACATTGGTCTTTGCTTTCTTTTCAGTACATTCTTATTGACACATACTTTGAAATTGCCACTGTTTGGCCATAGCTCCAGGATTCCATCAGTTCCAGATGTCCACTGTATTTGTTTATATTTTTTATGATTGTTATGGTAACAAATCAAATACATATAACAATTGGGAACCTGGGAGGAAGGGGATACTGTTCTTTATTTTCAGTTAAAGGCAGTATATGGAACCTATCACATTAAACAATAGCTCAACTGGTTAGAATAGAATAGGGAAACAAAGGTATTGGTGACCTTATTTTGAAAAAATGGAATGTATTTCACAAATGAGATCTGGCAGTAGCTCCTGGGATGGTGTTGATGCATATGACTATTTCTATGTTAGTTGATTTAAAAATGTGTATGCATTAAGAGCAGAGTGTTAAGGCAGGTTAGCAGAGGCTGGTCATGGCCCAACATTTAGATACCTTATCTAGTTGCCAGGAAGAAAAATTAAGTTGATTTTTAGAATATAAGTTCATGAAGGAAAAAATATCTGGAATTCTCCTTTGAATTTGGGTGAAATTTATTTACATACTTGATCTGCTTTGCTCAGACTTTTTGCTCTCAATTTTTAAAATACATACTACGTAAAAATTTTAGAAATGCAATGTATTACTCAGATCATTCACTCACATATATGTCAAATGACAAAATCCATGTACTTGGTGTCTTGGTTAGTAGTCAGTTTGGATGAAGTGATAGAAGACCCTACCACAGTGGCTTAAGCAAGTAAGGGTTAATTTTTCTTATGCTACAAACGAATTTGGAGGTATCAAAAATGTCATCAAGGACCACTGGCTCTTCCTTTTTTCTACTTGACCATCCTTAGTGCATGGGCTTTTGTTCTCATGATTACAGGTAGGATCATGGACTTTCCAGGCATCACATATCTTTCTAGAAGGACAAAAGGATAAAGGACAACGTGGTAATCCAGATGACTGTGTCTCATTTTATCAGAGAGTGAAAAACTTTACTTGACTCGCCATCTTGTAGGCCTCCACCTGCACCTTATTGACAGACCTGGACACATGTCTACTACTAACTGGAAGGGGGCTAAGGAGAAAGGGACTCTGGAGGGGGGTGGGTCAGCTGTCCACCTGTGCCTTTCAGCTTGCTCAGAGCAAGAATCCAGGCTTGACTTGATCTTCATGTCAGCCTTTTCTTTCGCCCTATTCTGCAAATACCAACTATTATTCACAAGAGGGGGCCAATCAAGAGAGTAGAGCTGATTCAGAACAAATCTATTAGCCCTGCTGAAAGTACATATCCTGTGGTCTATGGATCAGTGGCATCATCTGTTTTTAAGAATCTCGGAATACCTCAGTAATCTGGAACCGTGCTATTTGTGGGAGGAAGGGGAAAGTGGAAGAACTAGGAATTCTGGTAGGTATTTTATATGCATGCTTTCATTTACTACTTATACTACCTGACTGAGAATGCAACCCCAGGAGGCAGAAGAAACTGACTGAAAGGGTAATGGCTCGCTGCCACACTGATCATCATAGTTTTAGGATTCAAGTCAAATGAGATAGATTCAGGGAATCACAAGTAGTTAATTATGGCTTGGACAAAGGGAATGAATAGTGTGTAAGATTATGGGTTTAGACTAACTTAGGAGATGTGTAATTTTTCATATTCATTCATTCATAAATACTTGAGTACTTATTATGGACCCACAGATTGTTCCAGGCCCCAGGGATACAGTCTTAATGAGATAAATTATTTATCCTTAAGGCTCGCAGTCTGGTGAAGAACAATCATATAAATCCGTGATTACAGTGGAGGTTAATTAGTGCCACAGAGGAAGGAAGAAGAGAGTGCTCAGGGAAGACTTTCAGAGGAAGGGCATTTCAAGCAGAGGGAACATGAGTTGAGGAACTATAGTCCATGCAGTGTCACTCGACAGGGACCTCTCCTAGGGGAGTGGTGAGAGATGAAGCTGGTAGAGACCATTGCACGGAGTGCCTTAGGTTCTAACTCCCGTTAAGTTCACTGCTGTGCAGTTAGAGGAAAAGGGGATCTACAGTAAAGCCGAGACAGTTGGGTTATGGAGGAGGAGAAAATTAAGAAGCTGTCAGGTGATAAATTTTAGAGGGTTTACAGGGATGAATGAGTGGGTGTGTGAGGGCTTCTGTAACACCCCCTTCCAAGTTTGTGGACTGGGTGGTCTGGGCTATGGTGATGCCCTTTACTAAAGTAAGAACAGTGGGGGACCAAGTTTCTGGTGGGAAAACGAGCTTCTGTCAGACACATGTTTCCACTCACACTGCTTTTCTTAAGTGATGAAAATGACCTTCTCTCCCTAACCTGGCTGCTCTGTCCTGGCTCACACCAGCTGAGAGACCACCAGGGCATCCGAATGGTTCGTGGCTTGGCCACTTAAAGTCCATCAGACAGGTGGAGTGTCTGTCTCAGGCTGCACAGCAAATTAGTTGCTAAGCTGAGACTGAAAACCAGGCCTCTTGACTTTTCCGGCCTACTGCCTTTCATTTCTATGCTTACGGTATATTCTGCTTAAATAGACGAGGTAAGAGCATCAATAAATACCTGCTGCCATTTGAGGAAAATCAGCTGGAACTTTGTGTGTTACTAAGAATTAGCTACTGACTTCTATCTGGCCGTGATAACTTTTCTGTAAGTTTATTTGTTCCTATGTGGGCCCCTCTTGAGTTACAATTGAAGTAAGAGGGTAATTGATAAAGTGGTGGTTGTGTTACTAACTGGGAAGGGTTTTATATTTTCACTTTTCTTTGAGAATGAAAAGTTCACTTTTCTTTGAGAATGAAAAAGTTAATCTGGGCAAGTCACCTAAATAGTGCCACACTCCTATTAGTTACTTATTAAATGGTACAGAGGTTTATGAATTTTTTGAGGCACAAATATTTTTAAGGATCTGATGAAAACTGTGGACACTCTTCCTCCAAAAAGGTAAAAATGCACACTGTGTATGGGTCAAATCCAGTTGGTTGCAAGTAACGAAACTAGCTAACGCAGAAAGGGAGGTTTGTTCCCGGGATGTCCCAGGAACTCGAGGACAACAGTGCACCAGGGCTTTATCGAGGGTTGGACCCAGGCTCTCTCAGCCTCTCCCTGAAGCCATGTGGTCTTGTTCTTGCTCCTGTCCGCAGACATTGTCCTTCCTCCATGCAGATAACCTGCTATGTGCTTCTTCAGGTACTTGCTGGCCTAGAACTCTGGAGGTAACATTACCTGAGGTTCCTGGCACCTGCAAAGATGAAAACCAGTACTTCCCAATCCGTGTTCGAAATTTCTTGAAGAGAACATGTGATTGCCCCACTTGGATCAGGCACTTAGAGACTAGGGCCCCTTTACTGTGTCCAGCTTTGTCAGGCTGGTACGTATGGTTTATGTGCAACTTCTGGGCACTTTTGGACTTCCCGGGTCCCAGGTAACTGTGATCGTTAAGAATTATGGACTAGAGAAATTTGAATGCTGTAATCCTGCAGCAATACCTTTTAGCCATAAAACTACTGCCAAAAACAAGAACATACATTTAAGTAAATGATGTTTGCATGAGCATAAGACTTAAGAACACTTGTTCCATGCAAGAACTGAGATTTTTGAATATCAGTAGTTAAATCCCAGGATGGTGAAAATGATGTAGATTGAATTATGACACTCTCCAAGATCATTGATATTATATTCCTAACTTTTACCCTTAAAGGTTTGGAAATTCAATTTTAATTATTGTTAACATGCTTTGTAAATATCCAAGGGAATACAATATAGACCTGTTCATATATACAGAGAGCCAAAATCTGGCTCAAGTTGTTTTTTCTTCCACAGTTGGAGAAAATTGTGGTGTTTGGCTTGCCTCTTGGGGCATGTTAAACCACTTTTAATGCTGTCTCTTATTATTTTCTAACCATATGCACTTTCCACACATATCTAACCAGCTGCCTCAGATGAAACCCAATGTCTGGCCAAGCTGATGTAAATCTTTAGTAAGTGGTAAGAGAGAACAGAGTAACACAGTGCCCCTTCAGCGTTCAGACAGTATGCGATTTAATAGTTATAGACCTCATAGTTTCAGGAGCAACTTGAGATTCTTTTTCCAGTTCTATAGAATGGAAATTTCTGAGCCCTCCTCCCACTGGCTGCATGAGGTACAACTTAGCTAAAACTAGATTGACCTATTTGCCTGTATGGCACAGTATTAATACTTACCTCTTTAGATCATTTACCTGGGATGTCTGGGACATAACTATTACTTCGAAAGAAACTGATGTATATTGTGTAATTGCTATTCTATGCTTTAAAACAGTTGTCCCCTATAAAATGTACAAGTGTCCCAGAACATCAAAACCCTTATGTTACCAGTTAAGCTGCCAAGAGGCCAGAAGCTGCCATAATTGTCTAGTTAGTAACATGTTCTCAGTCCTTATAGTAGATCTTAAAAATGGATGACCATGAAATAACAGCAAAAATGCAGTTCTGAGGCTATACTGCTTTTAGTCTTTGGTTTCTCAGAAAATCAGTCTTCTGCCATATTTTGGTATCTGAGCAGGCACAGGTTTTTGTCATGAATCTTCTGTTGATTAATGACACCTACATGACTGAGTTTTGGAACCATGGCCTCTCCCATTCCCCCCAGCTTCCATGCCTGTCTTCTGCACAGTTCACTCACGTGTTCTGAGGAATGCTTGTACTTTCTTCCAACTTGTCTTTCTTCAGTTGAGTTCAGTGCCAGACCCGAGCTGGAAACAGTCTCAGGAATTTTTCATTCATCAGAGGTTTTCTTCCAAAGAAAAATTCTGAGAAAAGGAGGGTCACCTTGAAAACTACTTGATAATATATTAGCATGGTTCAGTGATGCGTGTGTGTGTGTGTGTGTGTGTGTGTGTGTGTGTGTGAGAGAGAGAGAGAGAGACAGAGAGACAGAGAGAGAGAGAGAGAAAGAGACGGAAAAAGAGAGGGGTGGAGGGGATGAGCAACACATACCCATAAGCTAATGACTATTTAATAAAAGGCAATTCTAGAAATAATGCTTCTTAACCAATGTATCTAAACTATTGCACTGTCATCTATCTGTCTTGATATTACAGAAAGCCCATATTTATATGAGGCATTTCTCAGTTGTGGTTAAATAGCTGAATGCTTGTCCTTTGCTTTACGTTTTTCACCAGATCTCTAAGAACTGATAATATCAGCAGAGTGTGGTATGTATCAATTTCCTGTAGAATGAACTTAGGGCTGGCAGCGAGGATGCTAGTGGTCTTGGATTCCCTTGCCCTGTCATTTCATAGAAGCAACAGTGAAGTTCCTCTGGAGGAAATCCCACCCACACGCCAGGATTCCGTCACATATTGTTGGTCTGAGCCATGTGTACTTAATACTCGGGTTTCTGTGAGAACTGGCCAAACGTGTTGAAGTAAGAATTTCAACCATATAGATTAAATATAAATATGTGAATGTGATCCAACTACATGCTTGCTTGCAAAGAGAAAGGGAACAACAAGAAATTTAGTGAAAAAGCTAAAATGCACAGACCAAGATGTCATTTCATTATACATAGGTTTTATGGCATCAAGATGTACAGATAATATTGTTTTATGCAGGACCAGCCTCATCAGTTCAAATCACCTGATAGTCAGTACTTGTGAAATTGGAAGAACTTTCATGCTGATTATTGGTAGTTAGAGCATAGTCTTCCTTCAGATTGCCCATGTCCGTGAGTGGCTGGCCATGTATCCAACTACCTGAGCCGGAAACCCACAAGTCCTCCTTGTCTTTTCAGTTTCCCTCACCCTTCACATGCAAACCATTTTTAAGTGCTGTTGGTTCTCGCCTCCCAGAGACATCTGCCCGCTGCTGGCTGCTCCCCACTTCTGCACTACCACCTTTGTCTAGCCACCACCATCTTTCCCTGGATCCTTCAGGAACCTCTCCATTTTCACTCTTGAACCCTCTACGCAGCACACTTAAAAAAATAACATGTTGTGTTTCCAGTGGCTTCCTGTTGAGCTTAAAGCCAAATCCAAACTCCTTACTGTGGCCTGGAATGTGCTGTGTAATCCAGTCCCTGCCCAATGTTCCAGGCTCATGGCGTGTCCCAGTCCCCTTGCTCTCTGAGCCCTGGTCTCAGTGGTCTTCTCTCATTACTAGAGAAACCAGGCCCTCTCCCAACTCAGACCCACTGTTCTTGCTGTGTCTTAAACCTCTGAAGCACTTACTCTCCCTTTACACAGCTGACTTGCTTTCCTCCTTTCGTTCTTAGTATAAATATCACCTTCTCCAAGAAGTCTTCCCTGATAACGATTTCCACGGTAGCTATCCCCCAATTATTCTCTATTATGGCAGCGCGCTTATTTCATTTGTAGACTAAATCACAGACTCAAATATAAAATGATTTTAAATGTATTCACGTATCTGCTGACTACTTTTCCTGCCAGATTGTAAATTCTATGTAGTCAGGGACTTATCTCATGCTGCTCTCTGATACAGCACAGCAGCTCCGTAAATATTTGTTGAATGAAGAAATCCTTGATTACATTTTATAACTGTGAAGTTTACTCATTGAACTTGATCATTGAAGTCAGAATGTCTGATTTTATTTTATGCAGTGGTATTTTTTTATTGTGGTAAAATATACATGACACAAAATTTCTTCATTTTAGCCATTTTTAGAGGTGTATCTCAGTGGCATTAAGTGCATTCACACTGTATGCAACCATCACCACTATCCATCTCCAGAACTTTTTCACCTTCTTGAACAGAAATTCTGTACCCAATAAACAATAACTCCCCTCTCCTCCCTTCCCCCAGGCCCTGGCAACTACCGTTCTACTGTCTGTCTCTATGAATTTGGCTAGGTATCTCATAGTAGTAGAACTTGCAGTAGAGTAATACCAATCAGTTTATTTTTCTTGCCCCTTTACAAACATAGGCCTTTACACTCTCTATGTGTAAGTCTCATTTACAATAATAATTCTATTAGCATCCTTCAGAAATTTAATTCCCTTCATATAGAATTTGTATTTGGAAATTAAGCAATATCACAAGGCACTTTTAAGATACATGAGTTGATCTAAGAATATGTTGACCCTGGAAAGTTTTATATTTAATACCACTGATCACAGAGCCCTTTACTCTTGTGTTGTTAATCTTGCATTTGGATTGCAAGGGATGTTTTATACTTGGTGGCTTTGAAGAAAATATAAAAGAACAGATAAATCAAATTGTTATATAATACTATTGTTTTTGTCTTGCTGTTCCATAACTGATGCTCTGTGGGGAAGCTGCAGTTTGGTTTCACATGGCACTCATGCAAGCCATTTGAAAACTGCATGAATCAGAGCCAGCTGCTTCTTTAAAGTGCAGTTTGCAGACCATGAAAAATGAAGACACTCTATGATTTTATTACCTTGATTGTAAATATGTCACCCAACCCAGAATTTGACTTCTCTCCACCCCACCACCCCATTTTTTTTTCTAGTAAAGGTAGTTTGGAGATAACTTTGGGGCAAAGTGAAAATGAATAATGACTTGTACGATGTACAGGTGTAATGTATATATGTATATGACAAAGAATGTCAGGTAAATGATGATTCAGATAGGAGGCATTCTCTTCCCCGAACAAGATTGCAGTCCATCATAGGACAGAATAAAATGTGTTAACAATATTGAATTGCTGCTGCACGTAATTGGGTTCCACGGAACTATGGGCTGGATTTGGTGAGCTGCTTAGTCTGCATGTTAGAATTAAATGGTATATATCACCTTGTTTCTGCAGTTTTGAATGCTATTTACATTAAAATTTATATTGGTAATACTTTTATGAATTAAAGAAGTTAAAAGTCAGCAGAATGTTAACAGAAACAGTTTTGTGCTTATTCCTATACCCTATTTCTAGAAAAAAAAATTTTTAGAAATTAGTTTTAGAGAAGGTGTACAGATAGTTACTAAAAGATAAACATTTTGCATAACATAGTTTAGTAAATTTTGCCAAAAGCTCATATTCTTTAAGTAATGCTGTAGAGACCATATTCATACTCCTATCTTGCATGTAGTATTTTATAAAAATGTATGGTTTGGAAAGTATATTTGAAATTTACCGTATAATTAAAAAAAAAAGCATAGCTTGAATGAAATGGAAGAGACAATAATGTACTACTTTCACTAGAAAGTAGCCCAAGAAGGAATTCTCACCCCTTCAGAATTTTTATTATTAAAAATTTCAAACTTACATTAATGTTGAAATAGTAATATAAAGTATTATACATTAAATATTAAATTTAGATTAAATATTAACATTCTCTCACTTATATACATATAATACTCTCTATGTGCTTATTTGTATATGTGTATATATAAATATATGTGTATATTATATATGTATATTATATGTTAAATATTATGTATATATTATATATGTAATATAATTAATTATATAGTGTATATATATATATACACACACACACACACACACACACTCAGTTTTGCTGCATCATTTGAAAATTAAGTTGCATACATCACAACACTTCACTTTTGAATAAGAAGGACATTCTCATAGATAACCACAGTACCATGACCACACCTATGAGAACAACAATTCCCCAATATTATGTAATATTCAGCCCATATAAAATTTCCCCAGTCGTCTCTTTTTGAAACAGAATCCAAGTAATGTTGGGTTATTAGGTCTTTTTAATCTAAATAATCTCTCTACCATAATTTTTTTTACTCAGATGGGTCATTTGTTTTTGGAAAAGTTCAGAATAGTTGCCTTTGAAAATCACACATTCTGGATTTTCTGACTGTTTCCTTGTGGTTTCATTTGTCTTATTCTTCTACCCCTGTGTGTCCTCTCAGCTACAAGTTAGATCTGGAGGATTCATTTGATTAAACTTTGACTGTTTTTGGCACAAACTTTATAAATGATGTTTAGTAGTTTTATTTAGTCAAGTCAGGAGTCATGGAAGTATTTCAAGGTGATCTGTGATAGTGTAATTCTGGAGGAAATTAAGTTAACTTTTGCTGTTACTGATGCTAAGTTTGATTACTGTATTTGGAACCTGGATGGAGAATCCTCCTGGCATTTCACTCATGTATAGCACTGGGCTGGGAAGTTGGAAATGGGAGTTCATGGTAGTGGAGTGATGTTATGTGTGTAAATGTGCTTTCTAACACTGGGAGGGGAGAGCCTAGAAATGTGAATTCAATTGACTGTTAGGGCAGCAGAGTAGTGGGTGATTAGCCTTCTGAAATTTTGATTTGCTGTTTGGTTTAGTGAGCTTGTGGTTAGTAAAATTAATAAAGAACATAGTAAAGTGCCTCATAATCCGTCAACACTATTGAAAGGAATACTATGGAATTGGGTTATGTTGAGTAGTGGTGATTCCAGTTCATGGGCTTTCTCACATTTCTAAGGGTAGACCTTCAGGTAGGCAGTCCGCTAACTTGAAGATACCTCCAATTAATAATGGTACATAAGCACTTCTCAATAATGGTAAGAGAAAGAGATAGAGACAGACAGACAGGCAGACAGAAAGACAATTTAGAGCCCAAGAAGACAAAGTCGCTTTGGGGAGCTTTTGCAAAACACAGAAGGACACCCTGGCCCCAAGCTGCATCTACTGCATTGGATTCCATGGGGGTGGGGGCGAGGGGCTGTGGGAGGACAGAGGTCCAGACATTAGTATTTTGTGGAACTTCCCAGGTGATCTGCTTATGTCCCAAAGTTAAGAATAATTGGAGTAAGAAGAAATGGCAGCAGTTATGAGACTAATTATCATCATGGAACTTCTTTGCTTTAATTTTCTTTGTACTGAAAGTTCCCTGAACTCCTTCTTGAAGAGGTTGTATTGAAATTCCACACATTAGGAGTCTGATGTGTCTCAGGCCAACCTACCTGGAAGGTAGAAGCATGCTATGACCCTGTCATGGATAAATTGATATCTCATTCTTTTTTTTTTGTAATTTTTATGGAAAGAAGGATTTAAAATAATTGGAGCCTACTGCCCAAAATTATATCCTTGTGCCTTCCCTGCAGTTTGTGGTTTAGTGACTGGGCAGGAGTGACAAGAATTCAGTGCACCACAATATTCTTTCTCTGTGAATGATGCATTTGCTTCAGGGTGAAGTCTTATTACAAATGAAAGTGAAGTACCACCGCAGGTCACAGCATTCTGAGCTGCAGAGCTGGGCAGGGGCCTAGGATCCGAGGCTGCAGATACACATTGGTTAGATCCTAAGTCTTGATAAATCTATGGGGATTGAAAACAGTCCTGAAGCCTCACCACTCAGAATGGGAACATGTACATGCAGAATTTCCCAGGAACTAGCCACACTAGAGTAAGCCCATTAAAAACAATTAAAACTGCATTTTAATTTGGTAAAGTCTTGGTCTGTTGCCCTGGTTTATAGAGGTCTTCTAAGGAAGTGATTGTAAATCAATTTGCAAGCAGAGAGTATTTTTAATAGTATATTTTAGTTGCATTAGGAATAATGATTTACATTGAGGGAATGAGTCAGACATTACTCAAGCATTGAATTAAGCACATTCCCTGTCTAGTGCTGGGACTATCTGAAAAAAAGAGTATGTAAATTTAGCCTAGTATCACGTAAGTGCTATGGGAATAATTGTAAATAATTGGATTATTAGTAAGGAATTGGGAGTGTGGGCGGATTTTTTTTTTTTTTTCTGTGGTTGAAGTATTGGACAGAAAAACAGCATAACTTTGGCAATCTAAGTGAAGCACAGGACAAAAAGCACACACTGCCAAATCAGAATGACATTTGAAAACCACGTTAATAGAGCATTTACCTTCCAAGAGATTTTTAGATCCAATTCTATTTCATCCAGATTATGCGTCTCCTTCTGCACTCAGCAATTTTTATTGAAAATGTGGACCTACAAATACATTTATGTCCACTTACTAATATGCACTGTCCAATGATCTGGTTCTTTGTCCATAGTGATAAGTATTTAGTGTAGAAAGGTGTTAAGTCTATAGATTCTGTTATACATACTCAACTTTTGACCAAATATCTAGTATATTTAATAAAGATGGGTCCCCTACAGGCTCTAGAGATGCCTAATGAAAATTGTCAGAATTAACAAGTGCCTATTCCATTCCATGTGTTTCATATTGAGATGAGGGTAAGAACTTGACTCTAGAAAAGTATTAAGGATTATTTTCTTTTTATGAAGGTTTTCCAATGAGGAATTCATGTCTGAAGTCATGAGCCAGTGTCAGACAGGACTGAATCAGATTTTCTTTGTATTTTGTAGTATGCCTCAATTTTGCTGGTGTCCCTCTCAAAACATGTGTTTGCATCTACCCTGATTCTTTGCAATCCTCTATATAAGGTCTTTCCATGAGGTATCTTGGCAAAGTGAAAAGCAAAACCAAATCCAAGCAGTGTCGAAGAGAGGATTGTAAATTCAAATTTCTGTTCCATTATGTTTTTTAAAAGATTGAAAATGACATGCCAGCATGAATCTGTTTGATTCAAACATTTGCACTTACCTCAGTAAATTAAGAGGAGAAAAAGAAACAAACTTAAAATCCTTTCCTTGTTACCTAACATAGAAGGTTTTATCTATTTTTTAAATAAGAGATTATGTTGCTGTGATCTTGCTGGTCTCAGAAGCAATATATGTATATGTAGCCATAAAAATAATGATGGCTATTGCCTGAGACTAAACATTTCTCATCCTAAAGCAGTTCATCAATAATGAACGCTGTTGTATGTAATAATGAAAAATTGGAAGCAATTTAAATGACACGCAAAAAGAAAATTATTGAATAAATTATGTTATAACTTGATGGAAAATTATTAGCAATTAAAATAATATTTTGGAATAGTATTTACATGGGAAAGTGCTTTTGGCAATGTTAAGTGAAAAAACCAGGATTAAAAATCATGTATTTAGTACAGTGCTATTTTGTGATCAAGAATAAAACACATGTGAACTTAGGTAATAACCTAATATGAATACCATATATGTAGCAAGGGTTTCTTTAGGTACAATTACATGAGATTTTTATTTTCTTATTTATGTTTATACCTTTTCCTAATTGTCTGAAATATTATTTATTTAGAATCACAAAAATATATAACAGTGTTAAAATAGAAAAGAAATGCCATATATTAGAGAAGTATTTATTAAATGCCTATAGGTAACATTTGGAAGAATTGAATGAAACAATGAACGACTACAGCCTTTGAGTTTGCCCATGAGTTTAACTGCATTTAAGAGCACTTTTGCTCCAAACTGTTATGGTACCGTCATGGTGCTGTCATTTTTTCTTTATACACAGACTGAAATGAGGGCAGAGATTTTATTCAATAGCTCAAGCTTTTAAGTTTTGTATTTTTGTTTCAATTCAACATCTATGGAAGAAGATAATGGATTTTGAACAGATCTGGCATATTATGAGAAATATTAAAATATACCTAGAACTTGACTATCTAAAACTAAAAAATAACCAGGGGAGTAAAAAATGCATAAAAAAATTAAGAGACAATAAATTGAGGAAGTGTCAGGAGATAGGACTGGAAAGATAGATGGGGCTAGAGCATTAGAGATTTGAGGGGAACAAAGGTATAAGGTTAGTATTTTGGAATGGTAACACTGGTGGTGTTTATGTGCAATCTACACAATTTTTTGGCCCATTTGCATATCTGGTACTAGTGTTCATTAATATTTTCCTTTAAGTTGAGTTAAACTTTTTTTATTAATCCTCATCATAGCAAACATATTTGTGAAATCAGAGTCTGTTATGTGTATACTCTTTAATAATACAAATTAGAATTAATACATAACGGGGTGCCTGGGTGGCTCAGTTGGTTAAGTGTCTGACTTTGGCTCAGGTTATAATCTCACGGTTCATGAGTATGAACCCCACGTCGGGCTGTGTTCTGACACCTCGGAGCCTGGAGCCTGCTTCAGATTTTGTGTCTCCCTCTCTCTGATTCTGTGTTTCCCTCTCTCTCTGCCCCTCCTCTGCTCATGCTCTCTCTCTCTCCTTCTCAAAAATAAATAAACATTAAAAAATTTAAAAACAATACATGACTATTAAAACATGACAATCTAAAGTCATCTTGCATTCCATCAGTGATACACATAGCACATTTTTGCAAGCACTTGCACAGAGAGAGGGAGATGTGAAGATGGGGACTCGATGTTTTGGCCATCCTGTCCATCTCTCAAGTAATACCATAATTTGGGCCTAGTCCTCTTGCTGAACTAGACTGGGTGATGTTTTGTTTTAGGAACTCCTTAGAAGGCTCCTCTTTCCACGTGGACATTAGGGAGGTGCCATTGACCACAGGTGGCTCATTTTAGCAAGAGAGAAGGGAGAGTGAGGAAGAACATTTAGTGATAGGGAGGAGCTGGAGTCATTACTGCAGCAAAGAAAGCAGGAGAGAGAGAATATGGAGAACAGCGGCATGCCTGCAGGTAAGATTCAGTTATTGTCCAAATGTGGTCATGGTCCACCCTGTTCACTCTTGCTGGTACTGTAAAGGAAGAGTCGCTGTTTGGTAAACTGCATATCTATGTCTCATGAGCTACTTAGAGAAGAAAGAAGCAAAGAAAAGTGAAAACCCAACCCAGCAGTTTCATTAGCGCACACAGTGATTTTCATAAAACTGTAGAATTCAGTGGTAAAACTAACTTACTAATAACTAACTAATAACTAATAACTGGGGTTATTCAGTTATTTATTACTTATTTACTCCATCCCTGAACTCATGGGAAACTGTGCATTTCTGAAAATGACATGGGGAAACATGCGATGTTGGGTGGTGGATAAAAGCCTATGGTCTCGCCACAACCCAGCCTCCCTTATCTGTCAAGGTCATTGTGGAACAGAAAGGGATATTATGGTCTCGATTTTCTGTCATGGCTAGGCTGGGAACAGCCTGGCTTTTGTCCTCTTTGCTCACTACATGTTAATCTTTCTTGTTTGTTGGCTGCTGAATCCAGATTGACTTTCTCCCTTTAGCAAACAAAACAACAAAACAAAACAAAACAAAAATGAAGGCAGATTTTGCATCTGGTGAGAGTAATTGGAAGTTCTCCTATGGCCTTAGCTTATCTCTGTTTCCTTTAAGATGGACTTTTGCCTAAAGGTTACAGTGATTTCAGAGCAGTGTCCTTCCTCTTTATACTAAATGCCTAATGTCCTTGCATGGGTAAATTTTTAAAAATGCCTACTTGTTTGTTTGCTTGCACATTTTTTTTTGTATTTGAAAAAAGATAGACCCAATCCAAAAGAACCGGGTAACCATTTCTTTTGTTCAAAGAACTCCCAGGAAGAAAATGCCATGACTTGCCTCATTGCAAGTTTTGAAATTTTTTTCTTTTTCCAGCCGAAATAATAAAAGACTCTAAGCTCCATGAGGGCAGGGATGTGGTCTATTTTAATCACCGAAACATCTACATCAAGCACAGGGACTGATTCATAGTGGGCACTGGTACATTTTCTTGAGTGAATGAAAGTGTAATAATATGCTATATTTTTATAGGACATCACAACTGTAAAGTGTTTTCCATTTGCTCATTTGATTCTTACAACAGGGTCTTCACCTATGTTGTAGGTGAGGAAGATGGAGGTGAGCAGAATGATCTGCCCAAGGCTTCGCACAGAGTCAGTGATGTATGGTTCTATCCCTGAAGACTGTTTCCCAGTTTGGAGTCCAGCAAGATGGGGCACAGCTGTTTCTCTGCGTGATGGTTCCTGCTTTCCTGGACCTTCATGGAATTCTCCTTCTTTATTTTCAGATTACAGGACGGGCCCATGTTTTACCGTGGTCAGCAACCAGATGTGCCAGGGACAGCTCAGCGGGATTGTCTGCACAAAAACACTCTGCTGTGCCACTGTCGGCCGAGCCTGGGGCCACCCCTGTGAGATGTGCCCCGCCCAGCCCCACCCCTGTCGTCGAGGCTTCATTCCAAATATCCGTACGGGAGCCTGTCAAGGTAAACCCCTGGCTGATGGAGCTCTTAATGGATTCATCTTATTTGCTCTGGAGAGCCATTCTCCAGTGAAGTTGGAGAGAATGGAAAAGCGGTGTCAGAGACATAACTTCACGATTTCGCTGACGGCATGATATCCAACTTAGGCATTAGGAGCGTAGATCAAGAGAGAGCAGCTGGTCTCCTTGGAGTTTTCCTTGCCAGCAGCTTCCCCTCCGAACCCAGAGGTGTTTCTGTGGGGTGGTGTGATACTGGTTGCAGTAATGCTGTGCGTTAGAGCAATGCTATGTATAAACACAAAGCAAAATTTGTGAACAAGGTACTTTGTTTTTCTTAATTTTTTCCCTCCATTTGATATTGTTGGAGTTCCTCTGTCTCCTGGGTTGTCCTTAGTTGACCTCAAGAAAATTGTTCCTCTCTCCATTTTACATGCTACATTATGCTTTTTTTTTACAAGTCAGAAATAAATTAAGATTTGTTTCACAGTTTTAAATATCCCCAGATGTCGCCTGCTTGCTTCTTCTCCTGTCTCCCATAGAAGCCCTTACTCTGTTTTTGGCTTTTACTCCTATTCTTCCAGCTGTACAAATTCTTTTATTGTCTGGATGTCTGGCAGGAAACAGGAGGAAGTGAACGGAGGCAGTTCAGCACTAAACTGATGGGATTGAAAACTCCCAGGCTGTATCTGCTTCCTTTAGACATCTTCAGTGTTTTGTTTTTTTTTTTTTTTTAACAAGTTGCAATATTTTCAGAAAATTCAGGGTATGGTTTTCTGAGGCAAATAGATACCAGTTTGGTTTGGTTCTGTGTGTTAATTCTAAGGCTGATGTGGAGTAAAACAGAATTTGAGATGAATCACACAGTTCTGTGGGTCTCCATTAAATTCTGCTTCCACAAATTCCACTTGTGATAAACACTGTTGGTCTTGGCTCCTCACTTCTGGGTACAACATACAGCTCCTTTATGTGCCCTTCAACTTGTCCTTCTGAATGTCAGGAGCAGCAAGAAGTCACTTTGGAACAAAGGAATTACAAAGGGGTCTATTGTGTGATTTTATAAAGTAAAGAGTTAGTTTAGTTCCCCCTTTCTTGGGAACCTTAGTTATTTTTCTTATCCTTAGAAGTGAATTTTGAAGAAATTCTTGGTTTTGGTGTTTGGAAGCCAGCTAATACCCGTGAACTCATTGACATAGACCTTTCAGCCAGATTTGGTGTGCCCAACTATCCATCCATGAGTCATTGTCAGAGGTTGAGGCACTGAGACAGTTGGGGGACAGAGAATGACGAGGGAGAGAGAAGAGTGGCTACTCTGTGACTTTGCTGTGCATTTCCTACAATCTAGCCCTGTCCACCATTTTCTTTCTGCCCCTTCCTGACTCTGCTATTCAAGAGTCAGGAAAAAGAAATATTTTTATCAGAAATTTTGTGAAACCCATGAAATCAAAATGGCAGTTATATTGACACTTTGAGAATGAAACTCTTCATGTTTGGGTGTGGGATTTTTTGGAGCAAGTCTGCTATAGGCTTGAGGCTCTGTTATCCTTTCCAGTGTTTTTAGACTTTGGGCCAGATGTGAGGGGCTGTGGGCAAATGGGTTCATAAAGGAGTTTATTCTGTCTTCAGTCGTGGAAGGCATGGCCAGCAGAGAAGTGCCCTCCTGTGTATTTCCTCTTGGCCAAAAATTATGACCAACAGGACTATCAGGTTTTGCTTATATGTACAATCAATTTCAAATAACATTTCAATAACATATTCAGCATATCAAGAGAATGGAAACTTCTGTTCTCAGATAAAATTGAGATCAGCTATAAAACATAATCTAATTATACTGCCCATATAGTGATTCATTTGTGGGCCAGGACATTCCATTTAAAACAGTGACAGTTTGATAGCAAAATAAATTGTTGCTCCTTTAGTACCCTTTCCCTCATGCCAACTTTTCTGAAGAACGTGGGGTAGTAGAGACTTTAACACTGGTGATCACGCTCTTGTTTCATACAATGAAGGGTAAAACAAGAGAGTACCCTAGGCTTCCAGATTTCTAAAAGAATATGCAAAGTAAGAGAAAGAAAAGTTAGACTGCCACTCTGGGGGTCCTTTATTAAACTAGACTTTTGTGTGTATTTATACACATATATACATACATATGTAATGAAGAGATGGAGAGAATGTACATATATTTTTTACAGTCTTTCCAACTCAACACAATGAGCCTGGAATGATTACTTTTGTTCCTAGAAAGTTCATATGTGGGGCTACATGTGGGACCATAGTTATTGGGTGCCAGGGATATAGCAGTGAACAAAACAGAGGAAGAACCTGCTGTCTGGAACTTGAATTAAAGACAATGGGTTTATAAAACAAAACAAAGCAAACAAGCATTTATTCGGTCAGCTGGTGATTCATCCTAAGGAAAAAAGTAAGCAAAGTAGGAAGGGTGGTGAGTGACAGGGGGCTGGCTGTTGCTGTTTGGCCAGTGAAGGATGTACTGCTATAGTGAACAGAGACCTACCGGATAGATGGGATGGTGTGAACCTTTATGGAGGAAGAATGATCCAGGCAAAGGGGCCACTATTAAAAACCCTGAGGCAAGTGCATCCTTGGTATATTTAAAGAATGGCAAGGAAGCCAGTTTAGAAGGAGAGTGACAGAGAGGGAGAGGAGGTCAGAAGATGAGAGCAGAGAGTAGAGGGGGCAGGTAGAATCTTTTCAGATAGGTGCTTGAGTTTTGAGCTGGGAGGACACACTGACTTACTTTAAAAAGTTTCCCTCTGGTGGCTTCTCTGCCAGCAAAGTCAGACTGCGTATTCATCTCGGGTCTCTCTCACTTCTTAGTCTAATTTCCTGGGTTGTTTAATTTTTACTGCACAAGACAATTCTACAGAATGGAAGGTGAACATTTTCCATTTCATCTGCATAAAAGCATTCACTGTCTCATACAGTCTCTGTGATCTTACGTAAATTCTGCTTTAACTGAATCATTCAATATAAGTCTTAGAGACAGTTTTATTATAGAAATGTGTTGCTTTTTGATTCTAAGAATTTCTTGAATAACTCTAGTTATTATTGTCAGCCTTTTTATCATTGCATCCTGTAACTTGCAGCCTTCATAATAAAACCCACAAAAATCAGTATAAATATTGCCTTCTACACAAGAGAAGATGGAAGGTGGGAAAATTAACATTTGTGACCTCTTACCAACCGTTACTAACCAACTTATGTTACTCAAAAATTTATTTTACATAAAGCAATTGTGAGAAATAGTTTCTCTCATTGTATTCCAAATATTGCAATGGACAAATAACTCGTTGACATAAATAGAGTAATATAGACATAAAAACTGTCACATTTTCTTCTGTAGTAACTTTTATATGAATGTCTCCCTCTCTCCCTTTCTCTCTCTCTCTGTTTCCCAAAATCTGACAGATGTGGATGAATGCCAGGCCATCCCTGGGCTCTGTCAAGGAGGAAATTGCATTAATACTGTTGGGTCTTTTGAGTGCAAATGCCCTGCTGGACACAAATTTAATGAAGCATCACAAAAATGTGAAGGTAAGAAATACTATGCTTTGCAGTGAAGGGGTGGAGGGGCAGGCAAAACGCAAATCAACGACAAGCTTTATTGTAAATTGTTCCAAAATCCTTCTGTCTTTGTCATTCCTGTGAATGTGTAAATATAATATTCTTACCAGGAATAATATGCCTTTGTGCTAGTGAACCAGAAAAACCCTGCAGCTTTTTCCACTTTTATAGACCCAAAATAAGAGATCCATCTGAATCAAATTAAATATTAAAACATGAAATATTTTTGAACCAATATTTGGGTTAAAATGTTCAAGACACATGTTTTTGCATAGTTCTAGAGACATGAATTTAAATTTAATCACTACGTATCATTCAGAAGGACATATCTTCTGATTTTTTTTTGTTTGTTAGTTAGTTTTTGGAGAGATTAACTCTTCTATTTATGCTCTGAGTACAAGGTTAGTATTTTCTTTTGTGCCTATCAAATGGATAATCAAACAGAAAAATAATGGTAATCAAACAGAAAAATAACTGGAGGTAAATTTATACATTTGCATTTAGTTTCTAGATTGAGCTCCTAAAATGTGCATAGAAGGACTATGTTCATATGTACCGCTACTGCTACTTGCCAAAAAGAGGCCTGGCATCCAAGGCCATAAGAAATGCTTTTTCCATGAGAGGGAAACATCTAGGAAATAAGTAGGCGGCATCCAACTCTCTTTTCTTTGATGAGTGCATGCACCTTGCATGTATAATGGCTGACAGTAATATAACAAGGTACATCTCTTATCAAACTCAGCAGACAAAACTTCTTCCTTCATTTTTAGCTGTACCTTGTGTGATATAAAGTTGCATTTAGATGCATGTACTTTTGTTGAAAGCAGCTGCTGTTGTGTCTATACTCCTAAACCCCAGCAATGAGGAATAATTCATTCTAAGTCATGGGCTTAGTTCATTAATCTTCTTTGTGGATAGCTACAGTATATCATATGCGGGAAAGACAGCTTCAGATTTGAAGAGCAGTTCATAAATGACACGTGAGAAGTTTAATATCTACTTGCCCTGAAACTGAGTAATCTGAAATCTGGCACTGATGGAATTATCTTTATGGGTTAGAGTTTTTTTGTTTTTTTGTTTTTTTGTGGTTTTTTTTAGCGTTCATTCATTTTTGAGAGACACAGAGCGTTAGTGGGGGAGGGAGCAGAGAGAGCAGGACACACAGAATCAGAAGCAGGCTCCAGGCTCCGAGCTGTCAGCACAGATGTGGGGCTCGAACTCATGAACCGTGAGACCATGACCTGAGCCGTAGTCAGACACCCAACCGAGTGAGCCACCCAGGTGCCCCTAGAGTTGTTTTTAAGTTATTAATCACGTAGAATTTATAATAATATGTTCTTGAACATGCTATGAACAGTTGAGGAAGCTGTGAAAAATACATTCATCCTAAGGAATTAGGACTTTGTAAAAACACAGTAAGTTTCAAAGAACGATAAAGTTAACTCTTCCAGGCCAACGTATTTTAGAAGTTCTGTTGTAGATTTAAGTTAGAAGCAGAGGATGTTGCTACTGAATGAGGCAAAGAACTTAAGTACCTGTACCCTTTCATGTTATAAATTAAAGAACTGGGTATGGTAAGTGCTCTGTTTGAAGTCATTTAGATGGCACTAGCATTTACTTCTTTTGATTCACACTGTGGTACTTGTGATGTCATAATATATTGCCTTCTTTCCCGGATGTAAGCCATAACCTCCAATATTAATATTTATCTTTCCTAATATTTTGAAAATTTTTAAATATTATAGTATATATTTTCAGGTATTATATACATATATCTTTATGCCACTAATAAGCTGTCAGGTTTATAATAGCATGCAAAATCCACCTCAGCAATGGGTTGTGTCTGATATTTTCAGGTTTTCTCGGCTTGATATATTCAGCTTAGATACAGTCAGCTTCAAGATTTAGGGCACTGTGATCCATATGACTTGTCCAGTCTTCTGGACAAGTTTTGCTTTTTGGAATTAGATAGCTTCCATCTTGGAGTAGAATTGTTTTCCTGTGTCCCTTGCCTTTCACTCACCTGTCAGTTAACAACTGTCAGGATTGATCACCTTGTGTGGTCGTGAACGAGACAGAAGATGCAGATTTAATACTCAGACTGAAAGAAAAATCATTCAAAATCTTTTTGTTAATGGTAAGAAACCTATTATAGTGCTGTATCCAGTGGACAAAAAAATTCAGTCTGAAAATTACTTAATCCTTTTTCACAAATATTTTTTTTTCCGGCTGCATATTGAAATCAGTAGCAAGATAAAAACAGCATACTTTTGGCTAGACCTTTTTTTTTTCCTTAGCCATCTACGGTTACATTAAATTCAGATGATGGGTTTTTTTTCCCCTCTCTTTTATTTTTTTTATGCAAAATTGATACTGGAAGAGAATGTCCTGTTTGTATTATGTGTACTCTGGCCTGGAAGCTGGTTCGGGCATTATTGCCCTGTCTTACTCGGGTAGGAGAGTAATCAGAAAGTCCTCTGAGAACGTTTGGTGAACTGGGTCTCCTCCTTCAACTCCCTTGCTTTTCTCCAGCTTTATGCCTGTCTATGGGAATGGCACAACTCTGGGCATAGGATGATTGATAGGATGGTCAATAGAAGGAATTCCAGAAAAACTGGCCCACACAGTGAAGGGATGAAGAGAACATCTGTGTGCCCTGGGAAGATGGTCAGGCCACAGTGGGATTCTGTGCCCTTGTGAAAATCGTTCTGGCATTTTTCCCATTACTTGGAGTGGCTTTTAAAATGCGTCTTCCTCTTGACTTGGAAAGGAAGGAACTGGGTACCTGGAAGCCCACAGTAATTTATTTAAAAAACCAATTCAATAAAAAATTGGCTTTAGCAAATTTACAAGCTGCTAACCTTTACTCCCTCAGGGATGGGGAGAGCAGTTTTTTTTTTTTTTCAGTGAGATCTGCCTTTTGCAGAATTCTCCCTTCTTAAAATATCCCTTTTGCCCTGAAACTATACCAAATTTTATATCATTACATGCAACTTAGATTCCTTTGAAACGTAAATGATCAAGCAGAAGTGATCAAGTAACAATTATTAAATTTTCATAAATTTAAGAAGGAATATTGAGATTTATAGCTGTGATTTGAGGGGGGGGAAGGGAAACAGAGTTCACGCCCACCTTCATTGTTGATTTTTCCAATGACTCTCGAGGGTGCACATTGAAAGAACACACGAGCCTTTTCTTTTTGGAAACCGAGTCCATATTTGCATAGGTTACTGTGGGAGGAAATTAAGAAATAAAAAGTGTAATTAAAGGATTAAGTTTTATTTCTGGAAGAAGTCCCTTGGATTCCTAATTAACCACTAATATTTTGGGACTTAGATTACCGCCAGCCCAGCCTTTAGCAATTATACCAGCGCTGCATGATGCAAAGGACTTTTTAAAAATGTAGCCCCTACATCTGTGTCCTCCCTAATACATGGCCAAAAACCTTAAGACTTCCCCTTTCTGAAATAGTGACATATTCATCTGATGGCTACTTGCTATGAGGGGCTCTTATCCTCTCAGGCACCAAGGACAATTCCTTGGGCTTCTTGACCCACTGACTTACTATTCCTGGGGCTACTTGACTTACAGTTGGGGCCCCATGCTCTGCAGCTCATTGTAAACCCTTGACTCCCACTGTCCAGGGTCACCAGCTCCCTGCATGTTGCTGAACACAATTTCTGTGGTGCAGGCATAAGAGCCCTAGGAATAAGGTAGACCTGGCCCTACACCTGGTAATGTCCCCCCACCTGTGTGATCTTGGACAAATCAATTACCAGCTCTGAGTTACTGCAGCTTTCAGATGAGGAGGTTGAACGGGGTCCCTTCCATTTCTGTAATCCAGACTCAGTTGTCACATTTCTCATTATTTCCCAGTTGTGATCAGATAGTGGGTGCTGTATGCGGGCATATATGGTATGACTATAAAATACTAGGGCTGATATTATTTTCAACATGACTTGAAGAATCAGCTTATTTACTTTTTAGCCAGATTTTTTACACTGGATTTTCCTGTGTCCAGGCAGCAAATCTGGACAGAAAGGGCCTACCACTGTGTCTCTTCTTGGACACACAGCAAGAGGCCAGTGAGACCATAAGCATGGCTACTTCCCAGCAGCTTTGCCTCTCCCTTCTGCCCTAGGGAGCCAGGGAGAAGTGTCCAGAGCACAGAAGCATCTCTTCCCAGTCAAGCCTCACTTCCCACCAGGCCCCCACAAACTGATTTACTTTTATGGCTGATATTTAATACAGACTGGCTCCCAGAAATGCTAAGAAATCCACTGATCTACAACTCTCTTATGTGGGATCCCTGAATTCTATTAAAAGGAGGTAAATACAGCATGCTAAGAGCCTGTAAAAAATAATAGATTAGTATGAGTTTCGAAGTATAAGTGATTTCGATTCAGATACTTTATTTCGGTCTTTTACTATTGAGGGGACTTCACCACAGCCTGGTCACAAAATCAGAACTCCTGCCCCTGTCACCATGAAGCAACAGGACTGAGAAGCAAGGAGACTCAGGAAAGTAGAAGGGCCTTAGACACATGAAGAAAAAATGTCACCGAGGAGAGGACACTAAAGGGAATTCAAAACCATTTAAGCTCCTTCAAATGGAATAATTTGGCCTAGTCCAGTTTTATCTTTATCTGGGTGAAAATTAGGGAGGTGTATACTATGATGTATTTCCTGACTTACTGACCTCTGGGGCCATGCACCTAAGTGGGATCCCTGCCCCTCTCCCTCTTCCCCAGCCCCTCGCAATGGGAGACTTGGGTTTAACATCACTTTATAAATGAACCTCTTTGTTCTTATTTTGAGTGTTACTCATGCTGGTTTTCTGAAGGCCTCAGGAAAATGCAAGAGCTATCCCTGGGATAGCTATCTCTATCCCAGAATTATAGAGATCAGGTCCTATGCCCATATCTATACTGTGAGGAATAGATGAGTTGATACACATAAAGCATTTAATCAATGCCTCACACTCAATACCTGTCAACTCTCATTATTATTATTGTTATCATTGCTATTATCTTCAGTAAAGGGGCCAAAGCTAACCTAGCCAGCATGTGAAAGATGTCTGCTCCGTCCTGCCAGTTCATTCTGTTTTTTGAATAATTTTTTCTGATGTGCTTTGTCACTTAAATGACCCCTTCGGCTATTGGTGTAGGTTAAGTGGCCTTAAAAAGGATGATCACGGTCATTTATACTAACAGGTCATTTATACTAATAGAAAAATATTTCTTTTAATAGACACTTGTTGTTCACATGATCTTCAATAGGAGTTTAATGACTCAGACATTTATCTTTAGGGACATTTTGAGGAAGGTATGTTTTCTTCTTGATACCTCTGTGTTACAGGGATACATCCTCTTCTATTAAATAGGGTTATTGAATCCTCTAGGCTGAGCTTGTTTGTTTGTTTGTTTGTTTGTTTGTTTGTTTGTTTTTTAAGTAGGAGTGTGGCTGATAAATGCAGGAGGATTGATGGTAAAGAACTGTCTTAAAATGTGCTTTCTGATATTATGCTAGTTCTAAAACCTTAGGCTCCATCCTTGGTGGTTTCTTAGCCTGACTTTCACTGACTCCAGTAAAATTTCTGCCAGAATAGAAATACACATCTTTACCATTATACAACTTCACAATGACAATGCTGTTTATGTTAGCATTGACTCTAATATAAGCAGGGAAATATTGTTTGGTTTAGCCTCTAGCCTAGCATAGAAGAATGGGGATTTTGGTTTTAAAAAGGTTAAACTGCATGTAAACAGTGTCTCTGCTGCCTTTTTGACTAACAGGGTGAACTTGAGTCAGAAGACACTTGAATCTGGTCCACTTAGAACTCTATTTTGTTTTACAAGTGAAGAGCAGTACTTAAACTAGAGAAGAAATACTCTTTTTTTTTTTTTTTTTTAATTTAGGGCTTTCTGAGTGCCCACAGTGTAGTCTGGCCATTGCAATACTCCCAGGGCACTTGGGTCAAACCGCACCTCTCCCTAGGTGAGTGCAGAAAGCCCACTCCTCTTGGAGTCAAGGTCATGCGCTCTGAGTTTACTTTTAGCCTAACAGGAAGTTCTCAATTCCTTTTTTTCCCCTCACTGGTGCCACATCTGTTGACAACTGTCAGTGTCTGAATCTGGTTCTTGAAAAGCTCCCCTTGAAGGAAATGGCTGTATTTGCCCTAAGGAACTTTTACTGCTTCCTTGGAAGAGACCATTGGCCTCGAGCCCCAAGAGCTCACTCTAACTATGGCCTCTGCTGACCCCACAGGGTATTCAGTGGTTTTCAGAGCTTTCCCCACTGGTGCAGATGACCAGACCACCATCTTCCTGTTCTCCATGATCAGTCACTGGGTTTGGGCTCATGGGAAGCATGGAGTCCGGGCTGAGATGGCTCTCCACAGCTCAGGCAGTCCTGGAAGGAGCTGAAAACTGAAGGCTGTCTGCTGATAGCACCCCCAGTACTGGGACAAGTCCTTCCTTGAGAGAGATCTGGGTGAAGCATCCCAGTGCCCCCCCACATTCACTTACCAAACCCACAGAAAACCATCATCATGGCAGTTTGGGTGCCCCTGAAAACACCAAGATGTCTCTGAGTCTTGGTCAGCACTCAGACCACATGGTCTCTGTAGGATTTCAGTATCTGCTTTGTGGAAAATCCAATTGTAAAGAAATGCAGGAACTGATGCAGAACAGAGTAATAAATATAAAGGGAGATTAACTCAGTGCAAAACATGGAGAGAAGAGGGAAAACAAAATTTTAAACTAAGTGACATTTGGAATCTTAGCATGCTATAGTTAGTTGGTAAAACAGTACATACTTTTAGATTTTACAGGGCAAGTTTCTTTTATTTTGCGCTAATGTCTTGGGTAAGACTGTGTTGAAAGAAGAAGCACCCACTTCTGGGTCAATAGTCAATGAATTGACTATTTCATGTGCTGCTTTTATTCTGTAAAGATTGCTGTTTCTGGGGACATGGTTTGACTGGTGTTACATCTGACCCTCCCTTGGTGATGAACAGTTGTATACTGCGTTCTGTGAATAGTAACCCCTTCTTTACGTTTCAGATATTGATGAATGCAGCACCATTCCTGGGATCTGTGATGGGGGCGAATGTACAAACACGGTCAGCAGTTACTTTTGCAAATGTCCTCCTGGTTTTTACACCTCTCCTGATGGTACCAGATGCATAGGTAGGTTTAATTATAAACAGCATAAACAGTGATTTCTACAAACCAGTTCCCTAATGAACATCTTATTAAACACGTTTGTTAAAGGGAACTAATAATTTCTCACTTTATGTAAAATGTACATTTATATTTCATTAAACAGTGGAGCACCGTCTTAAAGAAAAAAGACATCTTGTCCTCTTGTATTAGGATGTTTGCCTCCCAGAAAGAGGGATGATCCAGGAGCCCATACAGATGTCCTCGGTCTATAAATTAACTTTGCAGTTATGTTAAGTGTCAAACCTTCAGTCGTTTCCTGGGACCTGTGTTAATTTAGGTCTGAAATTTTGCAATAATCTCTTAATTGGTCTCCCTGCTTCCTGGCTTCTCTACAATCTATCTCGTCAGATTTATCTTCCTAAAATAGTGCTTTGATTAAATAATTCTTTTGCTCACAAACCTCTGGTAGTTTTCCATTAGGATTTGGAAATTAGTGGTTTTCAGTCTGTGCCCCTTGGATCCTTCAGGTATAGAAAAGGTCTCCAGAGCTGCTAGGGTGGGAGAGGGGAACAGTGAGAAGGAGGAGACTAAGGGGACAGGACCCCTCCCCCCCAGTCGGTGCCCCCCACGTGCACACACTCTGCTTTTATCTAGTGGGGTGTTAGTCTTCTACATAAAATATCAATTAAAATAAGGGATTTTGTTATTAAAAAATAGGTTTGATAACTGTCAGACTTAATGATTATTAAGACTTACCTCAAAGTCTAGTCTGCTAGAGAAAAGTTCAAGTTCCAGGTGTGTAGCCTAATACTTAAAGACACTCTCTGACCTCTCTCAGCCTTGCTGACTTATCAGCACAGTCCCTGCTTCTCACCCTCAAACAGGTCATTTGTTTTGATTCCTTCATGCCTTTAATCATACATGTTATACCACTCAGGATACTCTTCTCAGCTCAAGCCCCCTTTCCTGCTTCTGCTCAGGCTCTCTGTCTTTGAAGATGTCCCAGATCAGCTTACCTGAAAGCGGTTTCTCCCTTACCTGAGGAAATACTTCTCATAAATGGTCTTCTAGGGACATTTTATGTCTGTATGTTTTTATCTCCCTAGTTAAGTTGTAAGCTCTCCTTAAAGCCTACATAACTGCTATCCTCACATATCCCTGGTGGTTCTTGGCACAATTCCTTGCATGTTGTAGGCACTCAGTAAGTATTTGTTGAATATCAAAATGAGTACTTCCTTATTATTAGGGCACAGCTAGGAAGCCTATGGCAATGGCCTTGGAGAAAAACGAATTCTATCTTTTGATGTTTGTCTCTGGCCCATATTTTCTGAGACACTCAGCTTCGCATCCTCACCACAAGCCATGAATTTCAGACCCAAACAGAGTTGCACTTGAAATTCTGAATTCCTTTTTACTTAATCATGTAATAAAAGCTGAGGGCGGTCTCTTTAGTTGACATTTGAATAAGTACAACCAGTGAGGGAAGCATATCTGGGCTTTTCCTTAGAAACAATGGTGGTGCCCACATTGCCTGATTTTCCAGGATCTCTCCACGTATACTGGAACTGCAGGGAAGGGACAGCGGCTGCAATCCGCAGAGCTCCTTCTTCTCCCCAAACTGGCCCAACTAGCACTTGACATCTGAGGGATATGCTTAGCAGAGAGGTAGATCAGAAGTTCTTTCTGGGCCAGAAAATAGGTAGATGTGTTTTTTAACCTTCAAAGAGAGCCCCAAATTATACTAAAATGATTAAAACACATTTACATATCAGATGGTTTACATTTTTAAAATACTTTTACCAAATATACCCATACTATTTACAAAGAAAGTGGGGTATGGGGAGGAGACTAAGATTCATGGGTGACCTCCTAAGTGTGAGCTGTCATGGAAATTATCTGACTTAATGTTCACAACCATACTGAACATGAGAAGAAGCTGAGGTTTACGGAGTCCACATAAGTAATTTGGTTCGATTGCTTAAGCAGCTAAGAAGTGAAGTTGCTGAGATCCCAACTTGGGCCCAGCCCATGGTCCCTAACCCAGTCATTGCTCCCTCCGGAGTGAACACCAGACACAGTAAATAGGCAAGCAAGCTTTCTTCTTCTTTGGTACTTTGTTTGTTGCCATAGTTAGGAACTTGTTACATAAAATGCTCCAAGTGACCTTTCGGCCTTCCCTAATGCTGGTATTTCCTGCCATGGTAAACCACGGAGACACCCTCAACCGCCGCCCCCCTTCCCCCCCGCCCCCTGCCAAATATCCCTAGTGAAAAGAAAATACATACAGTCTCCAACTTATAAACAAATCCAAGGTTTGCTTTTAGGTTGCCTATTTGGAATTAGTAAATCTAACCAATAGAAAACCCCACACGTGGCTAGTGGTATATCACATCTTCCTGATACTTCTCTTCTAAGCATGAGATTCCACCTGTTACCTTTGGCCCCCACATTCTCAGGCTCTCAAACCTCCCTGTCTCATCACTCCCTTTGTCCTGTAAGCTTTTACAGTATTATTTTATTTTTTTGTTCTGTGATCTTGCTTTGGTGCTTTATAATAACTTGTGTAGGGCAGTCTTTTCATCTTAGTGTGTTCTGTCTCATCAATTCCCAGGAATCCTGATGACATCCTGTACCTAGTTTGGGCCTCACAGCTCCTAGCTCCTGGTTGGACACAACGATGTTAGTGATTGGTTATGAGAGGCCTATTGATAGGCTAGTATGACCCACAAACACCTATTTAATCCGTAATATATTTGTTTTGATAGAATGTGACTTCTGCATTCTGAAAGAAAAGGCCAAGTGATTCAGAAGGAGAAAAAGGAAGAAAGCTTCCTACCCTTTTTTGCCAGATGTCTTGGCCAGAGCAAATTCAAAATAGAGGAAGGCATCTATGCCTCCTCCTGCCCTCCATTTGTCTCCTCCAAATCCTAACATTCTTCCCCCTCAGCTTCCATATGTCTTCAGATCATCCCAAAGCCACTCCTTAGCCTCGAGGTAGAATGATCACACATTATACAATGGTTTCTTTCCTGCTTCCTGATGACATGGGAAACTTCAGGCTGGTGTGCCCAGGGGACAGATCCTCCAAATGCCTCCTGATTTTCACGTTTTCCCTTCCTTTACTTGCCAGCCTATAGGTTTTATTCCGAATCATAAATATTGTAAATATGTGTATTTTTAACCAAAGCCCTCCTTGCAGAACAAGAAATCAGCCAAATGCTTATTGTATGTGCAGGTGCTATTTGTAAATCAGAGATTGCCAACAACCCAGATATGGCTGGTAATTTTTTTTAGCTGCAACAGTCACCATTTTGATCAAGGCTCTAACCTACTGATATAACATCTAAGTCAGCCAGCGGGGCAGTAAAATAGTATCATAGTTAATGTGCAAACTAATAGACATTAGCCCATTAGGACTTTGCGATTGGCAACTGTAGGTCCCAGTTTTGCCCCGAAAGATAGCCCACACTGAAAATTATATATATAAATTGTGGTCAAGTATTTATACTGGGTTTTGACCACCAGATTCATTTGAAACTGGGATATAAGCCAGTTTTGAACATTTCTTCCTATTCTTAACAGTGTTTGGTTTCCATTTACTAATCCCTGAGTATATAAATTATCAGTGGCTTTAAAGCAATGAAAAGTAGAAACTAGGAAGTTTTATTGCTCCTTCTTCATAGGGAAGGTGCCACCTGTAGCTTCACAGAGCTTATCTTGTCTGCCCTCCTCTCTCTGGCCATTTACCCTGGATCAGGCTGCAATGAAACTCGCTCTGCCTCTCTGTTGAGACTATTAGTCTGACTGCAGGTGTAGGAACTGGGGCCACAATACCTGCTAGTGGTTTTTTTTTTAAACGTTTATTTTTGAGAGAGAGAGAGAGAGAGAGGGAGGGAGGGAGAGAGACAGAGTGTGAGTCTGGGAGGGGCAGAGAGGCAGAGAGAGGGGGAGACACAGAATCTAAAGAAGCCCAGACTCTGAGCTGTCAGCACAGAACCCAACACAGGGCTCAAACTCAAGAACGGCGAGATCGTGACCTGAGCCAAAGACTGATGCCTAACCCACTGAGCCACCCTGGTGCCTCCCTGCTAAGTATTAAGTATTTTTCAGAAATAATCTGTATTCTTTCAAGCTGATCCCTAATTTTATTTGATGGTTTGTCTAGGTTTTTTTTTTGTAGTCTTCTTCCTATGATGTTAATAATTTATATGTGTCTAAGTTAGCCTTCTTTTTTATTTTTAATTGATTTCTTGTAACCTTCAAAGTTTGATGGCTTTGTATTCTTAAGAATGATGTAGATGAAGACATTTATAGGTATGACCTTCTCTGATCAAACCTGAAGGTTAATATTTAGACCTACAGGAAACATAGTGGTGAAGTTTTAACTATAAAAAATTCTTCATTGTATAAAAGCGTTTACCATTTAATTTCTTCAGATAGCAAGCATATTTAAAATAGTATGTACTTTTTACAACTTTATTGTGTATGGATATCACTGTGCAGTGATTCACTTTTGTTAAAGGGAGGTTCATCCTCAAGGTGTTAGGTGGATCAAGATGTTCTATACTTAGCTGGCTGCCTCTATTTCACGGTGATTCCTCACCGTGAAGCACTTAGCTTTCTACTATGTCACAGGCTCCTTTTTGGTAGCCTAGACTTGTACTTCAGTGTGTCAATGTTGTCATGACAGTCAGACATGATGTAACCCAATAAAAGTGGTATAGAGAAATATGTCTTCCCGTGCTGCTTTGAGAAGATACCTTTCTGCCAAAAAAAAAAAAAAAAAAAAAAAAAAAATCTTTCAAGAACCATTACATCTTATGGGACTAAGAACTTGGAATCATGTACATTTTGAACTTGTAAATAATCAGTGCCTTATAAAACCTGTTAGGGCCCCAGGACAAAAGGAAATCTTTATTAACAAGCATTGGATCTGACGGCAAAGTGGCTCACTCCTTTAAAAAAAAATCTCACAAGTCTGACTCACGGCTTCAGTCTGAAAAATAAGAAAGATCTTTTAGAAATGTAGACTATAGTGCAGACTTCATGTTGTTTTAAAATAGATTTATATCAATATTTGCCTAAAGTGGCTCGAATTAAGTAGTTTGAAACCAAGGACAACACAGTCTCCCTTCAGTATAGAGACATGTCTTTATAACTAATTAACTGTCACTGCCAGTGATTTTCTTAGTCTCTCTTTTCCTATGGCACATATGGTTGTAATCATTCGTTCCCACCTTGGGGATGGAATGTGGGACATTGGCCAAGTGCACCAGCTCTCAGGGGCGAAAGGTGTGAGACGAAGAGAGTTCTGACTGAGTATTGTTCCCAAGCAGGGCTCACCGCTTCCCTCCCAGGAGGCAGGAGTGTCAGCGCATCCTGCCTGCCAGAGCCCAAGTGTGAAGCGTAGAGGTGTTGGAGGAGGAGAGGGGTGTTCTGAGTTCCATCCCAGTGATGTGCGTGTGGCTGTGCTTCTTTGTTCTCACAGATGTACGCCCTGGATACTGCTACACGGCTCTGGCAAACGGGCGCTGTTCTAACCAACTGCCGCAGTCCATAACCAAAATGCAGTGCTGCTGTGATGTTGGCCGATGCTGGTCTCCAGGGGTCACTGTCGCCCCTGAGATGTGTCCCATCAGAGCAACAGGTAAGAGCCCTTCCAGTTATCTGCAGAGTATCCCCAGTTCTACCCCCACAAGCCCAGTGACAATGTGCATGATGCAGATCTAGTGGAAATCCAGGTAAGTGAAAAAGATTCCAGAAAATAAAAGAGACGATTCTCAGGGAAATTTCCCCAGACAATGACTTGGGGGGAAAAATCGAGATCCGTACAAATAATAATGTTTTCTGGTACTGCTTCTTCCTTAGCTTGCCTGTTACTGCTAAGTAGCAACCTTTTCAGAAGTACTTGTCCTCTCTTATTCTGTATTTCTTTTGGCTCTCAAATAGTCCTTAAAGCTCACTTGAATAAAACTCACTTCTTTCAGAGTCTTTCGGTGAGTTACTCTGGATACACGTTTCCTCCTTCCCTAACGTTTGACACTTTCCTCTTGCTTGGTGCCAATTCTTGTTGACTTTTTTTTCTCTTTGTAATACCTCTTTCATCTGTCATATTCCTTCCATTTCCACATAAAGCTCATTTTCTCTCGCCTGGACTATTGCAGTGGCCTCCTAACTTGTCTCTATGAAATCCACAGCTGCCGTATACATTTCCCAAAGCATAACTCATCTGAAGTTTGGTTAAAAAAATTATGGCTGGGGAAAATGTAGGAAAAGATGTCCAGAAAATTTTTCCCAGGATGAATTCAGGCAGTATCTAGTGGTCCAAATCACTCCATTTCTTAAAAATAAAATTTTACTACTTGGCAGAGAGCATCTCATGTCCTCAAATCTGACCCCAGTTCATCTTTTAATTCTTATTCTTTATGGTAGCTTTACTTTCTAGTTAAGTTATACAATCAAGCTTTCCCTGAAGCCAGTCTGAAGATTTCTAAACTCAAATATTCTTTTTTTCCTAAAACTTCTCCTCAGTTGAGGTTCTTACTCCCTACTTCCTATCTCTACTACTTTGCCTGTTAAATGCCATCTTGTTTGTTAAGGATCCTAACATGATTCCCAATATGACCTAATTCTTCAATGTCCCAAGATAACCACAGCTGGAAATGCTGCCTTCTGTCTCTGTGTTCCAAGTTTTTACTGTTGCTATGGCACAAATCCCATCTACTCTGCTTTGTGCCAATTTGTGTTCATGTATTGCCTTTTTACTAGCTGATAAATCTCATTAGGAGGTCTCATTCATTATCATAGTCCCATATTCTTGCTGCTTTCATAACACTTCCACAATTTTTAGCAAAATCTTCCTCATAGGAGGCTTCCACGTAGAGTGAACAATTTATTAAGTGACCTCTTTCCCACCAGATTTAAGTAAGAACCTGGGTTATAGCTCCTTCCCAATCTGATTCCTGAATGTTGTGTTTGAATCAGAGCGTTTTAGCAGAGCAAATCAAGGTGGGGAAGGATAAACACAGAGTTAACGGCTTACTGTAGAATGTTACACACAGAATGTAAATTTCCCATTATCATGGATTCTACACCTGCTCACAGAGATACTCTAAAACTTCTCTTTATTGCTGAGAATTATATGTGTGGATTAAAGAAGCAATAAGAATCTTCCAATACATTTTAATGTATAACAAGTCGTATATTTTGTCTGATTTTCATACTGTCTTTGGACTAAAAATATAGCCCATTGTCCTTAGTGCACTAGGGGGAACATATAGTAAGTTACTGTTTAGAAGAAGTACATGTTGTCCTACTAAGACACATGTCTTGGGTACCAGGAAAATCACTTTTTAAATATATATGTTAATTTAGGAATCAGCAGTACTGGTGAAGATTCCTTTCTGTGCTGAGGCCTTGAAAAGAGGAGAGAGGGAAGGGCAGGTAGAGGTGCTTAAAAACCTACTTTGGGATACATGAGCAGAAGGTTCTGTTCCCCTGTGTGGCTTTGCAGGGAACTGCTCTCTCATATGTACCACTGAAATACCCCAAATCTAAGATAGGCCCAGGGAAAAGCAGACTGACAGAGACAAGCTGATTTGCAAGTGGGTGTTTTGTTTGCTCCAACATTCTGGTAGCAATGCTATAGAGCTCTAGGCTCTTAACTTAAGGAGAGTGATGATGTATATATAGACACATGTAGGATTATTTTAGACTGGTCAGCTTTTCACCTTGTTAAAAAAAAATCAGTAACATCTCCAGGTTACATGGAGATAGGAAAGATGGGTATCAGTTGAACAAAACGAGCTGCGGTTCGCTGATCCTGAATGTCAAAGGGGCTCATGGGAAAGTTAGGAAGTTGGACCCACTGGGAGGTTAAGATGAATTTTCCTACTCAGGTTAAGATGAATTTCATGGCATGCTTAAAGTCATATACTCACCTAATTAACAGAGATCCTGATAAGCTATTCAACTTCTTTTATACAAATCCTAAAAGAGTAAAGAAAAAGGCTGAATTGAAGCTTGGAAGCAAAATGAGTCCCTTAATGTAATTACTATCCAGTTAAATCCAACACGTAGTTAATGAATTCCTCTTCTGTGAATTTGCAGGGCTAGATTCAGAGTGGGAATTAGTTATGAGTTAGTTATTATTCTTGACTTCAAAGACTGGGCACAGTCTTAGTAGTAGAAATGTGGGGGGAAGCTGGTAGCTAGGAAATGATACGTGGTGCATCCATAGATCTATGAGAGGGATCACTGTGGTTTGTTAGGAGGGATTGTAGCCTCCTGGTTCAGGGAAGCATAAGCAGTATACAAATCCTTTCCAGATGCAGTCAAGTGCTACAGAATCTGTGGGTTAATATTACAGATAAACAATAATTAAATGCAGTAATAGAATTCTCTAAAAACGTAAACTTAACCTGAGTTGGAAATATCATATGGGATTGAAGATATTTTAGTAAAGGACCAATAAATAACAACAGAGTACATGGTAGCTAGGTATTTTTAGCCGCTTGTATATTGGCAGATTTTCCCATGAGGTTGAAACAGGAATGTAATTCCATAAGACCTATTACAGTGCCTTAGAATAAGTCAGATTTAGTCCATAAGGAAAAGACTGATATTACCTAATTTCTGCTACTGGATAAAACTAGTATAGAAAGTATCAATGGGAGTATCCTTGTGTGGCAGTGATAATAAAATTGTTAACATTCTGGCAAAAGAGAGAGAAGAAAGAAATTAAAAAATCACATGGTTAATTTACATGTAAAGGCGAACTATAACAAGATATGGCTATTTGTAGGAAACATGAAAATGTACTAGTAGTTAAGTAAATACATCCCTGGAAACCTGACTACTGTTTTAAAACACCTTTTGGGAAGCTCAGAAAAAAAAAAAAGGGTCACAAATCTAAAGAGGATTTATTCTGATAAAGACCTGGCATTGTGAGAAAGAGGAATACAGTGTATATGTGAAGTCAGAGGAAAATAGTTGATTAACTCAGGTATACTAGTTCAGGGAATCATTATGCAGCATTAACACTGGACACACACACACCCCGCCCCCCCTCCCCCGCCCAGTATCCCTTCTGCCCTGTGGGGTGCTGCTGCTTCAACACTTTGTTGTCTTTTACAAATAGATATTCCTCAAGGCTCTCTGCACACACTTCTCTTCAGTTTCCACATCCATCCCTGGGGCTTTAAATACTACCTCTCTACCGATAGTTGCAAAACTTCTATCTAGCCCCTACTTCTTCTCTAGGCTTCAAACTCTCTTACACAGCTGCTGTGTGACAAATCTACTTGGATGTCTGACATCTCAAAATTCGTATGTTCAAATGGAACTTGGCCTCTATCCACCAAACCTGTTTCCATTGCAGTTTTCCCCATTTAGGTAAATGTCACCAACATCTACCCGTTTGCTAAACCAGAAGACTATGTCATTCTTGATTTCCTGTTCCCTCCGCTCTAACATTTACTCCTTCATGAAGTACTACTCACTTATTTCTAAAATATGCTTCAAATCTGTTCACTTCTGCCCAGTCCCATCACTGCCTCCCATGTCCAGCCATTGTTTTCTTGCCCTTAGTCTTCTGTAACAGCCTTGCCTCCCTTTAGCACATTCTCCATGTATCAGCAAGATCGATCTTCTGAAAATGTTCAGTTGATTACATCCCACATTAGTCTGAAGAGTTCCAGTGCCTTGCCATTTCACATAAAATAAAATCCAGGCTTTTTAGCCTGCTTTTTAGAGCTCTGTGGGGTCCATAAATGGGATGGAATGGAGAAGGTGGCATTTGATTCTTCCTTGAAGTGAACCGTGACATAGGTAAAGACTCCTTAAATTTTGGGAGAGGCATGTGGTACATACCCTGGGGGGTTTGTTTTTAGTTTTGAATTACTGTTCCTAATAGTGACTATAGGTATTATGATGGGAATGAAGCCAGTTGGCTTTTTCCCTTTTCTCCAATTGATCTATGTGGTTTCACGATTGATTTTATTTAAAGCTGCTTTGAAACATAAAGGTGTCTTCCGCGGGCCTATGAGGTACACTGCAGCTCAGCTTTTGTGTTCTGTTGTGTCATGCTTTTCCAGAGGATTTCAACAAGCTGTGCTCCATCCCTTTGGTAATTCCTGAGAGACCAGGATATCCTTCCCCACCCCTTGGCCCCATTCCTCCAGTTCACCCTGTTCCTCCTGGCTATCCTCCTGGACCTCCAGTACCAGTCCCTCGACCACCAGTGGAATATCCATACCCATCTCGGGAACCACCAAGTAAGGAGTCAAAAGTCATCTGGTTATTTTTCTTACGTTAACCAAGTTAACTTTTTTGTTGTTTTTAATGCTGATTTGGTCATTAAATTAGCATGTCAATTCTTAGATTTACTGTTTGGTTTACAGAGTGTTGTATGTAAGTTTCTTAATATGCCTATTTCATAGAGAAAAATAGCTTTCATCATCCTGATTAATGTCCTTTTGTTATTGATGTTTTGAGTCAACTGTAGGACAGTTAGCTAGTTATGGGAGAGATTTAAATCTGATTCACAGGGTGAAGTCACAGAGGAGGTATATACAATGAGTTTTATATAATGCAAAGCAGCTTTGCAAGTAATTTCCAAGAACTGTTTGCCTTTGTCATTTACCCAAACTGGAGGCTTGAGAGCGAGGCAGAAAAGAGGTAGAGGTAGGGAGAAGTAGGCTACTGTGAGGCTGCAGGACCTGGCTACAGGTGATCTCTGTAAGCGGGCATGGAAATATGGTTTATTTGTCCCAGATGATCTTTGCCCAAAGAGTGTTTCCTTCCTTTATGTTTTAGCATCTTGCTCATTGTTAGTGGGTTAGGTGCTGATTAAAGATGTCCTAGTTATAAATGATTTCAATAGGGTTTCATGTTATTCCTTTAGGGGTGCTGCCAGTCAATGTCACTGATTACTGCCAGTTGTTTCGCTATCTCTGTCAAAATGGACGCTGCATTCCAACTCCTGGGAGCTACCGGTGTGAGTGCAACAAAGGATTCCAGCTGGACCTCCGCGGGGAGTGCATTGGTATGTGATACATATGGTTAGGTCTGCTCCGAGAGGCTATCACAATTCTGTCCCATGACTATATGGGTTTCCTGTGGCAGCTGTAACAAATCAGCTCCAAGTCAGTGGCTTAAAATGTAGTTCTGTATGTTAGGAGTCCAACAGAGGACTAAAATAACTGGGCTAAAATCAAGATGTCGGCAAGGCTGTGTTCCTTTTGGAAAGAATCCATTTCTTTGCCTTTTCCAGCTTCTAGAGGCCATCTGTGTTCCTTAGATGATGGTACCCTCCTCTATAAAGCCAGTGATCTAGCATCTTCACATCTTGAATTCTCTTCTAATTCCCTCTTCTGCTTTTAAGAACCTTTGTGATTACACAGGGGCCATCTGTACAACCCAGGAGGCTCCCCCATCTCGAGATCTGCTGATTAGCAACCTTGATTCTCCTTTGCCATGTAGCATATTCAGAGGTCTGGAGATTAGGACATGAACATATTTGGGGAGGGGTACTATTCCGCCAACTATAGGGACTTTTAACCTTCGTCATAAAATATGTTGAAGTCATTGCTGGTAGCTTCATATTAAGCCATCTCATCAAAAGTCTGACCATTAAAATAAAGCATTAAAACTGTCCCCAAATTATAAAATTTTGCACATTTTACTAACTTAAATGGATATAACTCACCAATTGTCTCTAAAACTGAAAAGTCGTTAAAACTGAAAAGAAACTTTGAGTTGTTGACAAGTCATTTAAGCCAGCAAAAGGAGGAAATGTAACAAAAGAATAATTCATTTGTTAGATTGGAAAAGAACACCCAATTGCCATCTAATTTTTAAAAATAAGTCCCTTTCTTAGTTCTGTTATAAAGTCTAATTCTATCATTATGAATCAGGCAGAAATAAGGAGTTCTTAGTTTCTCACACTGTGTAGTTTCCTGGTGACATTAATGCCCCTTCTAGCAACACACTAGGAGAGAGTCATTCAGTCCATAGAAGTCATCCAGAACTGGGTGGAAGAGGGGACACGTAGCCCCCCGTGGTGGGGGGGAGGGGACACACCTGCGGCAAAAAACTTGTGACTCTGGGTGAGTGGGTGGGTTATCTTCCAAAAACCTTAGTTTCCTCATCTTTACAAATAGGGGGATATAAACCAGTTCACTGTTAAATATACTGATAGTTCTAAACAACTGTAAAACTAGTGGGAGCCTCTCTGGGTTGGGAGGTGGACTCTGTGGTCAGTGAGAATAGCTCTTTAAATGGTGTGTTTCATGTCTTGTTCTAATGTTCTCAGTGGAATTCAACAAGAGATGCTTAGATAAGGTGAGACCCCCTTTTGACTGAAAAATAGAGCTTCAGGAGATACTCAGAATTCTGCCTAGAAGCCATTTCTGAAATGTTAGTCTGTTTAATTCCCTTAGGCCAAACTCAAGGAAGAGAAAATGTTTATTAGCTTGGAGTGTTGAGTTGCTACGTGTTTGGCATTTTCCTCTGAAAAATGACACAGGAAAATAATACACTTTAACTGCTCAACCGGTTTTCAAGTGGCTTGTGACATGATACATTGTAGTAGAAAGAAAAAAGATCCTTTTCATTATGCTATTTATTTCTGAAAAGGAAAGTGTTTTAACATGTAAAGGAAACCAATAAAATGGTCTTAAAGTTGCGAGTTATTGCTCTCTAATTTCTTACTGAAATATACTGTATTTTGCAGATGTTGATGAATGTGAGAAAAACCCTTGTGCTGGTGGAGAGTGTATTAATAACCAGGGCTCATATACCTGTCAGTGCCGGCCTGGCTATCAGAGCACACTCACCCGGACAGAGTGCCGAGGTATGGTCCTAGCTTGGAACATGCTAAGTTAAGGGGACATATATGCTAAATAAAAGGTTTGCTTCAAAGGAATTTAACAGAGTTTGAATAACCCTGGCCAGGAGAGGCTAATAGGCTTGTTGCCTTTTGCACTCAACTCCAGATATTGTCACTCAGAAGGATAGCGTCATAAAATCTGGCGGAGATCCAAATCATTTTAAAAGATGCATCTGTTCCTGTGGGCATATCTTATTTTCACTACTTTTTGCCTCATCACTATTGCCTCTTAATTTTTAATCTGAGAGCTAGGGAATGGGGTTGTCCTTTGCTGACACAGAAACAGGAAAGTTTCAGGTGAAATTGTATGTGACTGATTTCTTAATGGAACGATCTAAAGTATAAGGAAGGAGTCTGTGACTTCTTGCTTCTTATTCATGTGGTCAGCAGCAGCATTGCCTGGAAGCTGATTGGAAATACAGAATCTCAGGTCTGACCTCAGACCTACTAAGTCAGAATCAGTATTTTTAACAAGATCCCCCAGTGATCCATAAGCACTTTAAAGTTTGGGAAGCACTACTATAAGTGTTTGTTCACAGAATTTTCCCTTCAGGTTTGTTAATTTATTTTGTCATCCTATATGCCTTTTATTGGATGACTGGTATACTGTTTCTGCAACAGAAACAAGTAAGATGTTCTTTCAACCCTCAGGAAACTCAAATATCTATGTCTCTATAAATTTGGCACTGAATGAGGTATTTCACTGGTCACCTAAAGCCAGATAAAAGGAAGAGAATTCTGTGTTAAAATTAAAAACAAGGAAAGGTTAGAAGGTTTGTATCAGTTAAAAAAAATTGCCAGCCATTAGTAAGAGTTAGTTTTGTCTTTTTTTTTTTTAAGTAAAATCTCTTCACCTGAGTTAAAGTCATACAGTTTTTATTTTTATCGGTGACTGGTTTCAGGATCTTTGATTGTGATTCAGGCTTAGAGATTTCTTGCCATTGGTATATTTTAATACACTACCTGTAAATGGCAGTTTAGAGCAGAAGAAACCAGAGCACAGCATGTCCACCTGCTAGTATTTCTATTAATGGCCTACTTAATGAATATAGATAAGGATAGTTTAAATATTTAACAGAATATTTAATATGCTCAATAATTAGCATGTACAGTGTACTAGGCATTTTGCAATATAGAGAATAAACTGAAACCAATGTCTAGAAGACTGCACTATGAAATAAGCAAAGAGAAAAGATTATTGAGAACACTCAGCTGGGGCAAGGGCCAGCTGGAGTAGATGAGTGGTGTTATCGCTCTGAGTCTTAATTTACTAGAGACTGAGGATTACCTAAAAGCCTCAAACACTGTCTTCCTCAAGAGCCTAGTGCTAAGCTTATCTCAAACATAAGAAGTTGATGACATGCTCACATTTTGGGGTAGATGCAAGTTGCCACAAAACAGAAAGACTGTGTACTTAGCTGAGGAGAAGTACATGACAGACTGAAGAGAAGGGGGCGGAAGAGACGGAACTACGGTAGAGAACTTTTAATGGCAAGCTTTCAGTTGATCTTGTGAGGCAGTGGGGAGCCCAGTGGTGTTCTGATAATAGTGAGGAGAGAAAATGCCGAACTCTGTATGCTGTTTATTTTATCCTTGGGCTTCAAAAGATTATAGAACCCTAAAAAAATTCTGCTCAAGAGTATGTGGCTTTTACTATTTTTTGGAGTGCGGAGCAAGTCAGATTTTTGCAAGGATTAAGAAATAAATGAGAGAGAAAAAGAGCGTAGGTTGTTGGCACAAAGATCAGACAGAAGAAAAGCCCAGACTGCCTCAGCTAGTCCAATGACTCGTGTGGAAACCACGGCTGGATCTGCCCAGAAAGAAAGTGCGTCTGAGGGTCAACCACAAGACAGCGTGCAGACGCAGGGTAGACAGAGTAAGCAATATGCCATGAATGCACATTCTTGTCGTCCAGAGGATGTTTAGGGTGCTTATGCGTAGGCACATGTGACCTCAACTCTGCACAGATAGTTCGGCCCCAGTCCTCTATTACACAGTTCCCTGGTATCTGTCTTCTGGGGAATAAGCCTGGCAAAGATTATATGCTCTGGAGACAAGGCAGTGTGTATTCATCCTCCTTGGTGTTCCTCCAGGTATCTAGCCTAGAAACTGAGGGGAACAGATAATCCAGTGCACCGTGTTGTCCAATTTGAATTAATCATTAATCTTTAAGTGAGCGATCAGATATAGGTTATTCGAGTTATTGTCCTTTTTAACACTTGCATATCAAGCTCCATTGTTTACTTTGGTGTAATATGAAACACAACACAAAGAAGGAGAGGTGCCCTCATATTTTATTTGCTATAAATGCTTATAAGGTTATAAAAGAAACTAAGAATATATAAACAAGAAAACTAAACTTGGACCAGGACTGCCATAAGAAAGGTAAACATTTCAGTCATGTGATTGCTGGTTTTCAGATGGAATGACTTTTTTTTTTTATAGGACTTTTGTTTTATTGTTCTGATGTAGCTATGAGATCTGCCTTTTTGAGCATGTGTTGAAAGATGCCAGCCAAAGTTTAATATAAATGATGATATATATTGGCTCATTGAACTAGCTAGGAAAATGGTGAAGACAAATTTTGTATGTACAACTGAGATTTAAGGGGTCTAATTAGAACTTAGAGTTAGATCAAATGCTATTATGTTAGCAGTCTTTCTGTCACGTCTTGCAAACTCTAATTAATCATATTAATATTGGATATCAAGTTTGGGGATGGGTTTGGAATGGAGGGAGGGAGAAATAAAATAATTTTGAGTCCGCCAAGTGAAGCTGTTTCTTCTGTTTTAACTTTAATCTTAGACATCGATGAATGTTTGCAGAATGGCCGTATCTGTAATAACGGACGTTGCATCAACACAGATGGCAGTTTCCATTGTGTGTGTAATGCGGGCTTTCATGTTACACGCGATGGGAAGAACTGTGAAGGTAATACCAGTATGACAGTAAGAGCGGTGTAATAATATGAATCCCCATTTTCCATTGCAGTTCCAATCAGAAGTCTCTAACAAGACCAAGCCAAACATTGAGTGAAAGGTCAAAGCAGCAAATATATTTCACAGATCGTTATGGGGGAGACAAGCATAATTTTCAACAATATTCGTACTTTTAATTACATTTCTGTGAGTCAAATAACATTTCAAATATATAAGGAGAGCTTGTCCTTGAGAGATAGATCCCTAGCGATAATAAAACTTCTATAGCATAAATCGTTACTTCCTAATTGTATACAATCAGAATTTGTACATGGGTTTTTTAATAGGACACACCTAACCTCATATATTTCTTTTTTCTAATTGAAGTATAGTTCATATAGGCCATATATTTTTTTGTCATTTATAGTCTCTGTGTTTGAAGTGTCTGTCTAGTAATAAAATACTATTAAGAACCTGAAAATGTAAAATTTGTATGAAACATTGACTACTGAAAACCAGCTATATTGCCTCTTGAATTAATCACCTCATTTGAATTAGGCTGTTTCAAACATTTTGTCTTTTTCCCCTGCCACTTTTTTTTTTTGAATTGAAAATATGAACATTATTGATGAGTTTCCACTACTTAGACCTTTAGCAAAAAATGAAGAATGCTTCTTATCGTCTTTCCCAACATCTTTGGGAAAGATCCCAAGAATCTATTCATACATTAAAAGAATTTCAAAATTGTTCTTAGAAACATTTTTGGCAGAATATTATCTCAGTGATTCAACTCAAAGACTTAATGCCAGAATTCTCGGTTGGGATAGAATCCTGTTTAAAAAAAGAAAAAAAAATCATAAATTACATTGGCCTGACTAAAGCCTGTAAGTGAAAACACACCATGTCTAGAAGAGCAAGTACCTCCCCCAAGACAGCTGTAGTATTAAATAAAATAACATTTTGATTAATTTAAAGAAATAACCTTATGATCAACAAATCCTAAAGGTTAACTAACATAGCTATACTCGATAGTCGAGTCTTGTATTTTAAAAATACATTTTTTTCTTACCTCTATTTAAAACTGCTTCAGACTTTAAGCTGTCTTCTGGTTTCTGCTGTATAAGAAATCAGGAGATGAACAAAATATATTTCAAATTCCATCATTCTTAGTTTTGCTTTTTGTTTTTATTTTTCAATATATTAGAATTAGTATCTCTGAAGTAAATATAGCCATAAGATTGTTAATACACTTTTTAGTTTGTAAACTGATATTTTTAAAAAAAGTCTTGGTAGCTTCCATTGAGTCAAATTCATATATATATATATATATATATATATATATATATATATACATACATATATATATATACACACATATACACACACACATACATACATGAAGTTTTATATATGTTATTATATATGAATTTCAAATCTATGTACATGTATATGTGTATACATTCAGTATATATATAGTATGTCAGAAAATAAATTTAGCCCTATAATTTGCATGAATATGTCAAAAATTGAGAACTTAAGAATACGTATTTTACATGGCCCTTCTTGTATGCCATAAAGAAAATTAGCCTTAGACTACAATAACAAAAAACAAAAGAAGTGTGAAGGAAAAGAATTCTATTGATTCAGGTTGGCTTCTGTAAGCTTACTCTTCTGGTCATAAGAAAATGCATCCTCTGTATTTTTTCAGATATGGATGAATGCAGCATAAGGAACATGTGCCTTAATGGAATGTGTATCAATGAAGATGGCAGTTTTAAATGTATTTGCAAACCTGGGTTTCAGCTGGCATCAGATGGGCGTTATTGCAAAGGTTTGTGCTGTAAATCATATCCTTCTCCTGCTTTTTTTCCTTTCTATATTGCTTAGAGGTACCACTTTTCCTTCTTGATTCTTCCCATTTAAAGTATTCCTAATTCTGGCTTGAGAAACCTAAGTGGACATCCTTCTTAAGTCCAGCCATCCAGAGAGCTATAGTTTATGCTTAAGATGGCTGTTCTTATTTCAGAAAGGGTATTTGAGATCTTCCAAAGGAACCTGAAAGGCTACACTGCAAATGAATGAGAAGCTGAATTAACAGTAGGTGCACCAACAAATATGAGCAACCTTGTAAATAAGCTGAGTTATTCTTCTAACTTGGAGTTGGGAAATAAATGGTAATTAAGTTTTTCGATGGCTGTCATTTGCCACCTGTTACGCAACTTCACCTGAACACAATAATGTATACTCTTATTGCATTGATCTCTTCTCCATAGTTTCTTTCAGATTATCTTAAGAAACAGAAAGTTTTTGATGGATGACTTATTTAGGTGTTATCAAGTCACATACGCATAAAGGGAAATAGAATTAAGCAGAAGAAATAAACTAAAACCAAGAGCCATTGTTTAGCTCGGTAGCTCTTGAAATAATCTCATTGCTCTAGGTATGGAAACAAAAAAGAAGATTTTTTAAAATTTTTTTTAACGTTTATTCATTTTTGAGAGACAGAGACAGAGTGTGAGTGGGGGAAGGGCAGAGAGAGAGGGAGACACAGAATCTGAAGCAGACTCTAGGCTCTGAGCTGTCAGCACAGAGTCCAACGTGGGGCTCAAACTCACAAACTGCGAGATCATGACTTGAGCCGAAGTCGGATGCTCAACGAACTGAGCTACTCAGGTGCCCCACAAAAATGAAGATTTTTATTTGTACTATTGAAAATTCAGGTTCTAAGAAGAGTCATCAAAATAAATTTGTGCTTAGTGTCTCTTGCCTTACATGGTCAGGGATGAGTTATCATTGAACTTGGGTCCAAGATCCGCATTGAAACCATACTTCTCAAGGAACCTCATATCCAAATATCCAGAAAATCTGTGAACATGCTGCACTCAAAGCCTTCAGCTCATAGTTTCAGGTGGAGAAGTGCTGAGTGTCAAGCTATTCAAGATTGAGAAAGCAGATAAAGTCCTATGATGCTTCTTCTCCAGATTCCTCTGGTAGACAGACAGCTTTGGTAAAGGTGTTATGGAAGAAAGCCTTGTATTAAGTCGTTGGCAAGATGTGCATTTTCCCTAGGCTTAAAAGAGCTTCTATCCCTTGGTTGTTTACCTACATTCTCCATGACCTTCACCTCAGTGGTTCTTAATATTGTGCAAATCTGTCTTCATAGCAAGAGAAAACATTTGAATTTTTAAAATTTGAAATGGGAAATAGGTTTCTGTACTTTTGAGCCTTGTGCTGTGAGGAACATATAGTTTGGAAGACAAGACCAACACGTAGAAATATTCTACAATGTAAAACAGAATACAACAAAGTGCCAAATTGTGCAGATTAAGTGCTGTACAAGTGAAAAAGAAAGGGGAAGGGAATGGTTGCTGGAATATTTGGAATTAGGCTTCCAAACAAAATAACAGAAGGAAATGTGAAAGCCCCTTTGTGTGAAGACCTTTTACAAGAACACATACTCCTTTTGCTAATCCACAGAGCACACTAAAATGTATTTTCAGTGCCTATAGGCTGCCAGTGACCCCGGCCACAACTTCTCAGTATGCGGTATGGCCAATAGATAATGCTGATGTAATTATTTCAGAAGACACTATGACTTCATAGATGAAACTAGGTTTTGCAAATGTTTGCAACCAGTAAAGTATTTGGAATATTCAAACTAGAAATAGAAACTAGAATAAAGAAAAAAGAAATTTCTTGTATGGTGAATTTCTTCTTTTCTGTAGCTTTTCTCTTGACATCATTGGATAAGATTTTCTCTTAGAGCTGAGTATTTAGTTCTGAGGCCACAAAGATGTGACTATCCAAATCTAGAATAAACAATGCTAATTTAATCTCTACAGTTAACTAATCTGATGAACAGCATGTCCTCCCCAATCACTCTCTGAAAGTTTGGGCCACAGACCCTCTCGGTCCGTGTAACATCTGTTGTCCTCATTAAAAAGCCTTTGTGTCACTTTGCAGGCTATAGCTGTCACCTTTTTACTGTAGATCTCAGCTTGAACAAAAAGGTGACCTGAATAACTGAACCAATTCGATTTCATGTATTTAAATATAACTGCTGTTTTAAAACACAATCTGTACACGGAATCTTGGACCATCTGAATATATCTTGTGCCAAATAACACAAGCTAAGTAAAATGTAGAGGTGTTTCAGTCTCAATTTGTCTTTTTAAGGTCAGAAAAAAGGAAATAGTTACATACACTAGCTGTATATTATAAAAGGAGTTGTTATAAAATGACTTACTTCTACGTGTTACATGTTTTCCAAAACACAATTTTGGTACCACTTCTACTTCCCCATATTAAAGGGGAAAAATCTTTGCTATTATTAGTATGTGCCCAATAAAGTATTTTACCATACCTCCCTAAATATATACATATGATACTATAAAATATATGTAATACTTAGAAAGATTTTTCTCTGCTGAGCTCCAATAGCTTAGTGCTATTGTTGGCCAGAAATGGCCACCAAAATCTTCTATATTCCTTTTCTGTTTCTTTTCTATAGTGTTCCATCAGGGTTTTAGTTCTGTATCTCTAATGCCATGCTAGTCATCTCAGAGTGCTAAGATGTGAGTGATACTGGAATGGACGCCAGTCTGAGTGTTGGATGCTAAACAGAGAAGCTTCCTGCCCAGGTCAAAGTTGCAGTCCATTATCAAGCCAGATTTCTGACAGTCCTAGAAGAACTGCCATGTGAAACGTTCCACCAGGACCTTTGTCTTTTAGCTTCACTTTCCTCCTTTCTTCAATTCTGTTTTTGCCTTTGTGATTCTTATTTTGGATTTAAAAAAATCTCAGGAGAGTATTGTTGAAATGGCTTTTCCTGTGGTTAAAAAAAAAAAAAGCTCACATAGTCGGTGTCAATTTTTGTTACTGTTCTTTCAAAGGGCAATGAAATGCATCTCACTGAGCTTTTATTGTTGGTGCTGCATGTCATTTTCTATCTTCCCCATTTTCAAGTGTTGTAAAAGAATTGTAGACATATTGTGGTTTCATGTAAATGTCACTCCATTTTTAATAAGTGCTTTTCCCCACCACAGACATTAATGAGTGTGAAACACCTGGCATCTGCATGAATGGACGCTGCGTCAATACTGATGGCTCCTACAGATGTGAATGCTTTCCTGGACTGGCCGTGGGTCTGGATGGACGTGTGTGTGTTGGTAAGATAACGCCATGACTAGATGGATGGTAGAGATCCACCCTCCGTGGACCAATAAATACCACCAATGACAAATGCACTCTACTGTAACAGATATGACATAATTAATACTTGTGGGGGAACACACCAACAATATCAGTTCTCTTCTTGCATAAGCTGGATATTAATTTAGGAGATAGAAAGATGAACTGACATAAATGAAAACCAGGGGAGTCCCCACCTCTCCTTCCCCCTTTTCTTTTCTAATCATGTAGATGTCCTCAATTTTCTCCAACCTTCCATTGTTGACAGTGGTCTTTGAAATTGGCCTATATATGCTCATTATCTCATAGTGAACATTTTCAGGTAGAGAATTAAATGTCCTAAGGGAAGTATAGAATACAAAGGAGGATATGGATAATCAGGAAATTTATGTAATATTTTTGTGCGGCTTTATAAAAAGTTTGAAATTTATTGAGAAATAGATATGAATTTTACCCAAATTATTTTTAAGAATGGCAGTCAGTAAACCCTTTGAATTGGGAGAGAATTGGGCATAGCTGGAACCTCCCTCCCTGTTGGTAAAGATGACACTACTTAGTAAGCCAATGTCCAGAGATTTGTATAATGAACCTTCTATAGATTAAAGTTCCTCCATTTTGAAAGTACATTTAATTCAAACATTCAATAATTGCATGTTTATTTTGAGGTAGACCACACTTCTAATAAAGATCTTATTTATCATAAGGGGAGTCACTGGTCACCCATCATTAACTTAACCTGTATTAAGCTCCTTCTGTGTGCAGGTCTAGGGAAGACAGAAATGAATGAGATATAATCTCAGCACTTAAGAGTCTCACAGTTGGGTACACCATGATAGTCCCTAGAAAACTGAAAGAGTCTGACAACTGGTTTCCAGTGCTTGGAAGCTGAATGCAGTTTGTGTGGGTTTGTCTCTTTCTGTTGAGACCTAAGACCAGAGGCATTTTCTTGTGCGTTAGAACAGGGACGATGGCTAAATAAAGCCAGCTTCAACTTTGACCTGGGGGTTTATTGGAAGCGATAGTGTGATGACAGATGCCTCTTCCTGTTTAGACACACACATGCGGAGCACATGCTACGGTGGATACAAGAGAGGCCAGTGTGTCAAACCCTTGTTTGGTGCCGTTACTAAATCTGAATGCTGCTGTGCCAGCACCGAGTATGCATTTGGGGAACCTTGCCAACCGTGTCCTGCGCAGAATTCAGGTATGTGGTGTCGTGGAGATGCCCCCATCCTGCCAGCCTTCTGCCACCATCTGCAGTCTTTGCATTTATGGCAATCACGGAGAGAGATTATGTTATGCTCTCCAGATACATCACATACCTTCCTGGGGTCTTGACAGGGCTACTCAGGGTCTGATCACACATTATTCACCCAAGCCTAATGGTCATTGGGAACAGGCAGCATGTTTGGAACCCCCATCCCAACCCCTCCACCTTAATAATACTCATGCTCTTTGGAATTCATGCAACTTGCCTTGTTTTCTAAAGTAGTTTCATAATGTTTGCATTTTGCAGGAACTATTATAAAAGCAGAATTTTACAGAGTGTAAAAGTAAATAATTTTCAGATTACCTGAATATTTCCAACTTTTTTCCAAAAGGCCATGTGTGAATTTTGTTCAAATCCCTCATGTTGATTTAGGTGTGCCTTTCCTAAATGATTTTATTCAACCCTAGGGAAAAAGTATTTTTCTCAATTTGAAGTGACACGGCATAATGAAAAGAAAACTGGTTGGTGACTCAGAATTCTCCCCATCCACAGGCAGACAAATTGCTTAACTGGGGAGTTTAGAGTTTAGTTCTTTGTAGATTTTTATTTATTTAGGAATTTTTCTCACCTACTTTCAAAAGGATTTAAGATAGCTTGCAATAGTATGCAGAATTGTAATGTAGAATAATATCGAAATGGATTCTTAGTTTCTTCATCTACAAAATGAATTATTTTAGGTAATCCAGAAGATCCTTTCCGGTTGTAAATTATTTTTATTTATAAGGCAAAAATAGTTTATTGAAACTAAAGCAATAAACTGTCAACATTTGGACATAATTTTAAGGTAGCTTGACATTTACTTTTAATGTCCTAAAATAAAGGTAGATCTAATACTGAAAACAAATAGCTTTGATTGGTTGGTTTACATCTAAGATCCAGTTAGTTCATTTCTGACCTATATATAGTCAATTAAAGATTAACTCACAATATTTAAACATCTGCCATTTTGAAAGTGATATTTGAAATTAGGGAGTTAGAAGAAATTAAAATATGAGAAGTTAAAGAATGTTAACTGGAAAACTTTAAAAGAAATGGGTAAGGCCAGTTAAGAAATAAAGCTTTATTCTGGCCGATTACATCACAGATTACTATTTTATATGTGATTAGCAATTAGTTCAATTCATGCCTACAATAATAATACTTCAATTATATAGCATAAAATATAATTCTATCTAACAAACATCCCTGTAACTTTATAGTTGTATATCATTAATACTACCCTGCTTGCTGTATGTTACTTTAACTTTTCAAAGTACTTTTCTTACATACTTAGAATTTATAAGATAGACGAGTATCATGAAAACTGGTGCACAGGGGTATAGGTGATTTGTTCCTATCTTCAATATGTGAAAGAACCAAACTTAGAATCTAGGACCCTTGGTGCATACAGTTCTTTGTTTTTACATTTTCCTCTGGACTAAGTACATCTCCAAAGAATTCTTATGATACCTAGGAAAATGAAGTAATCTTATAAAAGATGACTAAAAGAGACCAGATTTCTTTAAGAAGTAAAGCTTAAGATGAGTTAAACTTGAAGCCCAGCGCCGCTAGCTTCTGTTTTCTATTTCAACACACTTGCACAGAAGAGGTCCACATGTGGAAGTGGTTTCGTTCAGTTTGGTTTCTCCACGTCTTTGGTAGATGAAAATGCCAAATCGTGAAGGACCTAAATGGACAGTATCCCTCATTTCAAGAGAGAGGGGAGATTTTAAAAGGTACTGAAAATATTCAGAAGATTCCTTCTTTAGTCAATTTAATGAGAAACTCCAACCTCATCACATCTAGCGTCCATCTTTGTGTTCTGGAAGAAAGCCAAGTAAGGCTCTATATTAAGATATTTCTCACTGACTGCTGAATATTTACTCCTCACAGGGATCAGTCAGTTAAACCCAGAGAAGTGGAAGTTTGGGAATTTTCTCATATGTCCCCATACCAGTGCCTCCATAGCACAACACTGAGTTAGCTCTGCAACACCTATCATTTATGAAATGCATGAGCCGTGCCAGGAGCTGTGTTCAACACCTTACATGTTCTCCTAGTAAATGCATAGAACTGCCATGTGGCTTCGGTATCCTTATCTCCAATTTGTAGAAGAGGAAACTTATAGAAGAGGAAACTAAGAGGGAAAGGGCTTGCTTCGAAGACCCCCAACAGCAAGCATTGTCATCAGCATTCAAACCGATGTAGACCTGAATTCACTGACCGCAGAGGACAGTGCAAGTACCAGATTCTCCCCAAATGGAAAAGAACAATGAAAAGAATTTGCTTCTATTTAGGCCAAGCATCAGCTAATTTAGCACTAACTGTAAAACTGCTTTTTGTAAAACTGACATGATATTGTTTTTCCTACTTTGTTACTTACAGTTATTTCAAAAGCGTTTTAATTAATTGCTGACATGAGAAGATAATGACAATGCATTTCATTTTGCTTTCAGTCCCAGGCTTGCAAACACACAACGGCAGCCACTTTCCCAGTTGTTCCTTTTTTGGTCCCATTTAGCATGATTTAAAAATTAAGGGATTTCACCACTTTTCTCGAGTTTACATTGGTAGGAAGGCAGAGGCTGTGAAGGATCCAACCTTCATTTTTAAAATCTGTGTAGTTCATTTGCATCCACTGTCATCAGGAATAGAATTTTCTAGCATGCAGAAGTATAAGAGTTATTTGCATCAGCAGCGAGGTGCTGTAGGCCTGTGTAAAAAGACCCCTCCCTAATATCCAGTTCTTGTGCCACTTCAGCCCACAAATGATTTGCATTTGGCCTGGCGACTCTGTGTTGCCAGAAACTGTGGGCAGCTAAGGGGACACTTCAGTTTGTTTTCCTTGGATAAAGTGTGATTCCAGTTAGTTCTCCATTTTCATCGTTCACTCTCATGCTCCTCTGAATATTATTGGAATTATATGTAAAACATTGCATCAGTTTTAAGTAGAAATCTGATTCCATCACAAATTTGGGTACATATTCTGTATTCAATTTCTTAGTAAGATCTCAGTTTTAACATTATGCAATACTTTGCCTATAGATTTATCATATAGTATCCTGATGAATATTTACTTTAAAAATACACTTAAATACAAGTGTAGAGGCTTTGTTTTTCTTGTGAGTGCAGACTAGAGAATTTGAAGAGAGAAATGAGAAAATGTTAAGAACTTGATTGTATTAAAAAAAAAAAGTTTGTACTAAGAAACAAAATTATTCCCAAGATGGTGGGAGAAAGTTTTATTAACAGTTAAGAAACCACACTTTAACAGGCACATTTCACTATAAGTGTGAAGTGTTCCCTGGTGGACAAAATCAAATTATAGGAAAAACACCTTTTCCGAAAGCGCTTTGCACAAGGCCTTGCTGTAACTTGCCTGTATCCTTAAAACTTGTTTTCCATAGTGATGCGGAGCCTTTAAAATGGGAGCATGGTGTACCAGTGACTCCCTTGGGAGATGCCTCCTTTTCCGTTACCACTTTATTTCAGTTCTACTCACTTAGCAGGAAATGATGTGTGCAAAGCCAAGTGCAGATTGACCTGTTCTGCAAACAAGGGAATCATTTACTATCTGTTAATTTATTGCAGCGGAATATCAGGCACTCTGCAGCAGTGGGCCAGGAATGACATCAGCAGGCAGTGGTAAGGACTTGTTTGAAATTTGCTACCGTAAGCATGTGCAGAAGCAGCACTGGGCTTTCCTGTGGGTTTCCAGTTGGTCCCTTTACACCAGACTGGGGAGGTCTGGCCCCCTCTCTGGCCATCACTGTACCTGGGACTCCTGGAAGCCCCCAGTGGCAGAGTAATGATGGCACAGTGGGTCCTGGGATTGTTGGGTTTGGGTGTTGGGCTCAGTACTGAAGACTGGGTGCTCTCTTAGGGTGGTTGATGAGGACTGCAGTTGAGATACAATGACTGTGGTCACTCATTCATGAGAAGAGGCAGTCTGGTCCTCCTCTAGCTCTTGGATTATCAAGTACAGTTCAGGGTTATGGGCTCAATTGAATCATTGGCCATTCACATTTTGAACTGTCAAGTGTTCAGTCATTATAAGATGTCAGTAGGGAGCCATGTTACATTTTGTAGCAAGCAGCGATAGCAATGAACTGAGTTGGAAGAGTATGAAATACTTCATTTAAGTGTGGGAGTTAGAACCAGAGAAATATAGATACCATAAAAGAATTGAAGTTAAAAGGGAGAGTTGGCACAAAGTGCAAAAACAGGTGACAAGAAAGATGAAGGGATTATTTTATTGATATAAAACTAAATGATTCGATTCAGGAAAGTTCTGAAAAAAAGTAGACCGAATTGATTGTCAGTTTATCCTCTTGGTTAATTTCATCATTATGTGTGGATGAAGGTGGGGAGGAGATATTTGGGGGAAAGAGAGTAGTAAAGAAATTTATAATAAATAGTTGGGAATAAAAAAGTTGTGATAGAAACCTGGAGAAAGAAAAAATGTCAACCCTAGCTTATAGAAGAGTTAGGACCAAGATTTGAGACTAGCTATTCACTGTCATTCTGCATCACCCTTGATTATAGAGCTCTTCTTAGTCTGTGAGCACACAGAAGATGGAGGACCCAGCCTTATCTGAACAGGGCAGCAGAGGCTTTTCCAGAACAGGTGGCATTTGAATGGGCTTTGCACCAATGAATAGTCCTGGCTCCAGACATCCCTGACACAGAGCAAAAGGGCATTGTATGTTCATGGAAGAAGTAAACAAACAGAGCTCATGTTTTAATTTAATCTTGAAGATATTTTTGAACCTACAAAAGCTTGAACCATGAGAATGACACAGTCATCTCATTTTTAAGCTAAGTCTGGTGGCATCGTAGAAGGTACATTGAAGAGGGATAGGCTGGCAGCAGGGAGACCAGTTGTAGGGACTTGGGCTGTGTGGCGGATCCACTTTTCCATCTTGATGTTTGAACCAGCAGAAGCCCAGGGGCTCTCCCTTAGCCTGATTAAGGATTGGTAATCTTGTAGTTCCAGCTCAAATGCCAAGTTCCTCACAAGGACTGGTGGAAGGAAGATTTGATTCAGAATATCTTGTAGTGACAAGAAGTGATCAAGCTTTCTCATCAAAGTGAAACTTGATTTTCACCAGGTCCTAAGGTTTTTACATTTATTGTAATGTTATTTTTTTGACAGTTCTTTGACCTTTGCTTTAGAATGTTATTGATATTGAACTCTTTTTGGTGGTGCAGATATAAATGAATGTGCATTAGATCCAGATATCTGCCCAAATGGAATTTGTGAAAATCTCCGTGGGACCTACAAATGCATATGCAATTCAGGATATGAAGTGGATTCAACCGGGAAAAACTGTGTTGGTAAGAAGATTCACCTGTTTTCTAAGACATTTCATGCATCATGCATTCCTTTTTTTGTTGCTTGCAGGGAACTGCTTTTGAGTAGCTTTAGGACTGAGCAAATGGGTGATCTTCACTTTGGGTGTCAGCATGACACATACATGTCTCAATTAACTGAAATTTACATAGCTGAATCCTGATAATTTATAAGTAGTCATGTGTCATGTTCACTCCAAAAAAGAGAAGCTCCTTAGATGTAGAAAATACAGATTGTGAGCCGTTCTCATGTGTCTACAAAGGCATCCCTATTTTTACCAAGAGAAACAACTCTTCTCCCAACCACTTATTAGATTCAATCAAAGAAAACCCAGCTTATTTTCAGTAATAACTGTTCTCTGTTATGTTTAGCAAACACCAGTTTTGATGCTTTAACAAATTTTAATGAAGGTACCAGCCAGTAACTAAGAAAACAAAACAAAACAAACAAACAAAAAGAACACCTTTGGTTGACAAGAAAATGGTCAACATGGGCACCATTATTTTTGCAACTTTCTTCAGTTGCCTAGACTAGTATTTTCTAAAATGTACTGTCCATTCTGTAGTGTAGTGACATAATACTGCAGGTTTCCTGAAGTTGATCTTCTAACACCAGAATATTCATTCTCATGGGAATATGCCAGAGTGTACTAAAACCAAAATGTAAGATGGTGCATCCTTTTTATCTGAAAGCAAAACACATTTTACATAAAAAAAATACTTACGTGGAGTAGGATGAAAAGTAATAGGCTTTAATAAGGATAAAAGGGGGAGCTCAGTTATATTTTTACTCTCTAAAAGCCATTTGGGTCTTCAGTGTTAGAACTTACTGTCTTCTGCCCTGGTGGTGTTTTAGTGGTAGAGTTTGAAAAGTACTGCTCTAAGGTGGTCAGTTAGTGGAACATGCAATAATTTTGAGATGCTACAGATTGAAATAAACAAAAATGACTTTCTTTTCATTCTTTCAACACATGATCAATCAAGTATTAACTACTTGCCAGGTACTGAACTCAGCTATCTCCCAGACAGCCATTAGTTGACCCAAGAAAAGAAAGTTCCTCCTCCTATTTGTCCCTGGGTAACAAGCAATTTTACTTGCCATGGTTCCTTACTTTACCACTGCACATCCTCTTGGTGTTGAGGAGCTTGCTGAAATACTTGGACCCCTACCAAGAAACTTGTTGCCTTTGATTAGACAAACAGTGCCTGAACTTTAAGAGGAATAAATTACATTATATAGAACTGTATTCCCCTGGACTGAGAAAAATGGCCATGTCAATTAAGTAGTTTTTTAACAGCTTACTATACTATGTTGAACTATTAAAAATGACCACCTCTGAAATATCCGTAAGTTGTCCCCTGACCTCTTGCCGTTGTACACATTCTTTTCAAAGCTCCTCCAACCTAACTGTGTATTTCTGTCTCCTTTCAGGAATCTCTTTACCCCAGTTTGTTTTGATACTGTAAGATCATGGCTCTATCTGTGAGACTAGGGCTCTGTGTACAAAGAAAAGAGAGGGATTCTAGAGATAGAACAGAGAGGAAAGCTAACTCTAAATGTCCTAAAACAAGCCCTCAACCATTTTGCCCCCTCTGGCTCTCTGCAGGTCACCTGTTCCCCACACACTCTAGCCTTCTCTTCTTCTTCCCTGTACTTCTATTCAGCATGAATAATGTTTACTTTTGTTTTCTAACTTCTTAAAGGATGCAACATGGCAAGAGTAGTTTCTGTCATGCAATGTACAGTGTGCAGGTTGAAGCAGAATATCGCATCTAATAGATGTCTTTGTTGTTAGGCCTGCCTGTAATGTCATAATGGGCAAAGTGGAGGTAGCAATTATTTTCGAAGAAGCAGAAATATTACTTGAGTATTTTTCACTTGCTGTCCTTCTTCACTCATGGCTTGCACACTCATAAAAAGAAGTAACAGTAAATAAAAGCTTCTTCTCTGCCCCCCTTTAAATCACCTTTCATCTTAGTTTCAGGCTAAACTAGTACATAAAAAAATGAGGATAGGAGGTCTTCAGGGGAGCTGTATAGTTATCACAAAACCCTCTTCTTTCAACTATGGGTTTCTTTTTCTTTCCCTAACTTTTATTGCTGTCCCCAAATTAGCCCTTCCCTCTTTGTGGTCTACAATGACTTTTGAGAAGTGAATTCTTCCTCTCTCACACCCTTAATTTTAGGGCTTATTTTCTGGGGTACAGTTGTCATTTGAGTACACATGGTGTTTTCAAACTAGATTTACAATTTAATTTTTCTGTAAAAGCCTCTCTTCATCAGAAGACAGAGATCATTATTTATTTGAGCAGGCCCAGAAAGACACAGAGATGTTTTAGCTTCATCCAAAAAATCACCCCATTGGAAGCAAAAGGGAGAGTTTGGGAGGCCGTAGGGATTCTTCGTCAACAAGTTAAATATACACTCCAAAGTTGAACTGATTATCATCAGGTCAGAAGTATGTTCATATTTCAGATTATGTTTAGAGATATGAAGTTAAGAATCAAAAATCCACCACAGCCATCCCCTCCAGGGACTGGCTGGTTTTTATCTTAATCATAAATTCCTCGATATAAGGTTCCAGATTCTTCTGCATCATCAAAGTTTAAGAATTGCAATACTAACTCTTTGGGGAAGTGTTAGCATTCCCTATATCATTTTGATAGACTTCTCACCATGTTGTTTGTTCATACAATAATAGAACTTTATACTTAATTTTTCTATAATTTAAGTACTTTATAAATATATTTCTAATTTACTTGTATTTACCACTGTGAACCTATGATGATTTCTAGTACTGAACTGGTGTATCCTTTATGTTAGGGCTACTAGATTGTCAAATGATTATATAAGCAGAATTTGTTGATGTGTAAAAAAAAATTCTTTGTGAAGATATAGCCTATTCTATGTCTGTGTGATGTAGTTTAAGCCAACTAAACTATATATAACTATAAACTATATATAACAAACTGTTGAAGTTCCACACTTCCTAAATTACCTGAGTAACACATATCAAAAGTTAGATTTTACATGAGACAGACCTATTATTCATCTGAAAGTAAGGAATTTTTCTGAGCTCTCTGAATCTCAAGTCTAAATTCCTCATGAGAATTATAAACTCTATAGATTGCTTCACACTCTATAAACACAATCAGAGACCATTTCAGTTGTTCTAAAGAAGAAACAACCATCCTAGAACTAACACATATCAAAGTTGGACCATACTTTCTGAATGTTTATTTAGTCCCTTAAATCAATAGGATTAGTCCTTTTAATTCTGGCACAATGAAACAGTTGTATAAAGATTAATGATTTCCAGCAAATCCAAGTTTCTTCCTGTTAAAGAAAGTAAATTGAACGGTATCTGGTGACTTTAGACTTTGTAGATCCCTACTATAAATAATCAGATGAAACCCCTATTTTCCTCAAATTAGGTAAGTTAGGCAAAAACCTGTGGTAGAGGAGTTTTCCCTCCTTGCTTAAATTAATCATTTCATATGACCTTAAAAATTTAACCTATAAAAAGCAGAGAAATTGCATGCAAAGAATGAGCTCCCTCTAAAAGTTCATGTTCATTGGTTTTGCAGATATTAATGAATGTGTGTTGAACAGTCTGCTTTGTGACAATGGACAGTGTAGAAACACTCCTGGAAGTTTTGTCTGTACCTGCCCCAAGGGATTTGTCTACAAACCTGACCTAAAAACCTGTGAAGGTAAACTATGTTTTTATTCTTATATTAGGTACTTTATTGTCTTTTGGTATGCCACTGGAAAACCATGAAAATCAGTTAGAGTCATATTTATTCATTCATTCATTCATTCATTCATTCATTCATTCATTCAAGCAAGCAAGAAGGGTAGAGGGGCAGAAGGAGAGAGAGAATCCCAAGCAGGTTCCATGCTGAGCCCAACATGGGGCTCAATCCCACAATCCTGGGATTATGGCCTGAGGTAAAATCAAGAGTTGGATGCTCAACCAACTAAGCCACCCAGGTGCCCCAGAGTCACCTTTATTTTAGACAATTATATCATTGTAATTGAGATTCTGTGGTCCCAAATGACACTTGCATATACTTTGTAAGCTACTATGGTACTTACCTGCAGTTGGCATTTTATTTGCCATCATTTAAGACATGAAGAAAATATTACATAGCTAGTAATTCAGAGATCACACTTAAAATTTGCTCCAGATTTCCTGAATAAAAACATTCAGCCATGTGCCAGATTCTGTGCTATAGAGATATGCTCAATTACTATTCTTTTTTTTAAATTTCTTTAATGTTTATTTATTATTGAGAGACAGAGAGACACAGAGCGTGAGCAGGGGAGGGGTAGAGAGAGGGGAAGACACAGAATCCGAAGCAGGCTCCAGGTTCTGAGCTGTCAGCACAGAGCCTGATGCGCAGCTCGAACCCACAAACTATGAGATCATGACCTGAGCAGAAGTCGGTTGCCTAACCAACTGAGCCACCCAGGCGCCCCTCAATTATTATTCTTGATTTTCCATCTAGTCTAGAAAAAAAATCTATCTAGGCCAGCTTTACTATCTAATAAAGAATATGTGGTAGCAATTGAGGCCACAGTTTAAATATTCCTTCATGCCCAAGACTAGTTTTTAGCAGTAATGTAGACCTCTTTTTGTTTTAGACATTGATGAATGTGAATCAAGTCCTTGCATTAATGGTGTCTGCAAGAACAGCCCGGGCTCTTTTATTTGTGAATGTTCTTCTGAAAGTACTTTGGATCCAACAAAAACCATCTGCATAGGTATTTATTCTGCTGTATCAGTACTGTATTTAGTGTCTACTTTTGATGCAAAAGACCTTATTGCATAAGAGTTTAAGTATGGATGAACAAAAGTTTAAATTATCATTATCCCTTGTTTCATGATGCCCTTCTTGCTGTAATTCCAATGCACATATTTGAATGTTTGATAAAGATTTTATTAAGTATCTAATAAAATCTTCTCCAACCTCCTTGCAGAAACTATCAAGGGCACTTGCTGGCAGACTGTCATTGATGGGCGGTGTGAGATCAACATCAATGGAGCCACTTTAAAGTCCCAGTGCTGTTCTTCCCTCGGTGCTGCCTGGGGGAGCCCGTGTACCCTATGCCAACTCGGTAAGAGAGAGACAGGCACTGTGGCTACGGGGCCCGTCCCACTGGTGTCTTCGCTTCGAAAGAGGAAACCCAGTACTTTTTTCATTTAGGTTCACCTGGGAATTTTAGATTTAATTCCACTGACCTCAATGAAACATAGTGCTGATTAGGAAACTAAGAGAAGTGTCAAGGACAGTAATTTCATGTGATTTGGTTATTATTGTCTATCACACACTGTAATGTGGTTTCCTGATGTTGCCTTCCTAGATCAGCAATTTCTATGGGCTCTCTTAGAACCTCATACTTAGGGCTTTTTGCAGGCATAGATTATCTTCCAAAAATAGACCGACATAAAGGAACCACTATTCATGACCTAACTTCTAAATCTGTTGCAAAGCTGAGGTTTGAGAGCCTTGCTGATGATTTTATTGATTTGGTGTCTGGGTATATAAATGTGTGAATTTATATGTGTGAATGCTGCAGGGCAGGAGATCTTCAAATTTTAGACTTGGTCTTCCATATTCATGTTACTATAATCATATACTGTGACTCCTATTTTAGAGTTGTTAGCAAGAGAGAAATCTAGCCAATTTCCTTCTTAGTGATCACCTTAGCATGATCTTTAGGGGAACTTTGGGTCTTCAGAATCAGAGGAACTGAGATTAATTCAAAGAGACATTTCATTCTCCTTCTTCATCTATACAGTCTTAGAAACACCTTGTTATCTTAGACTTATTCATAGCAACGAAATCTAATTCACGTCCAGGTACTCCTTCATGTTTCTTACACTATGTCATACAAAGTCTGGATATTGTTATCTCAAATTTGTTTTTTGGTTTTTATTTATTTGCTTGTTTTTTACAGATCCTATATGTGGTAAAGGCTATTCAAGAATTAAAGGAACACAGTGTGAAGGTATTTATGATTATTTATAAACCATAAATTTCTGTGTGCAAGAAGAATGCTTATGTTAACTTGGACTGGATAAAGTTGTCATGAAACTTTACAGTAAGAAATATGCAACAGAGAGAAAAATTAATGAGAATTGCAGAACATAACAGATGTTAATTTCACAAGCATATATATGCTGTTGCCAGTGTTGGATCACTATGGCCACAGGGCAGGGTGACTGAAAATGTTTTAGGCTGACCTAAAAGAGTGACTTTTAGAGTGACTGCACTTTCAAAGCACTATCAGGAAGACAAAAGTGGAAGTTTTCAATGAGACTATAAAATTTGCATTTTTTCTTGGTTTGTCCTGGGTTTTGTTTGTTTGTTTGTTTGTTTGTTTGTTTCACGGTCATGAATGATATAGAAGGACATACTCTGTTGCCTCATTTTTGAAAGTTTATGTGGATCCTCTCCAGTCTGCTGTGATTCTTTCTCACGGAGTCCCAGATAGATGCAGGTCAGGGTGACTAACACAACCTGACATGACACAGCAGCTGAAAAATTTTAAAAACAGCAATTAGTCCCATATGTGGAATGAAATGAAGTTTTTTCCTTGCTCACATAAAGAGGAACACTACAACCCCCACCCAAGGTCTTGCTTTCCAAATGATGACTGAATCCTTTGGCCTTTCTCTGGTCCAGACCCACGGTTAATAACTTATCTGACCTCAGCAGCACATTTTGATGTACAAGTGGCCAGAACAAAAAACCCAAAAAGGTAAATTTCCCCTCCCCACTTACATGTCTCACAAGGAAAGATTTCAAATAGATTTTTCAACATCACTCACTTGGAAAGTTATTTCTTCTAAATAGAGACGCAGTGTGTGTGTGTGTGTGTGTGTGTGTGTGTGTGTGTGTGTGTGTTTCTTAACTAATGTTCCCCCTTTTTGGCATTGGCAAGTATATTTCTTTGAATTAACTTGATGGTGAATATTTTTCCAAGTTAAGTGCAGGGAACATACTGAGTTCCATTAAGCACTGGGAGGGACTGGTACATTTGAGAGAGACTGGGTGAATGATGAATGAACGAACATGAGCATCTTTTGACTCTCCCTAACTCAAGCTGGGACAGAACAGTCTGAGACCATTGCTGAGTTAGAACTATGTGCCTTCTGGGGACATCTCAGCTGATGACACTTTTGACTGACCCCACATATTTCTCAGTGGGATTTTTCTCATCTCACCTTCACGCAATCTCTTCTTTGTTCATTTGAAAGACCAGGTTTCTGTCTCTACTTATTTCCAGACATCTGATCTCATAAAGCTAATTATGTGACTCCTGGGAGTCTTACCTGAGATGTCTATAGTACCAAGAGCTGTCACCAAGAACTCACACCAACTCCCAGCCTCTGTAACTCAAAAATTACTGGGTTGCCCAGTGGCTCAGTTGGTTGAGCATCCGACTCTTGGTTTTGACTCAGGCCATGATCTCACAGTTCCTGAGTTCCTGAGTTCGAGCCCCACGTCAGGCTCTGCGCTGACAGTGTGGAGCCTGCTTGGGATTCTCTCTCCCTCCCTCTCTCTGACCCTCCCCTATTCACACTGTCTCTGTCTCTCTCAAAATAAATAAATAAAACTTAAAAAAAATTACTCACTAGGACCAATGGAGAAACTCTTATAACTTTGGTAATAGGTGGACTCAGCATGGTTGCTATTCAAAGATCCCAGAAATTCTACATCAACTATTTGGAGGCAAACTAATTTTGTGAATTTGTTTGGTTCAAAATGGCCTTTTCTGTTGTGAGAATAATTATGACCCCTTGTATGAAATAAAACAGAATGATGTTGTATAGATATTTTAACTTCATGCTTTTTTTTCTTCATAGATATAAATGAGTGTGAAGTATTCCCAGGAGTATGCAAAAATGGCTTATGTGTTAACTCTAAGGGATCATTTAAATGTCAGTGTCCCAGTGGGATGACTTTGGATGCCACAGGGAGGATCTGCCTAGGTAAATCCTGAGCTTATTACTTTTCTAATGACCATCTCCTAAAGATTATTAAAGAGTCAGTTAACAAGACAAAGTTGAATATTTGGTTTCAAGTACAGATACACACACGCCCAATTCAACATTTCCACTAGGATTTATGGTGGTTTCCTTGACAAATAGGCTTCCTCACTCAAGCTCTTTGTTTATCCTTTATACAAAGAGTAGAGAACATGTTAGTGAAGAGAAACTTTAGTTCTATATTGATGTAACTATTCCTTAAATATTACCATCGTGGTTATTATTCCAAAGCTCTTAAATCTGCCCCCATATGCCATGGACTATAGGATACAAGGTGAACAGAGGCAAGAGCATTTTTGCTTGATTGAAAACTGTAGCCCATGGCCGCTAGGCATGTCCTGCCATTGGCAAGATGGACAGGTCCTTGCAGGAAACTCTTATGGGTATGAGTGAAGAGTGCCACAGTCCTGAATAGTGAAGGAGCCCAGGGGTACTGTCACTTCTAATCATGGTGGGATTCTCCATGCCAACTGCTCAAGTCCAAGTGGCAATGATATGGAAGATGGGACCCTGAGTTCTTAGAAAGCTGCCCTATGGACTTTTAATGACAGCACGTTTGAGATTCCACAATCGTGTGTGGCATCTGGCAGAGTTATTCTGATGCTACTTCTGTGGCTTCTGACTGCCAGGAATATGTCTCTTGGGTCACTCGTTTCTGAGTCCATGACTCTGAAAATGATGCTCAGATACATTGTGTATCTGAAACCATATTCCTCTGAGATCATCCTTAACCACTATAGGTGGTTAAAAGAGTGATATGAGGGTAAGGGATTCAGATTGTTTATGAATTAGAACTAACTAACCTTTAAATATAGAACTGTATGGTTTATAGCATAAGCAATATAGAAGGGAAAAGATGGAATCCCAAGGCTTGAGTCTTGTTGCAACCATGGATGTCAATTACTCTCCTCTGGAGTCCGCTTTTGTTTAGGAGGAATGAGCATTTAATGAAAACCTTCTTCTAGGTTCTTCAGTCAAAAGATGCTTCAGTGTTTAATGTAGAAATCATTTTAAAAGATAGGAGCTACCCATCTGATTAGAGGCAACCTGAATGTAGAGTTGCCCCAAAGACTTCAGAAGCTTTCTGACATTAAAGGAAGTTCAAGCACTTAGGTGAATGGTTAAAGACCACATTGTGAAGGAGAAAGAGAGGGAAGATAATGCCTTAGGTTTTAATTACACTTTACAGTTTCCAGACACACAATCTCATCTGAGCTTCACAGTACCCCCCACCCCAAGGATGGGTGCAACATCATTTTACAGATATGGAAAGTCAGGGACAGGGTTCATAATTTGTCTAAGACAAGCAGCTTCTTAGTTGCAAGACCAAGCTCCAGGTCTTCTGACATCCGCCATGTCACTTCTCCTACTCTCCCTTACGATACGTGAATTTGGGGTTGGGGCTAGAGTTACCCACATGTGCCCCAAAGAATGTATACATAAGACCATGTAAAGGTGAAAGAAATACTTGAGAAGAGGAATGGATGGCTTTTCTTTGTATTTTTCCTCTTTAATCCCAAGTAAGGCAGTCTTCATTTTGGAATTTAACATTGCACCTCTCCAAGAATGAGGTATGCTGGAGCTGGCTTAGGTGTTCTCCAGTGATAAAGAGTGCAGCTTCCTTGTAGCCAGAGAGCAGACGTCAAGGCATTATGGAGCGCGTGCATTGGTAGTAAGCATGTCTGTACAGGGAGCAGACATCTCCCAAAAGAGCATTGTGGGATTTCCCAGAATACCGTTCCTCATGTAGAATTATCAGAAGGTGCCTAAACTTGAAAGGAATGTTTCCAGAAATAGGAGGTCCAAATAAATATGAGCTACCAAAGAAAAGGGAGTCTTTATTAGGTGGGAATACCCATCAGAAAGCCTGAGCTTCTTTTGGAAAAAAAAAAAAAAATCATTCCGGCCAATAAGTACATCACAGATTATGGTGTTTATTGTATTTTGCCTGACACAACTGGTTGGCAGCTGGGGCCAGTGAAAACAGAGTAGCTCTCGTAAGCCTTCCTGTGTTCCATCTGGCAGATATCCGCGTGGAAACCTGCTTCCTGAGGTACGAGGACGAGGAGTGCACTCTGCCCATTGCCGGCCGCCACCGCATGGACGCCTGCTGCTGCTCAGTCGGGGCGGCCTGGGGTACCGAGGAATGCGAGGAGTGTCCTGTGAGGAACACGCCTGAGTACGAGGAGCTCTGTCCCAGGGGGCCTGGATTCGCCACCAAAGAAATTACAAATGGAAAACCTTTCTTCAAAGGTACAATGGTTTCAGTGCTTGATTGCTCCTCTTTTTAGACGGACTGGAGGTTCTGCTACCAGGAGAACTACAGTGAACATCACCCATGTGGCCATCCCTCAATGATCTGAGCGTACATCGTTCACCTGCTGGGTTAACAGACAGCAGATGGTCACTCTGCGACAGCTTCTCCTTCCTCACCTCCAGGACTGCCCGAGGTCACTTGCCTCTCCCATTAGCTATTTATTAAGTGTTAACATAGATTATAGTACTATCCTAAACCAAATAGAAACAAAAAGGCAATCTTCTTGGGGAATTTTAATTCCATCTGCTAATGCTATATGATTTGCCCTTTTATCTCCTGATTTCATCTTGGTCACTTCAGTTCACCTGAGTATAGATATTGAGGGTGAGTGGCATGAGAAGCCAATGGCAGGTCCTCTTGGTCCAAAATACAGTGAAAGTCATTCCTGTGCCAAACACATTCCAGTGCCTTATGATATCTCAAACACTATTTCGGTTTATTATACTATAACCTAAAATTCATGTAAAAAAAAAACGAGAAATTACAGATTTAATCTAATTCCAAAATTGATTTAACTTTTTACGTACAATGATGCATAACTTGTTTACTTTAGCACATGGAAAAAATCATGACTGGTTTCTCAGAATTCTAGTTTTTCAGAGAGTCTCAGTTTATATTCCTGCTATAGATTTTTATCTTGGTTTCCCAGTGTGTCTGGGCCTAGTTATTACACTTCATGACTAAATCAACTTATAAAACTGGGAAATGACTATATGAATATTGCTTAATTATTCTTATATAAAAAGTGTAAACTTTTTTTGTACCGAGTGTTCAGTCCAAGAAACCATGGGGATTAAAATTCTGTCTATAGAGACAGTTTCTAGATGGCCTCTTAAATGTCTCCTAAGTAAATTCAAAGGAATTTGAATAATTTGCTTCCAAAGACTGTGGCAATCCATTGCCACAGAAGGACTTATTCTGGAGATTTAATTTGTCTTTCATGACATTTTGTAGAAATGAACTTGTATTCTTTGAACTTTAGGTCTTGCTTTAGAAAGACTCCTGAAAGGAGGGGCACCTGGGTGGCTCAGTTTGTTAGGCATCCGACTTCGTCTCAGGTTATGATCTCACCATTTGTGAGCTTGAGCCCTGCATCAGGCTCTGTGCTGACAGCTCAGAGCCTGGAGCCTGCTTCAGATTCTGCGTCTCCCGCTTTCTCTGCCCCTCCCCGACTTGCACTCTGTCTCTCTCTGTCTCTGTCTTGGTCTCTCTCTCAAAAATAAATAAGCATTTTAAAAAAAAAAAACTCCTGAAAGGAGATCACAGGGTACCTATGCAGTCCCCTAGTGTACAAGAAACTCTTTTAATTATATTAATAACACCTTAATATTAATTGAGAAAATATTTTTAAATTTTATACATATTTCAGAAAATATTTTTAATAGTATACAATATTTACAAATAGTTTAAATTATAAATGGCATCTTTTTTGCCATTCTTATATTTTAGGTGTATCCAAAGAAGCATCAAAAAGAATAGATGAATATCTCATTCCACTATACTCTCAATTGGTTGCTGTGAAGCAATATATGCCAGTCATCTTCTATGTGCTTTTAAGTATGGATGCTAGTGGTTTAGAATATTTAGTCATTCATTCAGCAAATACTTAAGTATTTGGTATGTATCAGGCAGTGTGCTGGGCTCTAAAAGTCCAAATAAACACCCCTTCTACTTCCCTAATATTGCTTTCTAAAATGTAGAAGTTTAAAAGACTAGAAGCATTTACAAAATCATAGTTCTCATGGATCATCACACATTCTTTAAATTGCATATTGCCAAGGGGCACCTGTGTGGTTCAGCCTGTTGAGCGTCTGACTTTGGCTCAGGTCATGATCTCACGGTTCACGAGTTCAAGCCCCATGTTGGGCTCTGTGCTGTCAGTGCAGAGCCTGCTTTAGATCCTCTGTTCCCTCCCCACCCCCAATACCCCCCCCACTCTCTGCCCCTCCCCTGCTCGTGCTCGCTGGCACTCTCTCTCTCTCTCTCTCCCAAAAATAAATAAACATTAAAAATACAATACAATACAATACAATACAATACAATACAATACAATACAATACAATACAATAAAATGCATATTGCCAAGACTTTAAATCAGGACCCTCCTGGGTTTTAAATAAGGGCATTGAGGGGCGCCTGGGTGGCTCAGTCAGTTAATCATCCAACTTTGGCTCAGGTCACCATCTTGAAGTTCATGGGTTTGAGCCCCACGTGGGGCTCTGTGCTGACAGCTCAGAGCCTGGAGCCTGCTTCAGATCCTGTTTCCCTCTCTTTCTGCCTCTCCCCTGCTTGTGCTTTCCCTCTCTCTCTCTGTCTCTCTGTCTCTCTCTCTTTCTCAAAAATAAATAAACATTAAAAAATAGGGGCATGGAAATCTTCTTATAGGATGCTCAGGAACTTTCTGCACATTTTATTTTTCTTGAAGATATCAACGAGTGCAAGATGATTCCCAGCCTCTGCACCCACGGCAAGTGCAGAAACACCATTGGCAGCTTTAAGTGCAGGTGTGACAGTGGCTTTGCTCTTGACTCTGAAGAAAGGAACTGCACAGGTCAGTGACGGGCTCCCCTTCCTGGGATACCCTTTAGAACTCTTCACCTTTTAACATACTGCCACAAGAATGAAAGCTGTCCTGATACTCATGTGCTGCCACTTACTGCCTTCATTCAGACATCGACGAATGCCGAATATCCCCTGACCTCTGTGGCCGAGGCCAGTGTGTGAACACCCCAGGGGACTTTGAATGCAAGTGTGACGAGGGCTATGAAAGTGGATTCATGATGATGAAGAACTGCATGGGTAAGTGTGTGACCATCTGATCCGCACAGGAAGAGAGGGATTCCCTGAAGCTTTGAAAACTCAGAGCCTCCCTCCCAGGATTCCCCAGCTCCCCCAGTGGACTGGTTTCCTGACCAGTGAGTCCAGAATCAGTCTGGGGCAGAGGGAGACTGACATGCAGAAAGCATGAGGGAATTCATGCTGTGGGTTGGCAGGTGGCCTAGGATACCAGTTATGGGTCTAAGAAGTGAGTTTAACACCTGGAAGAGACACCCCAGGGAAGAGAGAACAATTCAAACATTAGCTGTGTTGGAGGTCACATTATGGGGCTTCTGTCCAACATCTAGAAAAAGAGATTGATTACGCTGGCTGTATTAGATCGGGTTCCCTAGAGAGAGGCCTGAGATGGGGATTTTTGTGAGGTAGTACTCTCAGAAAGAAGCCGTGAGGAAGTAAGGGAAGCAAATTAGGGCAGGGAAAGAGGTCTCTTAGCCCTAACCTGATCCTACAGGGGCCTCTGGAATATGAATGGCACCAAAGAGTTGTCCCACTGTTAGGCAAGGAGGCCACATTGTACAGTCCCGTGCCAGCCACTGGGAAGCCCCCAACACGGGGGTGGGGTATAATTCTCGCCTCTCAGACATTTCTGGGTGAGAGGGACAGTGGTTCTCCAAGAAGGGAGTCTGTGAGCCATGGGCAGCCAAGACTCTAACCAACTGGGTGCACTGAGGAGGGCACTGGCCTGGGGTCCTGGACTAGGACACCACCACCATCGTCAACATGGGCCATCACCATTTTGCAGATATCGATGAGTGTCAGAGAGATCCTCTCCTGTGCCGAGGAGGTGTTTGCCTAAACACAGAGGGAAGCTTCCGCTGCGAATGTCCTCCTGGTCATCAGCTGTCCCCCAACATCTCAGCATGTATAGGTAAGGAAGAAGACTTTCAGACCACTTATTTGTCGTCACCTGTTCAACCCACGCTTCTGCCACAGTCAGAAGCTTCTGTCTGGATGTTAACTATTTTTATTTTCTAAACAGACATCAACGAGTGTGAACTGAGTGCGAACCTCTGCCCCAATGGCCGTTGTGTGAACCTCATAGGGAAGTATCAGTGTGCCTGCAACCCTGGCTATAATCCAACTCCTGACAGGCTGTTCTGTGTCGGTAAGTTCTCTCTTTCATTTTATATTTTATTTAGTCTCTTCCTAAAACACCCAAACAATGTTCTCTGAGTTTTGTTTTCATCACTAGTTGCTTTTACTTTATCTTCCTTATTTTCCTGCAAGTAAAAATTCTTTTCATGGTGGCTCACGATCTTTGGATCTCACCTCCCTTGTCTGTTTTAAAGAACCATTTAAATGAAGGATGTTGGATGTTTTAGCTCTAACAAGTATAATTTGAGCCATGCTGCTTTGAACGGTAGCACATGCTTTGTTTATGCACGTGCGTACCCAGGCAAATCAGCAAGTGATTACTAACCACCTGCCATAAACAAAGCCTGGGTTCTGTGACAAAGACAAAAAACATAGGGTACGGTGTCTGCCCTTAGGTGGTTTAGATCAGTTAAGACATTTCAAAGAATAATTATTGGAAAGAAGACTGTGTTCTGTTCATATCTTACGTTGAGATGGAGGCCAGGTCTGGCACTTCTTAAAGACGGGGTTTTGTGGGACAAGCGTTTTGCTTTGTGGACAGCCCTCTGTGGGTTTAGTGGGAAGAGTGGCATAGAAAGCCCTCTGGGTTTATTGTGCCCAAAGTCAAAGTGAAACTTTTTAAAAGCTGCCAGTTTTTGCCTGGTTTGGGGTGTACATCATGTGGAACTGCCAAGTCTCACATGGTTTCCACCCAAAGCCATAAATCAGCCCAAATTTTTCTGAAACATGGCCCAGGACAACTGAGAATTCCAACTCAGGTTCTTGAAAAGGATTGGAACCTCAGCCGATCTAACTGAATGTCAAGTTTATAATTGAATATATGACCCAGAGAGTTTCATCCACGTGCCCATTATCATATCTGGGATTGTTCTTTTATCCCTAGCATTTATCCTACATTGCATGTGGCACACCATGTACTGTGTAACTGATTGTTCGTTTAACTCCCGGCTGCAACGTAAGCATGAGGAAGGTAGGGATAGGATGTGTCTCATTCACTATTAGATTCTTATCTCTAGCACATGGTAGGTTTGTCCTTTATATGTGTTGAAGGAATTGAATGACCCAATGACTTCCAGTTGCCCTAGGATGTTTTTGTCTTGTTTTGTTTTTCTTTGGAAACTTTAAACCCATGCCATGATCTCAAACACAGAGAAAGGTGATGTTGTTTTTATTTTTCTTAGACATCGACGAATGCAGCATAATGAATGGTAATTGTGAGACTTTCTGCACAAACTCGGAAGGCAGCTATGAATGTAGCTGTCAGCCAGGATTCGCACTAATGCCCGACCAGAGGTCATGCACTGGTGAGTAGGTCTTAGCTTCCTATGAAATCTCTCAATAACAGGTCCATACCTAGAGTGGTTCAGGGCCCATACTTTGGAGTCAGACAGTCCTGAGTTGAAAAAATTTTTTGTCACATATTTTAGCTGCGTGTCCTTAACAAAGATCCTTTGCATCAAATTCCTCATCTAAAAGATAGGGTTCAGATTGCTTGTGTGGGGGAGTATATAGAGTGCTTAGCACAGTTCCTGGCATATGGAGTATAAAATATAGTTTCCTTACTGATCAGCATTTTGAAGAATCTGATCTTTTGGTTTATTCAGTGCTACTCAGGGCCCAGATTCTCTGGACCAGCAGCATCAGCATCACTCGAGAATGTGTTAGAAATGCAAAATCTTGGGCCTTACCCAGATTTACAGAACAGAAACTTCTGGGGATAGATCCCAATAATCTGTTTTCACAAGTTCTCCAAGTGCTAACACTTGAAAACTGTTGCTCTAATTTTCACTTCCTATTGTATCATCCCGGGCTGGAAAAGCCATGTCGTCAGCTAGAGATGAGAAGGGAGGTAGGTAAGACAGGTTTTCACTTTGGTTTCCGTTAAGAAGAGGCCTTGGGTTTAGGAATCAAAATTATTTTATCTTATCTAGAAAAATCTCCTTGAAAAGCTAAAATATAAATTTGACCATAATAGTTAAATGCTGAAAATAAATATTTTTACTAAAAATGCATCGAAGTAGATAAGCTTATTTTAAGCAAACTTCACCTTTAAAATAGCAGTAAACCAGATGATAGATCTTAGGCATTTACATTTGACAATGAGAAAAATAAAATTCATAATCATTGTTGAGTGATAAATTCATATCAGGAATAAAATTACTAATTAAATGACGGATTTCTAAGAGGGTGCAGATCTTGATCCTGAATAGTGTATTGTAAATCTTGAAAATGGTTTTCTGCTTTTTCACCCAGGTTAAATTGATGAGACATTTGGATTTGAGAACTAATTCTCTTATGCAAATAGGCTGAGTTTATTGGACTTTCTCACCCTTTAATAACAGAACTAATATTAACAACACACTATTGTTGGCTTTATTCTCTGCAGACATTGATGAGTGTGAAGATAACCCCAATATCTGTGATGGTGGTCAGTGTACAAACATACCCGGGGAGTACAGGTGCTTGTGTTATGATGGATTCATGGCATCTGAAGACATGAAGACTTGTGTAGGTGAGAAAAGAAGACAGAATTTTCCATTTTGTCTGGGTATTCACAAGCCCTATTAAATGACATTAGCACTAGTTTGGGTAGTTGATAAATGGATCCTATGGGGAAAGTAAGGATATTTAGGAGCATATTAGTAATATTTCAAAGCCAGCAGTCCAAAGAGCAACTTTCTTGTGACTGTGACATAATGTTCTTGTCAGATATGTTATGTGGACTGAGTTAACCATTGGTCAACTCCACACATACACTTATTTTGTGTCTGTGCATTATTTATGTCTCCTTAACCCTTCTTCTGTTGTGACTAGAGTCTAGGCCTTTAAAATATTTTTACTAAAGGCAAGCAAAATTTATTTCTGACAAGAATGCGACAAACTCTACAATTGATTGTATTGATGTATTCTATTGCTATGTCTTCAAATTTGTTACAGTTTTCTTCTGTAATATATAATCTCATTCAGTATTTTTTAAGCTCATTGTAGTTTTCATCTCCAAAAATTTTTTTTTTAATTTTTTTTTCAACGTTTATTTATTTTTGGGACAGAGAGAGACAGAGCATGAACGGGGGAGGGGCAGAGAGAGAGGGAGACACAGAATCGGAAACAGGCTCCAGGCTCTGAGCCATCAGCCCCGAGCCCGACGCGGGGCTGGAACTCACGGACCGCGAGATCGTGACCTGGCTGAAGTCAGACGCTTAACCGACTGCGCCACCCAGGCGCCCCTCAAAAATTTGATTTGGGTCATTTTTCACATCTTCTCTACGTCCAGTCATTCCTCTAGCTTTTTGAGCATATGAAGTAGAATTAGAATAACTGCTTCAGTGTCCTTGTCTACCAATTCCATCATCTGTGTCGGTTCTGGGTCATTTCAGTAAATTGACTTTCTTCTTCACTATGGGTCATATTTTCCTGCTTCATTGAATGCTTGGTAATTTTTGATTGAATGCCAGACACTATAAATTTTGACTTACTAGGCGCTAGATATTTTTGTATCCCTAGAAATATTCTTGGGCTTTGTTCTGCAACCCAGTTAAGTTATTTGGAAACAGATGGGTCTTTTCAAAGTTTTGATGTTATGCTTTGAAGCAGCAGTTGCTGTAAGGCTTATTTTGCCCCATTATTGAAGGAAGACCCTTCTAAATGATGAGATTTTTCAATCTGACTGGTAGGAACAGGCACAATTACAGGCCTTCTGTGAGCCCTGATGATTGTTCCCTCTAATTCTTTTGAGTGATACTTCCCCTAGCTTCGAGTAGTTTCTTTACCTGAATGCACTGATCACTACTCATCTGAATATATGACAGGGACCCTTTGCAGATTCCCAGAGCTCTCTCTCTGCCTTCTTTCTTTTACTCTTCCTTGTGAACTCTGACTACCTTGACCTTCCAGGATGTCCAGCAGTATCCCCTCAACTCTGGGACACTACTTGGCTCCAACGGTCATCCCCTTCCCTATGCCATGGACTTAAAACTGTCCATACACTGTAATCTAGGGCATTTATGGAGCTCACCTAGCTTTTCTTTCTCTCAGGCATCACTGTCTTTGTTGCCTCTGTTGTTTTCTTGCTGGTGTTTCCCATGGGAAAGCAAATTCCACCTCTATTACTCCATCTTGGCCAGAAGTGAGAGTCTAGAATTAAAATTTTAAATTATCTCACATTTGTATCTTCAGAAAACCCTTACTGAATATTTATGAAGCCCTATAAATTAAAGTGAATATCATAGGGGTGACTGGGTGGCTCAGTCATTTTGGCTCAGGCCATGATCTCGTTTGTGGTTTTGTGGGTTCAAGTCCCGCATCAGGCTCTGTGCTGGCAGTGCAGAGCCTGCTTGGGATTCTCTCTCTCTGCTCCTCACCGACTTGCACTGTTTCTGTCTCTGTCAAATAAATAAACTTAAAAAAACCCAGTAAAGTGAATGTCATAAAAAACAGAAACTTTTTAATTTGGGCAAGGAGTGAAGTTTGTCACGACCTGAACCAAGACTAATAGTGCATCTATACTTACTTTTAAAATACGGAATCTAACATGTTGGCAGTCTCAGGCTGAATTAAAATTTTTATCTTGCAACAGAATATGTCATTTTAAAAAGCTTTCTAGACTGTCACATAAACAGGCTCTATACACAGCCTAGAGTCAGTCTCTTTATTTGATTACGGGACCTCCTGCTTGTAGCCCAGATAAAGAGCCAGTCTGCTGGGGTGGCCTGCGGTATGAACTGAGTGTGGCAGGTGTGAATTGAGCTCTGTAAATATGGTCCCTTTTTTTGTCTTCTGTCAGGGAGAAAAGTTTTCAATGATATCAAACAGTTATATGTGTTAATAATATCTGTATTTTACAGATGTCAATGAATGTGACCTAAATCCAAATATCTGCCTAAGTGGAACCTGTGAAAACACGAAAGGTTCATTCATCTGCCACTGTGATATGGGATATTCAGGAAAAAAAGGAAAAACTGGCTGTACAGGTATGTTTTTTCAATTTGAACAAGAAAATATTTGATGGTTAAGAGACTACTGCCATAATTATCAAGTAACACAAGTTCTAAAACCACTAACATCTTAATTGCATTATAAAGCATTTTGTATAACATTTTTCATTAGCTTACCCTCCCCTTCTTTGAAACTTGTTATACTTTAGATCAGATCTACGCTGAAGTTTTTTCCTTTACCTGTGGAAAAGGCATATTGAATGAATTACCACTATAACACTATAAATACCAAATTTTATGAGGTTAAAAATCACATTTTTATATTTTATAGTTAACATGCTAATTACTAAACATTCCTATCCCTTTATTAAAGCTAGCCACCCTTGTCAACATTTCATTTAAGGTTTTATAACTGAAATTATTTTTTAAAGAAACATCCTACAATTCATATATTTCATCAATTCCCATCAGTCTTCCACTTCATTTAATTAGTGTGCTTTTGATGTGCTAAGTTGCTTTACCCCAAATATTTCCTCGGACTTAGCAAATCTTAAGACGTGATAATTAAACCGTTTGTAATTTTTGTTTGCCTAATACCAATAGCTCATAAGAAAACCTTTTCAGAACATTTGTAGGAGATTATTTTATTAAACATCAAGTAAAAGAAGTCACTCTGTGTAGATGATATTGTTTTTAAGTGTTTAGTTGGTGTTTTCAAATTAGAGGACATGATGGTAAGTATGTGGAATAATATAATAATGTTTTACTATAGTTACTTATGGTAATATAACAGATTATGGGATATAACATAATTTAAAACATAATGGAGATCATGGTGAGCTTGAATTAGGTAATGGCATAATTTCTTTACAAATAACAGACTTTGATTCCAAAAGCCAGTTTGGCAAGCCCCTGTGACTTGAAACGAACATTAAAATATTTGTACATTGGCAATGTGGTAAATGTCCTTTTCTTAATTATATCAACATTTTCTTAAGAAAGTTTGCAAAGATATTTATTAACATTCCAAACTGTCCAATAATGCTAAGTTTCAAATTTATAGATATACAAGATAATGCCAATAATATTACTATTGGTTCAAAAATGACAGGTTCTAGCCAAATTATAAAAAGAAGCATGAAGCTAGAATGCCTTCATGCTCACTATATTACTACTCTTCATACGAAGCATGACTATGGGTCCATTCTAATAAATGGCACAGTGTTTAAAATCTCAACGACTGGCCTCTGGGGTACAGATGATGTTTAGCTCAGTGTGTCTGTGGTTCATGCTTTATTGTTAGCTTTCAGGATAAATATAGGACTTGAGATAAGGAGTGGTGGTCTGGCACTAATGAGGGGAAGGAAGGTAAGATAGTTCCATATTGCATTTTACCTAATAGAGGCCAATACCATTGTTGGTTCAGTTGAACTCCCTGAAATTCAGCCCAAAGAACTGAGAGGCTAGGAGAAAGTTAATCTAATGGGACAGTCTGCATTCCCTGTAAGAAAAGGATCTGTAGAATTTCATGCTCCAAATTCCAGCTAAGATATGCATGTACAGAGGCTGATTATTTCAGGCCTGTCACCGTGATGAAAGCTAAAATTTTCATGCACTGTTAATATCAATTCAGGTAAATGAGATATAATGTATATAATGCCCTTGGCACAGTGCTTGGCATACAGTAGCTGCTGAATAAATAGTGGCTATTGTTGTCATTGTAAAATGAGACGTACAGACACAGTGTCTAGAAGCCATTTTAATTAAAGACATAACATGTCTTTAATAACAGTAGTTCAACAAAGTTCTGTACTACTATTTACTGATACATGCTTGAGACCAGTTTAGAGAAGGGAAATCTTACTCTGTATATTAAAAGTCTTGTTTTTCATAACTGAGTCTGCACTGTTGTAATGAGAGCCACATACCCCATGTTAGATGAGAGGACACCAGTGACACCAGTTTGACATTAAGAACAGCAGTCTTGGGGCACCTGGGTGGCTCAGTCGGTTGGGCGTCCGACTTCGGCTCAGGTCATGATCTCACAGTCTGTGAGTTCGAGCCCCGCGTCAGGCTCTGTGCTGATACCTCAGAGCCCGGAGCTGGCTTCAGTTTCTGTGTCTCCCTGTCTCTCTGCCCCTCCCCTGCTCATGCTCTGTCTCTGTCTCAAAAATAAATAAAACATTAAAAAAAAATTAAAAAAAAAAAAAAAAAAGAACAGCAGTCTTGTAGTAAAATGACATGACCAGAAACCTAGATTTGAAGTTCAAGAAATACTCCATTCTTTTCTAAGGGCCAGCATCACCCTACTTTTAAATTGTAGCCCCAAAGGACTTCTCAATTTCATAAAACCCAGCCAGCACCGTACAGAGAAGACGAGTTTCACAGCCACTTCCGTATCATAGCCTCATGGCACATGATAGCCTCATGTAAAGTAGTACGACTCTGGATTTACTGGCTAGCTCTTCCGCTGGTGTGTGGGCCTGAACAGCTCAAGGTGCTCTGTAGTTACACAAGCGTTCCTCTTGCATCAGCACCCTTGCAGCGAGGTACAGAAAGAGAGGGTGCATCGGGAAGGGAAGAAAAAGAGGTCCTCTGTAAATACTGTTATTCAACTAATGGTATCACATTTGATTGGAAATGACTTGCACAAACCGGAATTGGCAGCAAGTTTGCTGTACTTAAACACTAGTCTTAAAAAAACTGAGCCAAAATGTATTTTTAATCCCATGTAACTAGGGCTCTATTAGCCTGCTTTTAGTTTAAAATTAGTGTCACTCCCAACTTAGAATACCATCAGGTTACCTTGGTGACAGTCATGTTAAAGACAAGTGTTTATAATGTCCCAGGCAACTAATGTAAATAGAGATATGTATCTTGCCTAATGGGATAAGCAAGACACAGCACAACTAACAGTGAAGAACAAACCTGGGACAAGGTTTTTGATAATAAGTGTAAATGTAATTTTGTACATATATAATATGTATACATACATACAATGTGTATGCTAATAAGCGTATGTATATGTATATGTATGTGTATGTATATATGTATGTATATATATATATGTATGTGTATATATATATATGTATATATATATGTATATATAAATGAGTACCCTGTAAAGGAATTGTAAAAATATGTATGCTATTTCATAGGGAAGAACTTTGTTTCATGAGAACTGAAAAAAAAAACGTCCTCTGGGTTCCATTACAGCTTTGTCTAAATATTTCAGCTCCCTTGTCGTTACTGATTGTTTCCATTTTAACAAATAAACATGTTTTTTCTCCCAATCACTTTAGCAGTGTTCAGAATCCACCCACTGACTTACATTCCCAGCCCACACAGATGTTAAGGGTTTCTTTTTTCTCCTTAAGCTTTGTTCAAATCATGGGTATCACTGAGGGGAATGTTCTATTTAATGGAGGGAGAATGTACATTTGCTTAAAATCTAGAACATGCTCTTCTGTCCCTAGCTTAAGGGGGCTGGATTATAGTGTTTGTGGCCCACATGCCAGGCTTCTTCTGTTCATTCCATATAATTGTAATTAGACAATAAATTGGAAGAAGAGCTAAGTTGCTGCTAAGTGCCAGCCCTAGTGGGTCCCTGCTTTCAAAAATGAACTTCTGAGAACCTACCTCCCATCCTGTGTTCACTCAGTCAGTGAACAAGCATACCATTAAGATCAGAAGAATTGTTTTCAGTTAAAATAGCAGCGTATCTGGGTAATTCCATTTCTCAAACACTCTGCTTCTTTTCACATGAGAAATGTTACTCATGGGTCTTAGTCCATGACAGAGAATCATATTCTTCAAAACCATCAGGACTCGGTGAGAATTTGTGCCCATTTCCTCCCAGCTCTTCTTATCACTGCTAATTGTCCTCTACTGGCTGTCAGCCTGTGAAAACTCTGTGGGTGTTCAGTTAAATAGTCTTGGCTCAAATTTGGATCCAAATAGAGAAATCCAAGTAGCCTTCATGTTTGGCCTCTCCATTTATTCCAATGTCCTCTTCCCCAATGCCCAGCCAAGGAGATCTCACAGTGTGCCAGCTCCACTGTGAGTGATGGCCAGAAGGCAAGAGGGCAGGTGTGTGTGTGGGTGATACAGTGTCTCCTTGTAAGACTGTCAGAGGAGGCTGGAGTAGAGGAGAGCACAAAGCCCTTACTTGAATGTCAGTGGAACACACCCAGAACCTGTGCATGGGGTCTGCTTAGACCACACCCTTGCCTATCAAGACAGCCATGCAAGTAGAACCTTTGAGTCTTTGTGAGGGAACTTTGGTGGGGTTAAGGACATTGCAGTGTCAGCCCTAAATTTGCATTTCCTTGCTTTTCTTGGCTTGTGCTTATTCTTAATCTTAAAAAAGGAATTTTCTGTCTGGAGCAAACTTGTGGGGGAAAGAGAACATTTGTACAGAAAGAGACGTTCTTGGCAAGCATGTGCTATGTTTCCTTACCATTACTGAAGAGTAGATGTTTGAATACAGCATTTTGTTTGTTTGTTTTCCTTATGGGTCAGTTTCTTCTTCTGTTTGCTTTTATAATGAGGTATAGTCTTAGGCACAAGTCTGCCATGGGAATAATTAATAAATAATAGCTGACAATAGTACATGTGCACATACATACACATGCAAAGACATTTTACTCAAGGATGCCTTTACACTTTATGACCAACTTTTTTTCTTTTTGTTTATTTATTTACTTTGAGAGAGAGCGCAAGAGCATGCATGTGTGAGTGGGGGAGGGGGAAGGTGAGTGTAGAGAGAGGGAGAGAGAGAGAGAGAGAGAGAGAGAGAGAGAGAGAGAGAGAGAGAATCCCAAGTAGGCTCCTTGCTGTCAGCACAGAGCCCGACCCAGGGCTTGAACTCACAAACCGTGAGATCATAACCTGAGCCAAAGTCAAGAGTCAGATGCTTAACTGACTGAACCAGCGCCCCTGACCAACTCTTTCTAATTCACTTGTTACTTGTTAAGAGTAAGTCGTTGAGATAATGACTTAAACAAATATTCACAAAATGAAGAATTGAATATTGGCTCCTGAGTTATCATTTCTCCTAGTATCCTAAAGCCTATGATACATGGCTTCTTACAAATAGAATTTCTTTTCACCTTGAAAACATTGCAGTAAAACTGCATGCATTTTCTCGAATTAGAAATTTACAGTAGCATATGGGTGGCTCAGTTGGTTAAGCATCTGACTCTTGATTTCAGCTCAGGTCATGATCTCATGGTTTCGTGGGATTGTGAGCCCCATGTCAGGCTCTGCACTAACAGCACGGAGCCTGCTCGGGATTCTGTATCTCCTTCTGTCTCTACCCCTCCCCTGCTTGCATTCTCTATCTCTCAAAAATAAATAAACATTTAAAGGTAAAAGAAATTTTTATTAGCATATTATTAATGATTTAAAAAGGGTGGGAGACTCCTTTTAAAAGAAATGGTAACTTTCTGAATTGCAAGATTAAATAGAGAAAGCAAAAAATCCATATGAAAACCTTTGGTAATTAGAAAGTTGGAATTTGGTAATTAGAAAAAGATTAGAGAATTACTAGATTTACAAGCTATGATCATCTCTGAAAATTATACTAAGTAGAAAATATTTGTGAAAATTTCTGAAAGTCTGTTAATACTCACCAAGATTTTGAAAACTCCATGAAGTGGGACTTAGAATAAAGTCCTTATGTAACCAAATAAATCAGCTCGATTATACTGCTGTGGTCCAGGCAAAAGAGTGCCAAGCAGGAGACAGGGAAAATAAGTTCTACATGGTTCTGGCTATACCATTTACTGACCTTGGGGCCCTTGAAAGTCCCCATGTTCTTGGGGACCAACGGTACCTCCTCTGAGAAACTGAGAATTCGGAAAGTCAAATTCTGAGTTCTTTCTACTTGGAAAATTCCTTAATTTTATAACATTTAGAAGCTTCCATACTTAGGCAATTGAAACTCATTGTTTCTACCTAACTCAAAAGAGATTATGACAAAGAAGGGAAATGAAGACAGGACTCTGCAAAAGGTCATTAACGCTGAGGGAAGTGATTTTTACCTGAGGAAGAAAGAAGTGTTAATGGTCCCATTTGGGAGCCCTTAGGTCAGGCTTACTTTCTTGAATTCTCGTGCAAACCTACTACTATTATCCCTGGGCTGGCCTTCCTCCTCATTTCCTTGGAATGTGCCCTGCTCAATTATTCAGTTGGTTAAAGCTTCCAGTCACAAGTCTAAAGCTCCCTGGTATGTGCCTGCCTTGACCTGCTTTAATAACTCGATAGGTTCATGTGGCTGCCAAGGTTACATTAAAATTCACCCATACAATACATTCTAATTGTCAGAACTTTCTTCCAGGCATGTTTTCATTTTATGATCATTAGTGATATCACAAAATATTTTTGTAGGAAAAATGTCACTATTTTATTTTGTGTTTGCTCTAGAAGTTATGAAGAAGCCAAAGATCTCAGGATCATTTCAGGGCTTCAGAGGGAACATTTGGCAAACAGCATGTTTCCAAACACTTTCAAATCATTTAATTGGGCTTCTTAAGTAAACAAAGGGTAAACACAAGTTGCTTGCCCAGTTTCTTTTTCATGCCCCTTTTCAAATGATCACTGAAAATTCTTGTAACATTTCACATGCCAAAACTATCCCTCTTGACCTAAGTTAGATGTTGGTTTCCATATAGAGTCATAGTATCCCTACTTAGGAATTCTTATTCTTAGTTAACGAAAAAGTTGTTATAAGGTTAAGTACCTGTCCTTCATAATGGATTTAGTTTGGGGAGTAAGGATACTGGTACCAATTTCAATTCTGATCACCAATAGGGTGTCTTAAAATTCAACTCAGTTCTGACAATATCTACCTGGAAATAGTGAAAGATGCCACAGTTTAAGGGCTCAGTTACACAAGACTGTCCTCATTTCACATGCCAATCACATGTCCAGCTTGTTACCTATGCTTTTGAACTACTGGCTATTAGTCCTACAAATTAAAGGCTCCCAACACCCCTCTATCCCATCACAGAACTCCGCTTACTTGCTAGATCACCAGTATATTATAAAAGAATATAACTCAGGAACAGCCAGAGAGAAGGGATGCATAGAGCTAGGTAGGGGGCAGAGGTGTGGAACTTCGAGGCCCTCTCTGAGCAAGCCATTCTCCTTGAATCTCCACATATTCACCAATCCAGAAGCTTTTGGGATTTTATTGGAGGCTTCATTACATAGGCATCTGAACCCATCTTTTTGGGTTTTATTGGAGGCTTTGTTACATAGGCATGATTGATCAAATCATTGGTCATTGGTCATTGATTCAACCCCAGCCTCTCTCTACCATGGGGGTCAGGGATGAAACTGGAAGTTCTAACCCTCTAATCACATGGTTGATTCTCCTGGCAACAAACTCCATGCTTAGGTGAAGTCCAAAATTTACCTCATAAATGTAACAAAATACACCTTTGTGCCCTCATCACTAGGTAATTCCAAGAGTTTTAGGAACTCTGTGCCAGAAACAGGGATAAAGACCAAGGTTTATTTCTTATAAATCACAATATCACAGAAAAATAACATTTCACTTTACATTTTATAGCACTTTCATATTATAGAATCCGTCTTGGCTAAATTTGGAAATGGAATTTTGGAGAATAGAGAACTTTCAAGAATTTGGAGTCTTTTAGTCATGTTAAAAAAAGAAATGCAACTGAATAAAATTTAAAGGTCTTATTGGCTTTATTCCACAATTTACTCATTCAGCAGCATCCCATCTAGCAAATACAAAGGAGCCCCAAAGAGCTGTACAAAATGGAAGACTTTTTTTTGGGTGTAAAGGGAGATAGAAACAAGGAAGGAGCAGATGGTTTCAGGCAAGGTCACCTTTCTATGGGGACAGAAAGAGTTCTATCAGGTAGATTACCTCATTAGTGCTAACCAGGTAACTCCAGGTTGACTGGTTAAAGGTTTCATTCCTGGGAGAGGCTGCAATTAAGTTAGTTATTAAGCCACGGTTTGCTGATATGGGGCTTAGCACAAGTGACTCCATTTTAATCCTGTTGTCTCTTTTTAACAGTAATATGACCTTAATCTGGTACTCCTTTTACAGAAAAATCTGCATTGGATTGATTTGAATTTTACATGAAATATACAAGAAGGCTTGGGTCTCCAACCTGCTAGAACTCTAAGAAGCGAGAGGAAAGATGGTTCACTCACTGCCTTAAGGAAAATTCTCTGCTAATGCTTGAATTAGCAATACCTGAAGTAAAACTTTTATAGAAATAAAGCATAATTAAATAATACAGTAATTCCATTTGAGAATAAAATATATTTAATACATAGTATTTGAGTGAAAAAGTTTTCTAGTATGCCAACAACATTGTATTCCTTTGTACAAGATATGAAAACAATGTGCACCGTTACTTTATAGTTGATTTAATAAAAATATCGGGAATAGAAACATGTGACCATGAGTGTTGATACCATAGAATGTTAGGCAAACCACTTTTTAAAGTCTTCAACTTGAAAGAGGTTCATTTTGTTTTGCGATGACTGGACACATTAAAATAATGGAAGATACTTAGAATTAATAATAACAAGTAGCATCATATTGTTCTTTCTTTATAAATTGGAATTTAAAGCTGTCCAATATATGCAGTTATATATGTGGATGCTAAACCAATCTATATAATACTGTGGAAAGTGTGAAAGTGAGTCAACTGTTGAAGTTGAAAGTGCTAAACCAATCTATATAATGCTGTGGAAAGTGTGAAACCAATCTATGCTAAACCAATGATGCTAAACCAATCTATATAATACTGTGGAAAGTGTGAAAGTGAGTCAACTGTGTGAAAGTGACTCACTTGTTGAAGTTGCTAGTTGCCATTGCTGAGTTATTTAAAAGACCAAGAAGGCATTTGTGCTACTTTTTTTTTTAAACCACTGGTTATTTTTCCAGACATCAACGAATGTGAAATTGGAGCACACAACTGCGACAGACATGCTGTATGTACCAACACGGCAGGAAGCTTCAAATGTAGCTGCAGCCCCGGGTGGATCGGAGATGGCATTAAGTGCACTGGTGGGTTGGAAAACAGCAGCAATTGCTTCTCATGAGCTGCCTGGACTATAAACATGAAAATATTTATTCTGTAAAAAATTTGTATACTATTGACTTTAAAGGTCACGCTTTCTGTTCGTAACGATGTGACTTTTTTCCATAAGATCTGGATGAATGCTCCAATGGAACCCACATGTGCAGCCAACATGCAGACTGCAAGAATACCATGGGCTCTTACCGCTGCCTTTGTAAAGAAGGATACACGGGCGATGGCTTCACTTGTACAGGTAGGCTTGTGTGGGGAACAACTGCGGCAATGGAAATCAGAGAAGCCAGGTGTTTCACAGCTTTCAGACCATCAGGTTTTCTCCTGAAGTTTGGGTCAGTTATAGACAACTTCTGATAGAAAAGATTAGTTATGTGAAACTACATGCCTGTGGAATGGAAATTTGGAGCCAAGTCCATTAGAGAGACTTTAGAAGCTACTAAAAATACATACATATATACAGTTATATAGTTGATGGGTATCATTGTATGCAATGATGTCATTACTTTTTTTAAAAAAGTACGCTTCTTTTTATAATACTTAGCCTTTATATTTTTGTGCCTATTTCTCACTGTGGGCTTCATTCCTATACCAAACCTGAGTGAGCTTGCTGTACGAAGCTATGTATGAAGGGATGCAGATGTTCTAGATCTCAATAAGATACTGAGATCCATTTCATATGACTTGAAAGCATTAATATATCCTGAACATTCTGCTCACAGGACATCACTTAAACATAAAAGAAACTAAGGCCCAGTCAGTGATTTACCTGGAATTTTTCCAACTCATTGAAAATTTTTAGCATATTTGAAATTGTTTATGTCTTGATTCAGTGAAATTTTGTCATCATAAACCTTCCATTACTTCTTAGAAAATATTCAGTTTCCCGTATCAGACATACATGGTCCATGTGCTTGATATTTTTTTTTTAATTTTTTTTTCAACGTTTATTTATTTTTGGGACAGAGAGACAGAGCATGAACGGGGGAGGGGCAGAGAGAGAGAGAGACACAGAATCGGAAACAGGCTCCAGGCTCTGAGCCATCAGCCCAGAGCCCGACGCGGGGCTTGAACTCCCGGACCACGAGATCGTGACCTGGCTGAAGTCGGACGCTTAACCGACTGCGCCACCCAGGCGCCCCAGATGTGCTTGATATTTAATGCCTGTGGTTATTAGCAAAACTGAGTCAAAATTAAGCAGACAGGAACGTTTGGCTTCCTTTGTAGTTGCTGTTCCAGGTGTTTTGCTGCCCATCTGAGCTGAGTCTGAAACCTAAGAAATAGGCACAAATCATGGCATGTTATTTCCTGTCATGGATGTGTCCTCATGTGGGTGACCCTGCTTGAAAAAGCCTTAATTTGAATGATTCATTTGACTTATTATTCATTTTACATCACTAGGGACAATTTAGCATTCAGGATTCTGAATCTGAACCCCATATTCATGGACTATTCAATACTAACATTCAAAGGAGAAAAAAGAATGAGTTTCAATGTATCACATAGAAATTTGATGAAACACTGCAATACTCAGGAAGTTGATAATGATAAAAAATGTCAGATGTGAGGAACTAGGATCCTCCTGACTAAGGAAGAGTAACTTGTGTTTCTTTCTGGCTGTAGATCTTGATGAGTGCTCTGAGAATCTGAATCTGTGTGGCAATGGCCAGTGCCTAAATGCCCCAGGAGGATACCGCTGTGAATGTGACATGGGCTTTGTGCCCAGTGCTGATGGGAAAGCCTGTGAAGGTAACTGATGGGGAAGCTGCTGGGGCCCTTGTAAAGCCTGACAAGATGAGGTTATTTAAACATTCCTGATTTTTTTTTTTAACTGAGGTGTGTTTTGGCTTCACATCTAAGCTGGTCAATTCAGTTTGTGGAGGTATTAGGTCTCCAGCTGGATGATTTCTCTTTGTACAGAGAAAATCTCAACTTTCTGACCAAAAACTGCACAGCCAACCATGGCCAGATGGTCTACACGAGTACACCCATTGGCCATAGGAGAGAGACACTAACAAGGTGTGGTTAACTCAGTGCGACTTGTTTATCCCCATTGCTGGGGGAAAGAGCTCAAAGTGCCCTGATAATGTCCTCTTGAAGGATTCTCTTTAAATATGTTTTTAATCTCTGCTATGGTTTGGTTTCTCGAAATAAAAGCTTTAAAATAATAGAGCAGATAATCTCCTCCATATGTAGAATAATGTACTGGGTTTGTCTCACATGGTCTCTAAATATCTAATACATGTGAATATGGAACAATCCTTTGCAAATCCATTCAGTAAGGGATAATGTTATATGTCATGCTGTCTCCCAGTGCAAGTCTCTGTCTTTCTGAGAAGTGTTGGTCAGACAAGAAGAATCCTGGGAGCCTGTTGGCTAAGGCTAGCACCCACTAGGAAACACAAGGTTCTTCTCTTTCCCCACACTTGTCAAATCTAAGTGCATTATCCCTCACTGACACGAATTAGTGTCTACCATGAACTAAAAAGATTTCAGTAGAAATAAACAAATGATAACCATTGACAGTAGAAGTTTAAACAAGACCCTGATTAATGTCATAACTAATAATTGTTGCTTGGTAATTGGACATTAACTCAAAATCAGTCTTTAGCTATGGCGTGTATACTAATTCCCTCATACAGTTCTATGTAAATACTTTTCTTTGTTATGGAACCATTAGGTGTTCTTTATACAGTTTATATTAAATATGCAGAGTTTGATATAAAATTCTTCTGAAGCAAGAAACCAGATTATGCTCTTGACCATGTGCCTAATACGTTGTTTACTTTTGTTACTCTGAACATCCAAGGAAAACAGGTACTGTGCCACTTCTGGTAACCTAAATAGGCACAAAGTTCTGCTTCTTTTCATGCTATAAGGGAAGGTTGTGTTTGTTTGTTTGTTCTTAATATAAATCATTGCCTGCAGAGTGGTTATAGCTATTTAAAGCCAGTCTCAAGGCTGATAATGTGCCTGTGTGTCAATTGCACACGCAGAACATTAATGTGAGGCGGGGACCAAGGCCTGGAAGAAGTGTCTGCAGTTTTGGATCTCCATCAACAATAGCAAGCACACAACATAGCACTAGGGATACAGAAGATTATAAAACTGATTACAAAAGTTACCACAAAGCCTTTGTGGTCTGTAAAATTTTATAACCCATGATAAAAAAACAATGACTGTATAGATAAGAACAACAAAAGAATTTGGTCTAAGGTAGCCTTTTTGACTTTTACTTCACAAAAATGACATGGATCTATGTGAAAGACCAGAAATTATATACATGTAATGCTTAGCCTACTGCTTGGTATGTAATGGAGGCTGAAAAAAGTGAGCTCTCATGTAAGAGGCTTCACTACACTTGGCAAATCATCTAACAGGCTTTAGGAGAAGCATGTGGATTGATGTTAGGTGGTCTTCATTTTCTTTTTTTTATTTATTTATTTATTTATTTATTTTGAGAGAAAGAAAGAGAGCACAAGCAGGTGAGGGGTCAGAGAGGGGGAGAGACAGAATCCCAGGCAGGCTCTACACCATCAGTGCAGAGCCCAATGCGGGGATTGAACTCACAAACCTTAGATCATGACCCGAGCTGAGACCAAGAGTTAGATGCTTAGCCACCCAGACACCCCAGCAGTCTTCATTTTCTTGATAACATGAGGTGCCTAATGACACTGGGCAGTTCCTTTAGCAAAATAATAATAATAATAATAATAATAATAATAATAATAATTTCTCCCCCTTTGTATCCCTCCCCAAGATATCGACGAGTGCTCCCTTCCGAACATCTGTGTTTTTGGAACTTGCCACAACCTTCCCGGCCTGTTCCGCTGTGAGTGCGAGATAGGCTACGAACTGGACAGAAGTGGCGGGAACTGCACAGGTAAGACGTCCATTCCCAGCGAAATCTGCTCCCAGGTGTCCTGAGGACCTGGCTCTTGGGGTATCACTGGGACCTCACAAGAATATTCACAGAGTCACAGAATTAATTTCCTGGAACGGGGTACATGTAAGGATGCAGAGGAAAGAGTGGCAGACGATTGAAGGAACAGAGTTTATAGCCTCACAGTCAAGTTCATGGCTATAGAAGAAAATTCTAGGGGTGCTCTGGCTGAAAGGTCTCCCAGCCATTCCTTTTCTCCTTAGGCACATTTTCGGAAAGGTTCCTTTTGAAGGCCGTGCACTGGGATCATGAGTGTTCTCCTGGCACTTCTCCATTGTAACACCCACTCCTTCCCATCGTGGCCTGTCGGTGGTCACCAGAGAATGTGATGCGGAGAGCGCAGCCACCAATTTCTAGTGTGCAGATCATTTTCTTATAGAGCAGGGGACTCTCAGGGAACATAAGAAAAAAAATTAGAAAAGCTATAGGCCCTCTGTGGACCGTCACTTGGTTCCCTTTGGCACTGAGTTAAGACTTTGCAAGACATCTACATTCTCTTTCCTGGGCCACTGGTCTATTCAAGGATATTGAGGAAACATATTCCATTCTGGATAGGCCCAGGATTTCAGGGAAAAATTTTTTTTTTCCAGTTACCTAAACAAGCTGTGATTCAGTAGCTCTCCAGATTATGACCACCACCACCACCACCATGACCACCTCCCTGAAATAAATCTAGACCAGGGTATTCCTCCCAAAGGCATTCTTTTGTCTTTTTTGTTTTGGTTTTTTGTTGTTTGTTTTGTTTTGTTTTGATGGGAACTCATGACACCAAGCCAGGCCTCTAGCATGCCTCAGGAAGTTGCCTCTCCAGGGCCCATATGCCTTCCTCAGTGCCCCAGCTTACCATCAGCATCGTTCTGTCTGACCTCATTTCTATTAGTCTTCCCTGTCCCTCCAAGTTCACATGCAATCTGAGCAAATGAATTTTCTGCAGTGGAACCTACAGGAAGGTTACCAGGTCCACAGCAGGCTGGGAGGGAAACCCAAGGAGAAAGGTATCCTCATTTCCCGTTCTCTTCTCTCTGAGTCAGCTTGTCTGTTCTTAAGTATTTCATCAGTGTTCAAAACAGACAAAAGGATTACACGAGGTGGAATTTGCCAAAACCCACATCTTAAATCCGGAAGTCTGTACATATTTTTGGAATAGAAACTGAAAGGGAAATATTCCACACAGCATCAATGATGGGAGAGTGACTCTTAGCAGGCTTGAGGAAGCACACTAAGCCTTGTGCGTGTGTCTGCCTTGTACTCAGCTGCACCGAGGCGAGCGTGCCCGGTTGGGGAAGCAGCAGAAGTTGCCTGCTCCTAAGGGTTCCCTGGGACATCTTGCTCTAATTTGATGAAATAACAAGCCACACATATTAAATATATTTTCTTAAAACCTGTGTCTGAATTTTTGGTTGACCGAGGTCACAGTAGTGTTTTCCTTTCAGTTACCTTGACTGGAATATTTTTCCTAGTTCCAAAGTTATATTTTCTCCTGATGACAAATTTGAATGCTAAATGTGTTCCAGGGGAAAAAGACCAAAGACTATGACATATTTCCTTCCTGAGGGGTTTTTATTTCAGAAGTGGAAGACCGTATTTCTAGGCGTAATGTAACTAGTAACTCTTAAAATTCTTGTTGGGAGCCCCAGATCCACTGCTACCGTTGTATGGTGACGTCTGCCCCACATTGGCTGATAATTGTGCCCCTTGCTGTGTGGTTTTAGACGTTAATGAATGTCTGGATCCAACCACGTGTATCAGTGGGAACTGTGTCAACACTCCAGGCAGCTATACCTGTGACTGTCCACCCGACTTTGAGCTGAATCCAACTCGAGTTGGCTGTGTTGGTAAGATCTTAAAACTTTTTAGAGAGTATACTTTTACTTTGAAAGCAGCATTGAACATTCCATTCTCAAATTTTTAAAAAAGTAATACCATAAAAATTTAAACATTGCCTAAATCTGATTTATACTTTCAGTTATTTTTTATTCTGTAGGTAAATTCCCAGTATATGTGTTTGGGCACTTCTTAGTTTCGTGGTAAAAGTAAATTGCAGTGTTTAAACAGTTTCTGAAATGGATTTCAATATCCAGCCCTCCCATAGAGAGAATATTCTTGACACTCTTTTGTTTATACATGGTAAATAGATACCCGCTCTGGAAATTGCTATCTGGATGTTCGACCTCGAGGAGACAATGGAGATACAGCCTGTAGCAATGAAATTGGAGTTGGTGTCTCCAAGGCTTCCTGCTGCTGTTCTTTGGGTAAAGCCTGGGGTACTCCTTGTGAGCTGTGCCCTCCTGTGAACACATGTAAGTGTACATCCTCCTGTTTATTATTATTATTCCTGCTCAGGCCGGTTCTCCTTTCTAGATCCACAGGACAGAAGCTACAGAAAGAGGGAGCTGCCTCCAGTCTCTAGTCTTTAGTCAGGGAAAGGAGATCAAACCTCTCAGCCCTATTGAGGGACCCCATTCCCAGTTTGGGTGTCAGAAGAGTCCCCAGTTGGCTTGTACTAAAAGGGCAGGTGGGGCAGGCAGGTGACATTTCATTTCTATGTGAGTGAAAAGTACATAGTGCTATTTTAAAGAAGATTTTTACAGGCTAGGTTACTTACATAATGTTGCTTACCTTCCAGGAACACATCGATAGATGTGTGGACTAGTTATCAAAAGCTCTAGGATAGGTTAGACCCTTGGTCCCTGGTAAAAGAAAAGTGATTAGTTAAGTAAATACGAAAGGGAAGGTTATTTCTATTCTTATGGTATTACTTGAAAGAAAGCTTTAGAATGTGATTTTAAGGACATAAATAAGTCTCCTAAAAATAGAAAAGGCTTCACATTTTTCTAAGTGAGTCCTATATGAGGATTCAGTCAGATGTGGCTTCTTAGGCAAAGGTTGATGCTGCTGCTAACAGTGTATATTGGGATAGGTACTGATTCTTTCCCTGCAGAAGGCTCATTTATTCACTTTTTCTAAAATTATTTGTTGGGTACCTAGAGTGTGTACTCTGAGTGTGCAAAGATGAATTAGACTAGATTCTGCCCTCCAGAAGTGTACAGCTAGCAAAGTGTGATCCAAACATAAAAGCTGTAATTGAGTGTAGGTCTCAATAAGGGAAGAAAGAACAGAAACAGTGCCATGAACAGGAGAAAGAGCACTCCTCGCTCCAGTTAGGACTCTATATCACTTGGCACTGATGTAACTTTGGGCAAATTACTTAGCAAGACTTGAACTTCCTCATTCATATAATGCCTCATAGAATTAAAAGAAGTCATTCATGTCAAGCACTCAGCACAGGGATGAAGGCTTAGCAGGCACCTTCTTTCTTCTCTTCAGAAAGGGAAGTCAGTTCTGAAATGGCAGAGGTGGTGATGACCTTGTGCGTTTTTTCCCTGGGCCTTGAAGGCAGGGTGTGACCTGAAAAAGGAGACTTAAAAAGAGTGTATGATTAGAGGAAGAGGAGGAAAGAAAAAAATGAAAGAGGGAGGTAGTTAATTTTGTTGACGTTGAAAGAAGCAAACCAAGGTGTTTAAGTAGGGGAGTCAGCTCTATTGATTAATAATGATTAGCAAAGCAGAGTTCCTGGGTGACACAGCTGGTTAAGTGGCAAACTCTTGGTTTTGGCTCAGGTCATGGTCTCACAGGTTTACTGAGATCCAACCCTGTGTCAGGCTCCACACGGAGCATGGAGCCTGCTTGGAATTCTCTTTCTTGTACTCATAAACAAACAAACAAACTTAAAAAAAAATTATTAGTAAAGCAATAGGTCCACACTACCCCAAACTGGATCAGACCTGGAACTGAAATATATACATGTGTACATTTAGGCATATACACATAGCATTTCAGAAAGCCAGGAGATGGATTATCAGATTTGGAAAGATTAGGATGATTATGAAAGAGCTAATTTTTATCACAGCTCACCAGGATGACACACAGATTAGGTTAATTTTTTTTGAAGTTTATTTATTTATCGAGAGAAAGAGCACACGCACGTGCACACACACGTGTGCGTGGGAGGGGCAAAGAGAGAGAGAATCCCAAGCAGGCTCCATACTCTGCACTGAGCCTGATGTGGGGCTCTGTCTCACAACCATGAGATTGCGACCTGAGCTGAAATCAAGAGTCAGATGCTTAACTGACTGAGCCACCCAGAGGCCCCAGTTAGGTTCATTCTTACTCGCATGTGCCTGTAAGTATCACACTGCTGGCGCATGGCACTGAAATAAATGTTCCTGAGTGAAATACTTGAATGACAGAATTAATGGAGAAAATCAAAGGACAATGTAGAAAGTTGGTTTGGGAAACCAAGGGAATCAGTATTGCACTCAGTAAAATAGAGGGGCAAGAAAGATCTCTAGGCATTAGAGACAAAAGTGGGATGGGAACCAGGAAAGAACAGCTTTCCCTAAGGTTCTGTTTGGAAAGAGTTTTGGAGACAGGCTGATTAACATTATTAAGGGAGGCAGTAATTCCCAGGAAGTAAGGCTGAACAAAATGTAAAAATGGAGGAGTTGGTTAGAAAATAAAAAGGGGAAGAAAATCTTTACAAAGAAGTAGTGATGACAATAACTACTACTTCATCACTACTAGTGATGAACGTGAATAAAACATGTTCACAGGAACATGAGGCCAGGAGGGTAGGTGGTGGGTCCAAAGACTGAGGACAGTGGCCTTCCATCTTTCTGGCACCCTTAGTAAAAGCCATTTGAAAATAACACGCATACACACAGTTGTTAACTTGCTTAAGATGGGTGGGGTAACTGCTAAGGATTCCTGAAAATGAGTATTTTCAGTTGGCTATGTCAGTATTTCTCTTGAGGATACTATTTCTAGAAATGTTAGATTCAAAAGAACTCCATTTGATTTTTTGTTTCAATAGCTGAGTACAAAATTCTTTGTCCTGGAGGAGAAGGTTTTCGGCCCAACCCTATCACTGTCATCCTGGAAGGTAATTCTGTATCCTTGATCTTAAAGTATGCGCATTTTGAACTTCCTTGGGTTTATTTACAGTGCTGAAGAAATGCTGTTGTTTTCATTTTGACAGACATTGATGAGTGCCAGGAGCTCCCAGGACTGTGCCAAGGCGGGAAATGTATCAACACCTTCGGCAGTTTCCAGTGCCGCTGTCCAACCGGTTACTACCTGAACGAAGATACCCGAGTGTGTGACGGTAAATGGTCCTTTAGGAGGATAAGTTCTTTCAGCTATTGAGAACTGACCTCAAAAGCCAGTATACAGTCACCAGTAAAACTAAGAATTTAGCTATATAGCGCAATGGTCTAAACATGAACCTAGCCAGGTAAACGTGCCATACTTGTGGCAGCTTACACGAATGTTACTGATGGGATATCATTTCTGATACACCCCAAATATTCCTCTTCTTCTGAGAAAAGTGGAGTTTTATTATCTTAGGCCATTGTCTCACTTATGCCTGCAGTTTTCTGGGCTCTTGAGAAAAGCCATTTATAGTAGAGTAGCTCAGGTCTCATTTCAAGGACTTCTGTATTCTGGGAAGCACTGAGTTCTTCTTCTTCCTGTTATTTACCACTGATCTGTACTAATGAACCAAAATGAGCTTCTCTTAAAAAGGCAGCCTCTTTGGTCTTATGATGTAAGTGATAATTCCTGTTCATCCTGTGTTATTGGAAAGATGGAGAATATTGACCGCTTCTGGCTTTCAAAGCACTTGGGCCATAGACTGTGGTGGGAAAGATGGTTTTCATCTATATGAGGGAGTCACATGACTAGTTAGGAAGATACTTCCCTGTATCCTGGAGGAGAAATATGCCTCTGGCTCTCCAAAAGGCTTATGAGGTGACTTCGATAAAGGATGACCTCACTGTGTATTAATTATCACAGTGTATATAACACAGCTCTAAGACCCCTGGAATCAACAAAGATTAGAGTCAACCTCTGTGTTTGAAAATGGGGATAGAGGTGTTAAATACCTACTTCCATTCTACCTTACCAATGCAAATTCATGAAAGTGGTTGTTGAATGGCTTCAGGGTCTATTATATTCTTCCACAGATTTTGTGAACATATGACGTATTAGCGGTCTTTCTGAAGGATTTCTCCATATCTCCATCTCTGCATGCCTTTCAGGATGTTATGGACTCATCTATTAGGAACTCCTATCAGAAGGCAAAACCTTTTTTTCTGGCACTTCCTTTCCTGAAAACATACACATTAGCATAGGCAAAGGCCACCGATGAATTAAACATCTATTTTTGTTATCCAGATTTCAAAGTGCCCTGTGGATTTTCTCCTCCATTGTCGACATTTATGTTGACACTGAGTATCAGGCCATTCCAAAGAGTGAAGCTTTCATATTCGTATACCACTTTCTGTCTGGATTACAGATGTGAATGAATGTGAGACTCCCGGAATCTGTGGTCCGGGGACGTGTTACAACACCGTCGGCAACTACACCTGTATTTGCCCTCCAGACTACATGCAAGTGAATGGGGGGAATAATTGCATGGGTAAGTTCAAGTTTTTCTTAATCTTGCATGTCCGATCTTCATCTGTGAAGAGAAAAAGAGCTTGTAAGCCCAGCACTTGGTCCTTAGTGTTATGTTACTCATCAGACCGAGTGCTGCCTGCCACCCTTCCACTGTCTTTGTGAGAGCCTCCTCCCTTGTAAACCATAAGCTTGGCCTTTTTTCCCCACCTTGTGTGGGTGGTTGGGAGTTTTCTTTAAAATGTAATGTTGGAAAATCCCAAACAACGGTTTAATAGTACTTCTTTTGTTTGACTTTGGGTGTATCTTTATACAATTATATTTACAGCACTGACTTACAGTATTAAAACATCATGAGTCGGAAATGAGAAAATTACTGCCAAATAGCAGTGGAGAATTGTTACTAAGAGTCTGGGTGGAGAGTCGTGTAAAGTTTATTAATGCTGCGGCTCCATAATGACTTAGTTCTGTGGCCCCAAATCCCAGGGAATACATTTCTCAAAGTCCCCTTTCTTATAGCGGCAGATGTGGATAGAAAATTGGGTAAGAGCAGGCTGTTCCTGCTCTCATCCAAGTCAAGTTATAATAAAATCCAAAAGAAACATACTTCTTGAGTATCCCCTTAGACATCCGGTGTGCTTTCCCCATGGTATCACCATCCCCTTCCCTCTAGATATGAGAAGAAGTTTGTGCTACAGAAACTATTACGCTGACAACCAGACCTGCGACGGAGAACTTTTGTTCAATATGACCAAGAAGATGTGCTGTTGTTCCTACAACATTGGCCGGGCCTGGAATAAGCCCTGTGAACAGTGTCCCATCCCGAGCACAGGTGAGTTGCACCATTACCAAAAACATAGGTTGATAAGTTACCCATGGATTGTTGAGAGAAATGAGTCTCAGCCAGGCAAGAAAAAAGTCCGTCGTTTATCTTCCTAAGCAAAAAATTAGCTCACAGAGGCAACTGTGTAAGTTCACAGTTGATTCTGGTCCTTCCAGCTGAAAATTGAGTCACAGAACACACTGTCTAATTTGTACACTAGTTCACTCGCCAGACTTACAGACTCAGCATAGAGGGGAGAAACAGAAACACTGTTATCGTCACGGAGTTCACCACGTAACTGAAAGACTAGAAACGTTAGGCGAAGCGATATGACAAATAGGTGAACCATATTCCTATTATTCTTACCTATTTATAACTGGTCTTGTTCCAAAAAGAATTTAAGGCAGCCCATAAAGATTTGAATGTAAAATAAGAAGGCCTAAGGCAAATGGCAAACAAGGGTAAGAAACTTGGAGCAAGGAGCGAGGCTAATACGCAAAAATCCAAGCTGGGAATTTCTACACACTTGCCAAAGATGAGCAATAAGTTTGGCTCCAAACTTTCTAGCAGCTCATATAAAAAGGGGGAGATAATCAAGTCTAAGAGTCTCAATGACTATAAAGCAAACTAAACACTAAAGGAAAGTGCAACTCTTCATGGTACTGAGATTGGAGAGAAATTTTTTCTTATATCCTCATAGAGAAAAATCTATGTAATGTTATTTGTTTAAAAACAAAAAAGTCTAACCCATGTCCTTGGAGTAAATGAAGTGAAATGGTGCGTGGTTCTTATACGGTAAATGATGACATCATTTACTAATGTTCTTATTTAGAGTTAAATAAACTGTGATGCAGTTATTGATCGTATTCTGTGGTACCTACTCTGTTCCCCACAGTGATCTGTAAGATACTAAATCTCTTGTCTGGTTCTATCTGATTACATGTGAAACAGAATATTCTTTTTTTTTAGTAAAATATACCAGTTCCTCCATTGTTTACTCTAGAAATAATGTATTAATCATCACTTAGAATTACCTATGAGTTATCCACAGTCTGCAAGACGTCTCTCGACCAGGGGTTGGCCAGGTACAGCCCCTGGGCCAAATCTAGCCCACACTAATTTTTGTGTGGCCCAAAGCTGAGGATGGTTTTTACATGTTTTAAAAGGTTGGGAAATATCAAAAGAATAATATGTTATGTCCCGAAAAGTATATGAACTTCAAATTTTCGTGTCTATAAATAAAATCATGTTAGAACACAGCCACACAAATTTTTTTTTTAATTTTTTTTAACGTTTATTTATTTTTGAGACAGAGAGAGACAGAGCATGAACAGGGGAGGGTCAGAGAGAGGGAGACACAGAATCCGAAACAGGCTCCAGGCTCCAAGCTGTCAGCACAGAGCCTGATGTGGGGCTCGAACTCACGGACCGCGAGATCGTGACCTGAGCCGAAGTCGGCCGCTAAACCAACTGAGCCACCCAGGCACCCCCACAGCCACACAAATTTGATTACATATTTCCTGTGGCTGCTTTCATGGGATAGTTGAGTAGTTTTAATAGAGACTACACAGCCTACAAAACCTAAAATATTTACTCTTTAGTCCGTTAAGAAAGAAATTGCTAACCCCTGATCTTTACCAATGGTCTTCAAATCTTTTGATCATACATACCTATCAGTTAAAAAGCAGGGGGGTTACACCTATTTGATGTGTGTGTTTCCATGTAAAAGTATATGTGTATATATCTCTACATATATTTTTCAACTAGATTGAAAAATGCATTTGTTATTTTCATGAACTGTTCCATTAGAAAATATATACAAAATTAACCTTTTAAATTAGATTTTGTGAAGAGAAATGAAAGTCTTAGTAGTTTCTTTTTTATCTTAATGGATCATTGTGTGTTCCCCTAGAGACCGTTTTGGAAACCCTTACTAAAGACTTACATTACTTTCAAAAGTATCTGAGTTAAGAACGTGCATATTTTTTATCTAAAATGCAAGATTTCTTATTCATGTTGAATCTTGGCCAAATCTAGTCATGGCTTTTCATTTAGGTATGTAATCTGCACACATTTTAGAAGTTCCTGAAATATGTCTGGATGACCAGTGTCAGCTGGCATTATATTTGTTAAAAGTAGACAGTCAGATATGAAGGAAATAAAGCAGTAGAAGAAGAACATGCTACATTTTGACCAAACTACTTTCAGAGACGTTTTATACTTTTTAGTGGGTTTGACCAATAAGGCAATGACCACCTTGAGCTTAAATTGATACCATGCTATATCAGTTACAGTCATGATCTGGAATTACAGAACCTCTGAGTTAGAAGGACTGCAGATGACATTTAGTTCATCCTCTGTTATCAACTTTGATGAATTCAGACAAGCAAGAGAAAGATAGAAGGTCGGAGGAGGGAGAGAGAAAGAAGGAAAGAGCTGCACCAAACGAAACCCAGCTCCAAAAACTGAAGTAATGACATAAGTTGGTTGTTTGAACTGACTTAGTCATTAATAGACCTGATGTCAAGAACTTGGCTAGATTTGCTACAGTCTCCCCCCAATCTACTGAGGAAATGATTTTTGTAAGCATTCCTAAAATCCCAGATCCCTTCATGTGAGTGGAAAGAGGCCCTCTTGCCAGTCCCTGGGTTCAGAGCTGAACAACATCCTTCTAGAAACCCAAATTCCTACAGGCAAGCTCATACAAATGCGTGGGCTGTGATGTGGAGACCTCTGGTTCTTCCTCAGTATTACGTCAACATGAGGTCGCTTTTCATGCAGCGTTTGCCTTAAGGACAAGGTTACAACATCTGTGGGGATTCTCAGATTTATTTTTTATTTTAAATTCCTCAAAATACAGATAAATATTTTGCAAGATGTTTCCAAAGTAATTTCTTTCGGCCCAGTCATTGCTCTTTGCTGACCCCTATTCTCACTCCTCTCACCCCATCTTTGTTTAATGAATTACTGCAGATGAATTTGCTACACTCTGTGGAAGTCAAAGGCCAGGCTTCGTCATTGACATTTACACCGGCTTACCTGTTGGTGAGTTATGATGCCATTGTTGGAATTTTCTGTGTTTGCCTTTGTGTTTGAAAACAGGAATACACACCCTTATTTTTCTCAGGTTTTTTTTTTTTTCTTAGAAGGAAAAACTAGTGAAACAATGCCATTTAGTTTTATTGAAACACTGATTCTTACTTTGAAACAAACCGCAAACACCCCGTGTCGCTCCACCTAATTGGCGGCAGCATTCGTTGCTCATGATTAAGGGGACTGGAAAGCTTTTCACAAAATTACAATCAAGCTTAGTTAAACCAACCCTAGGCATCAACAAAGGGAGAGAATCTGGGAGTAGGGCCAGTTGACGTTTGCTTTGACTATAATTCCCAATCTTTCCTTCTGACTATGACATGAGTTTAATATGACTCTTCATACCAATCTTTATGTGTGGGTTGTACACATAAAGCACTTTAGGGAATCCGTTTTATCTCACATGGATTCTCCTCAGGTTATCTGCTTTGGGAATTTCAGATGTGCAATAAAAAAAAAAAAAAAAAAAAAAAAGAGGCCACTCCTCTCGGAGGCCCCATCTGGTAACTGGAGCAGAGACCTCTGCAGTGCTCGAGATGCTTGTGCAAGATTCCGAAGTCTTGCACAGCATTCGGCCAATGGAGGCAATGCCTTTGTGGTTTAAAAGAAAATAACATAAAAATAGATGGAAAGCTATTGCATTCTCAGAGTTTTTCCCCAGTGTGATTTATATGCATCCTCAGATGCCCGTCTTAAGTCCGAGCAGTTGTGTCTAGTAGCAAACATCACCACTCGCTTTGTTCCACCTTCTTCCTCATAAGTAAACTGAAATCCACATCAGCCTTTCCAATGACCTTGTTTAAGAAAACAAGGGTCTGGTCCAGCAATCAGCCTGGTTCTCTTAGTGCCAAATCCATATGGCTCAACAGTCTAGTCAACGTCCAAAGAAACTTCATGGTTTGGAAAGAAAAACTGCTAAATGACATTGGCATGAAACACCTGGCCCTCGCTGCTTTGTTTTTCCCCTTCCCAAAACAGATCTTTTCATCTCCCTAGAATCTCCGATCCAAAGATAAGTGGTCTTTAATAATAATGACTCTCCACGGACAGACCAGGCACGTCCCCCACCAAGGCCTGCCCTCCGAGGTTGGCAGCAGGCAAAAGACTGGAAACAGCACCAACGTCGTCTACTAGTTGAGCTGGAGACATCTCAGACATCATCCAGTTCAAACGCACTGCCTTACAGTTGAGGGGACAGGGGCCCAGAGAGGGGAAGGGACTCGGCCGAGGTCACCTAGCTAATTAATAACAGAGCTGGGACCCAAATCCAGTCCTGACTCACAGCTTGCTTTGCCTCGAGCTCTTGAAAGCTGGAAATGTGATAGTTAGCAATATACTTAATGTTACCAAATTCCACCATGACAAAATATTTAGATGACTGAGAAACTTTGTTTTATTTGAGCTTTATACTCTCCTTCTGAAAGGTCTTAAGATTGTTGGCATATAGAACCCATTCGTATGGGGTTAAAACTATAGCAAGTTTATTAATCTTGTCTTAAAATATAAACTTCTCCAAGTTGAAGTTCAAATGAAATCCAGACAGGAAAAGAAAATACAATTTTTAATATATCCTTTTGCTATTTTATGCCTAACAATGGCTAGAAATTTGACCCAGTCTATTATTGTTAAACTTGATAATACATCACTTATATTTAAAATAAATGAATGTGAACATAATGTCTCACATTTTAAATAATAAGAGAATGTCGTCTGAATTATCTTTTTGTTTGCTGATCATTCACAGTTGCGATGTTACTTTGCATAGCCTTTTAAGAATGTGAATGGCAAATATGTGAAAAATCCAAAAACATAATCACCTGCATTCAAAATAGCAATATACTCTAAGTTGTTTTTTTCCATTAAAGAGATTATTTTTCCTTTGAACAAAATCAAACCCTTTAGAAAAGGATCTAAAATAAACCTGTGGTCTGTCAAACTTCTTCAAAGCAGGTTGGCTTTAGAGTATGATTATTCTGAAATCGCGGTGTCTCTTGTAAGCTCCACAACTGTGGCCCTTCTTATGACTTAGGCAAACAGAGTCCTTGCAGAGGCTCCTGACTATCGTATGTAAACGGAAGTGTCTCAACGGCAAGGTAACACAAACCTAGTGGGTTGGAAAGACCAAAGCTTTACATCCCTTCCCAGCTTCTGAAGCATTTTGTGAAATTCCACCAAGCAGTGGCGGAAGGGCCCTCCAGGATAACAAGTAATTTGATTGTGGTTTTGTGAAGATTGTTGACTGTGACGTGCAAAAGCCCGAGGGAGGTAGGATAGCCTGTTAGCGGATTCCTCGTGTCAAATCCTGACTCTGCCTCTTATTAGCTTTGTGGTCTTTGGCAAGTTCCTTCTGCTGGCTTGGCCTCAGTTCCATCATCTGCATAGTGACAGTCGTCACAGTACCTGGAGACCATCTCGTAGAGTGGCTGTAATGATTCAGTGAGTAAATCCAGGTTGAATGTTGAGAAATATGCCAGGTACATAGCAAGTGAGACACTAGTAACACTCTTACTGTTATTATCCTAGAAGACACTGAATGGTTGGGAGTTGAGAGCAGGTCAGAAAGAGATTGGACCACCAGGCTGGTGAGGAGGCGAGACCTGCCCACAAGGCCACCTCACCAGCTGGCCAGCCCTGCTCTCACAGCCTGCGTTGTGGCTCTGCTGTCACTCCTGCTTGGATCCTGTTTTAATGCTCACCGGTCCCAGCTTCCAGATACTGGTTCTTAATTTAATTGGTGCTTAACATTGATCAGACGGCATGGTAGGGGCTGGTAACACAGTGGAGTTGTAGCCAGCCCCAGCCCCTGGCCTTAGGAAACCACAGTCTGTGGCTATAGCCCTTCTTGGTGCTGGCCCCCACAGTCAGCATGGGCCTAGCTCACAGCCCCAGACCTAATGTACCTCCTTTTCAAAACCATGTGAAAGAGGAAGGGGATGTTGAAGGGGAATCTGAAAGATCAGAGCTGGCTGTGACCATAAGCTCCTCTGTTCTTCACCAGCTCTCCTTTCCCATTCTGGCCAAACACCACCACACACTTTGGGTAGAGTGGCCGTTTATTCTCAGCTGTCACTTTATTCTGTTCACCCAGTGCATAGTGCCCAGGGGATACCAAGATGGCGCCTACCTGGTTTGTTTCAGAACAAAACCAAAAAGATACTAAATCCAGATAGATACATGAGTGTCTGAAAGCAGTTTAGTTATTTCAATTTGTTATCAACTGATGTCCTCCCTTTCCACTGTCACCACCCCAACACACACATACCCACCAACACACCCACACACCCACACACCCATGCACTTTCTCTTTTTTCATTGTGGACCTTATGTAGAACATGGAGTTAGAAGCTGCCGACTCTCAGTGCCGTGCTGTCACTCATGTGTGGCTGCTCTGTTTTCAGATATTGATGAATGCCGGGAGATCCCAGGGGTCTGTGAAAACGGAGTGTGTATCAATATGGTTGGCAGCTTCAGATGTGAATGTCCAGTGGGCTTTTTCTATAATGACAAGTTGTTGGTTTGTGAAGGTAAGTGATGTCACTATATCATGTCCAGGAATGAGCCAACTGACAAGCTACTTACGCACACTCACTTGGCCAATTTCACAACATTGGAATTTCAGCAATCCATCAAGCTCTAGCAATAGTGTAGGGCACCATGTGGAACATCATTTTTTCATGGAAAAACTTTCCTAAGTCCCCGTGGAAAAAGCAGGACGTGCACTCCCCAGCCCCATCCTATACACAATATATTAGATTTCCCAGCTGATATAAGAACCCTTGAGTTCCTGGGTGTGTCGCATAGATTGCTTTTGTTTCTCATTGCTTAAAAGTGAGCAGGAGTGGTGGGCGGTCATCTTTACTTGAATCTCAAAATTAGTGTTCCCTTCCAAACGGAGCCTGTGCTACTCCCAAGTGAAAACAAGGTTAATGCAAATATTCCAAATGCATGAGAGAATTCCAAATGGCAAGAACAGCAAATTTGATTTTATATGAAGAATGTTGGCATGTGTGCAAGTGGTACTTTTTTCATTTTCACATTACCTCCCCTTGCCATGTGCATGTACTGTGATGCCGTGCATTCCTCACAACACTTCATATTCCCCTACATCTGGGGAAGATAGTGTACTTTCATATTTTAGTAAAAGGGACATTGCTGGTTATTAAATATACCATGTGCCCTAGGGTAGCTGGAATAATTGTCTATTTAATCCTTAAACTTGGGGCCTCTTGCAGAATTTTTGTTCTTGTCAGAAAGGGTTATTACCCCTTAGAGCATGTATGAGAGCACATATGTCAATATTTTAATGTTAAAAAACCTTTTTTCCCCATAGACTAGGGACAACTTACAGACCATGAGTAAAGTTATGGCCCTAAGCACATGCTTGTTAAATTCTCTTCACCAGGCTTTTAGCTACTATGGCCAGGTGGGCACATGTTACTGCCTCCCGGAGAGGGGTAAATGGGGTGATAGCCGTTCAGAACCTTCCTTAGGAAATAGTCATCTCAGACCTTGGCACTAGCCCCTGTGCTTTGGAAGGCCATCAAGGATAAGGTGTTCCGGAGAGGAAGCATGATGCAGGAGAAAAGAAAGGAGCCCACAGCAGAGGAGCTGATGATGGTAAAGTAGCCTGCCTTCCTCATAGCCAGTCTTCCCCCTTTCATAAATGGCTAGGATGCCTGCCACCTTCTTGGGGCCTCTCTTGTTCTCTTCTATTCAGAGATCCCAAACCCTTAGGCATGGTCACCTATGATGGCCAAGTTAACCCAGACCTTACTGTCCATGTGAGATTGAAAGCCTACAGCTGTACCAATGTAAAACACTTTGCTGTCAGGGTAGTACTCAGTGGATATTGAGATTACAAAGCACTCCAACTTTTGGTGTCCGTCTCACAGAATATCCATTCTCAGGGTGAATGTTTATTCCGGGGTCAGCTGCTTCCCAGCACACTCTTAGCTCTCAGAATCAGAAAATGAAGGTTGATTTAATACATGCCTCCATAACCCTGAAATTGGAATGGATTCCAGAAGTATTTAGGGAACACTCATGCATCTGTTCTCCCCAAACATGCATATAATCCGATGCTCGGCATCTGATGACTCACAGAAATGCCTGTCTGTGATGCCATTTGGCTTTTCCAATGATTGGCTACCTTCTAGCTTTCTGTACCCTCTTAAGACTTAAGACTTAAGACTTAAGAGAGAGTGGTGCTGGTCTTGGTTCCATTGGAACCCAAGGCAGGCATACTTCTGCCCTGTATCTGTTACCCAGAGAGGCACACGCCACCCCACCCCACATTAGGCAGAAACTCCCACTGACTGACAGTAAGTGTTGAGGTTTTCCTGCCACACAGGCATACACCTGTGAGGCACAGGTTGATGTATTTGCCGCCCCCTTGTGGGAACTTCATGGGCCGAGTCCACTTTTTTGTAAAACCCTAATACTGGTGCTAAGAGCCAGCTCCCATCTGTGTTCCAGGCTATTCCCTTTATTGGACTTAACCCGAGTTAGATTGTTTCATAGGAGCAGGGGCAGGGAACATGTATTTTGCCCCAAGGCGTATCCTGGACTATGGAGAACTTTCATAATGTCATGAATTTGAACTATATTAGCTACCTGATTAAAAAAAAAAAAGGCAAACAACCCCCCTGAGTATAGTCAAAGCTCTGAAGCACAGAGTATCCATTTATTCTTTTCTTTGATAGTGAGAGTTGGGTTGTTGTCAGTAGTTTTATGTGCAGCCTCTCATATTAAGTTTCCTTGATTTGACTGCCATGTGGCAGTAATTTAAGCCGGAGCCCCTACAGCCCTGAAGTGCAAGGCACTGCCTGTGAATCAGGAGCACCAGTATCACTTGCGGGCTTATTGGAAATGCAGAATCTCAAGCCATTCTCCAGACATGCTGAATCAGAATCTGCTTTTCAACAAGATCCCAAGTGATCCCTAGGTATACGAAGGCGAAGCAACCCGATGAATCGTAAAACCCTGGGGCTTTGAGCAAATGCAGCATTTTCTAGGATATTCAGTTTATACTATGCCAAGCGCTGGTCCTAGCAGCTGAGTGTATGACTTTTCTTTTATACACAAGCATCATTAGAATCCACATGTGGTCATAAACCAAGTACTTGCATTTACAAAAAATACCAAAAACGTGGAAAAATTAGAAAAGAAGTCTTAAAAGTCTTCCACTATCTGTTCCATGGAACTGATCAAAATAAGAAAATAGAAATCTATTTTAAGTGAGAGCCTTTGTTGACTTGCCCCACATTCTGTCCTCCTTCTAATTAAATTCTCTTCTGCTTGGAGATATTGACGAGTGTCAGAACGGCCCTGTGTGCCAGCGCAATGCCGAGTGCATCAACACCGCGGGCAGCTACCGCTGTGACTGCAAGCCAGGCTACCGCTTCACCTCCACAGGGCAGTGCAACGGTAAGTGGCTCTCCACTGGCTGGGTGGGCCCGCCAGCGCGCCATCTCCAGCAGGCTTCAGACATCTGGATTTTTTTGAGAAGGTTAACTTGAAGAACACCTGAGTTATGGTTTACACTGCTGAGTTCTAGTCACGAGGCCAGCAAAAAAGGAAAACTGTTGAAATTTCTAAACCCTTAGAGATGTGATGTTTCCAAAACGAGACATATATCATGTGCATACATAGATTTCAGATTGGCTCATCTGCTGCCCTGCTCTAAACACCCTCTCCCTCAAATACACACACACACATGCACACAGTCCCCTAACCAGTCCTCAGGGACAGATATTTGTTTTTTTCCTTTCACATGATCCCCCTTAGGGTGGGAGGTTGCCACCATTCCAGCCACACACCCCAATTCTATAGCAAACCTCTCCTGAGCTGAGTTAGATTAACCTGCATGAACAAAAAGAACCAACAGCACCACTTATCCTCCTAAACATCTTACAGAACTGAGGGCAGCAAACATTAACAGCCTTTTATTAGCCATAAGTCACCTACAGTAAAATGAGAAACTGTCCCCTAGAGGTTAGGTTATTTCATGGCTTACTTTTGTCAAGGATGCGGTAAAAGTAAGAAGGATAAGCATGTTAGCATATATGGATGGTCAAGTTTTAAGTATCTGACGGCATCTTCTAGCCAGTGGCACCAAAATTAAAACACCAGTGTTCCAGCCCAGAAACAAAATTATACCTCAGAATCATTTTCATGTGAGTGAGTAATTGTAAATCATTGTATATTTAGCATGGAGGTCAGGAAGAATGTGTTGTTTTGCTGTGGTTCATTTCCCAAGGAGTTTCCTGGATATTTTATGCATTTGTGAATGAAACAACACAAGGGAACATGGTCAAATTTTCCTTGGATTTCCTTGCCTACCAGCGATTAAGTGGTAGGAAGTGCACCGCTCTCTGTAGGGTATTTTGCATTGTTTTATTAGACCTTGGTGGGAAGAGGGTGTAATAGCAGAACAAAAACTCACTTTGAGAATCAAGGCTTGTTTTGTTGGGTTTAAAGGAACATGTGCAAGTGTTTAGCATTTTGTCAACAAAGCGGTTGTTACCCATGTATTAAAAAAATAGGACAGGAAAAATGGGGACGTCTCTGATATGAGTCACAATACCCTAGTGTAACTTGGCATTTATAGCATTTCCCTGCATTTTGCTCTTAATTTATATGTCTTTGAAACTGGGCAAAATAATTCCAATCAAAATAAAGAACTGCTGATAATACAGAACGTGTCGTTTCACACCATTTCACGCTCAGGCAAGAAGTGGGACAAGCTATTTATACATCAAGACAGGGCGTCCAACCATGGCCTGCTAGGGCTTAAGCCCTGCCATATTTTCTTGTAGAACATTAGCACAAATAAAACTCATCCAGCGCTAACCAATGATAAGTGCTATGAATGAGTGTCATTTGTAGCCAAGCTCACTTTTCCTCACTCATTGGAATCCTCAGAAGGGAACGTACTTGAGTTTTGCAATTATTCAGCCTCTAGGGTTGAAGACTTCACTCAGGAATCATCTTCATTTATATCTTTTAAAATCTTTTAAAATGTCTTTTAACAGTTTGCTCCTTTTTAAGTCTGTTTTCTCCAATGGGAATAATCATAACTTACTAGGTTAACAAGCATTTCTAGGTAGGTGAGCAATAGTTCCTAAGCTACGGGTATCCCAGTTTCTCCATTAAGTTGATATATTCAAGCTCACTTAAGACTTTTAAATTGTATGGTGATTCATCAGCTGTAATGTTCTATAATTGGAAGGAGGTAGTCGTAACAATGGCAGCCTGAGCACAGGAAATAGATGGGATATCTTCTCTTCTGGTATGAGCACAACTGCTCTGTGTGGCAAAAAGTGTCCATTTCCGGTTGCTGTCTTCTCAGTAGGCAAGACAGGCCAACGGCAAGTTTGCATTATTTAACTGGAAGCAGGGTGTCACTGTGCTCTACAGAATCTATACTCTAGTTGGCATTCTGGCTGTTTGCTCTCTTTTATGACAGTAGGACAACCAGGATGATACAGGGCTCTTCAGATGACCTGTGCCCTAAACATAGAATTTTGAGAGCTTTAAAAATTAGAGACCTAAGTAGGCATGTAATCACGGCATTTGTAGATTCATATAATAAATTCTGCCCCCTTCCCCCCCTCCCCGCCCCAGATCATCAGATTTCAGGAGGGCAACAAAGATTCAGTTGATGAGAAATATAATTCAGGGCTTAAAGACTGGCAGAAGCAAGATGACAGGGCATTCCCTTGAATGAATATGAATAAAAAGAAACATCATTAAGATTGTCAAGTGATGGGGCGCCTGGGTGGCGCAGTCGGTTAAGCGTCCGACTTCAGCCAGGTCACGATCTCGCGGTCCATGAGTTCGAGCCCCGCGTCAGGCTCTGGGCTGATGGCTCAGAGCCTGGAGCCTGTTTCCGATTCTGTGTCTCCCTCTCTCTCTGCCCCTCCCCCGTTCATGCTCTGTCTCTCTCTGTCCCAAAAATAAATAAACGTTGAAAAAAAAATTTTTCTTTTAATAAAAAATAAAAAAAATAAAAAAATTAAAAAAAAAGATTGTCAAGTGCTAAAAGGAGCCATGTGTAGACATGAAGACTTGGTTAAGATGGAACAAAAAGTTATAGGAGTAAGACAAAACAATGAACTGAAACCTAAACAAAGGACAGTGTGGGTTGTCCATCAAGAAAACCTATCTTAGCAATGGGATTTGTTTGACTTTGATATATATTTCCAAGGGAAGCTCTGAAGGGTCCATGACTTGAGACACCAAATCTTGACTAGACAAAATACTTAATTCATTCCACGGTCTGTGATACTGCGTGGGCAAATTATCAAACAGATTATCTCCCGGCTTGGTTTCTTCTTCCCTATTCTACTTCTAATTTTTCTCATCTTTCAGAACATTTTTTTTCATCGCCCCATGTATTGTTAACATACTCTGAATGTGCCCAGTAAAAGAGCATTAGTTTTAACTGATTTTGAGTTTAAAAAAAAAATATATATTTTTTTTAACCTCAAAATCAGTTAAAACTAATGCTCTTTTACTGGGCACATTCAATATATATATATATATATATATATATATATATATATATATTTTTTTTTTTTTTTTTAACCTCAAAATCAGTTAAAACTAATGCTCTTTTACTGGGCACATTCAGAGTATGTTAACAATACATGGGGCAATGAAAAAAAAAAAAAAAAAATATATATATATATATATATATATATATATATATATATATATATATATATAAAATGCCAGTATCTCAGTATCTGTTTTACTGGCTTGGTTTAGAGCTAGGATTAATCCTGAGCGTGATATCTAGAAGTAAGTTACTTAATGCAGTTTTGTCCCCTAACTCTACCTAAGATACTTACGATGCTTTTTATCTACAGATCGCAATGAATGCCAAGAAATCCCCAACATATGCAGCCATGGACAGTGTATTGACACAGTTGGAAGTTTTTATTGCCTTTGCCACACCGGTTTTAAAACAAATGCTGATCAAACCATGTGTTTGGGTGAGTACGTGATTATCATTGTATTTTTAACTTCTATCCTATCGAAAAATTCATTTGCATCTGAATATATATAAAAATTGATACTAAACCTTCAGTATTAATTTTTCCATTTATAAAATGAAAACACAAGTAGGTGTGTAGCATTAACATCCTTTGGTATTTAATCTTTGGCAATCTGAACACAATAAACCTCTTCCTTGATATTCATTTGGCTGCCAGGTCAGAAAAACTTTTGACTAAAGGAAAAACAGAAAGATATTAAGACAAAAAATACTTTTTATTAATGTTAATAGCCTATTATTTTATTGTCTATGGGTTTGCCTTATTGGAATAGAGTGCAGCTTTTGAGTGTTTGAATATGAGCATATTTTGAGAAGGGTCCATGGTTTGTGCCGTATCCTCAGAGGCAAATTTGTAGATCCTATAAAGGCAAAAAAAAAAAGACCCCACATTTTTCTAGGGGAAAAGAGCTCAAGGCTTTAAATAAATCTCTTCCCGCTTGCTTTCAGTGCTGAGTCAGGATGCTGATTTAGAATGGGGCGCCTGGGTGGCGCAGTCGGTTAAGCGTCCGACTTCAGCCAGGTCACGATCTCGCAGTCTGTGAGTTCGAGCCCCGTGTCAGGCTCTGGGCTGATGGCTCGGAGCCTGGAGCCTGTTTCCGATTCTGTGTCTCCCTCTCTCTCTGCCCCTCCCCCGTTCATGCTCTGTCTCTCTCTGTCCCAAAAATAAATAAACGTTGAAAAAAAAAAAAAAAATTTAGAATAAATTCCAAGTATTAATCAATCACTTTCTCTCTTTTCCTTCCTTTTTATACTTTAAAGCAATATCCATTAAGGATGATTCATGAACATGAATCAGTTTCACAACTGAAAAAAGAAGAATCAATAGACTAATATTTAAAGAGTTTACCTTTCACTATAATTGGGTTCATCCATTAGGGAACATTCTTACAAAGTCTTGTCTTCTTCAGAGCAGATGACAAGTTTTATATTAAAGGAGTGTAATCAGCCCTGCTCGTCCCTGGAAAGCTAATCCCTGCATAGCAGTGACACCTGCATCTGATTTATCTGGAACCCTCTACCGAAGAACCTGCCCTACAGAAAAATGTCGCTAGTTTGGCTAAAAATGAATCAAAGCAGCAGCCCTTAATTGCTGGCAGGGTGACTCACGTGGATGCAGTCTTCAACCACAGACACACACATATTGGATCACTTTGGGGTCAGCAGTAGCTTTCTGGTTTAGGATCACCGATAACTTATCTTCATGTCCAAAATTTGAAAGGAAAGGAAATTGTAACTCTAAACACTGCCTTTGGCTAACCTGAGGGGTTGTCTTCCAGTCCCAGAGCCTCCTTCCCTTTGCCCTCGCCCCCCTCCTTCTGCCTCACTCCTGCAATACCAGCAATGTCAACTCTCTTTTGTTTTAATTCTTTATTTCCTCCTTAATATAATGTACACCTGCTCTATAAGAAAGACGTTAGCTGTTGTGGCACAATGCTCAGACATAAAAGATGCCCAAATAGATTTACAGAATAGTCAAAGAGAAAAGTCACAGACCAATAAAAAGACAAATAATAACACAAGAATGTATCAGAAGAGGTATCACATTGGGATACTTTAGAAGAGTGAGTTTAGGCACCAGTAGTGGGAGTGATCATAGGTCTTTAGGAGTGGACTGGGAAGAAGGAAAAGGTGTCTAAAATATCAGGTGAGTTAGAAAGCTCATTTATTTTGTTGCTGATTTCAGGGTAATGTCAGGTGACTCACTGCTTTTTGGTAAACTAGAGTGAGAATCTTAAAGGCTGAAGTTTGCCAAAGGTGGCAGCAAATCAAGACCCAGATGCGCTCAGAATTTTCCATTTCCAAGTGAAAATATTTGAGAAAAGTGGCAAGGGTGGAGAATTCTAGAAGTAAATAGAGTAAAATAGTTCTTGTCCAGTTCTCATGTCCTTAGCTTGCCTCCTTTCACATGCCAGCCCAGGAGACGGTTTATTCCCAAGGTTTAGGTCCTCGGCTCTTGCTGGTTGCTCATGGGGAGCGGCCACTGCTGGAGCCAATACCAACATCAAGAAGTTCTTAGCCTACACCTGATGCTTTGTGAACCTCACCATGCCCTTTAATCCCAGGCAACCACTCACCTCTTCTGTTAACGACCACGTTTCTCTACGGCCTTTGTTCCTACTAGACATAAATGAGTGTGAGCGAGACGCCTGTGGGAATGGAACTTGCCGCAACACGATCGGTTCCTTCAACTGCCGCTGCAACCATGGTTTCATCCTCTCCCACAACAACGACTGTATAGGTGCGTATGCAAATCAGCGCCTCACGTAGGAAGTGCGTTTAATATATGCTCTTCGTAATTAGCAGCCTCTCCAGGGAGCGATTTTGTTTTCTGAAATATATGCCCTCTTATGTGGCAACAATTGGTTAAAGGATTTGTCAAAATAAGGTGCTAATTAAATGTCAACTAGAGTAATGACTGCCATGACTTTTATGTAAGTGCTCATCAGCAGCTATAATTTTATATACACTGTGCTGTGAATTAAATACATTTTTAAATGAATTGATTACATCTTAAAACACATAAAAGTGATACTTTGTATAGAAATTACATAATTCAGGAATAACGTGGACCCATTTGTCTCAATGTTACGCTATAGACTCTCTTAAAATAAGTCAGTTATTGGCGGGGCACGCCTGGCTGGCTCAGTCAGAAGAGCCCGAGAATCTTGATGGTGGGGTTGTGATTTCCAGCCTCATGTGGGATGTAGAAATTACAAAAATAAATAAAACTTTTAAAAAGTCAATTATTAAATCTATAAAATCCTCCTTATAAAACATGCTATGTTATTTATAAGTGAGAATAATGATCCAAATTTTGTATTGTTGCTAGAGGCTAATTTTATATACTTCTAATTATGAGAATAATTAATAATACCATCAGCTGTATTGTGTGTTAGTAATTCAGTTTTAGCTTTTAAAAATGAAACCTAAAGGAAGATCAAGGTGAAACTCATATAAAGTTCTAATATAAATTATCAATCTGTAATTAATAGAACAGCGTAGTCTTGTTAGGTTTTAATAGGTGAGTAAAGCCAGGTGTATTGTTACAAACTAGATATTTATTGGAATTTTTCATGTTTGGCTGAGCCAGCAAAAGCCTCTGAAATTTCAAATAAGTATTTTTCCCTTTAAAGGTTTTGATCATTGCTGGAATTATGACATTTTCTTTGGAATATATCAAAGGGTATTTTTTTGGCAGATGTTGATGAATGTGCCACTGGAAATGGGAACCTTTGCAGAAATGGCCAGTGCATCAATACAGTGGGGTCCTTCCAGTGTCAGTGCAATGAAGGCTATGAGGTGGCTCCAGATGGAAGGACCTGTGTGGGTGAGTGCTGCCTCAGAATTTCAGAAAGAGATTCCAAAGTATGTTCTCTGAGACCAAAGAATCCTGCAGTCTCTGTCAACATCCTTCCTTCAGAAGGCTGGAGAGAAAAAAAAAAAATCAGAGTGGAATTACACCAATCCTACCTGTTGACTCTGTGTGTGTGTGTGTGTGTGTGTGTGTGTGTGTGTGTGATATCTATAACACACTTCCCTATTATGTTTTAAAATTAAGTTATTGTAATTACAGAGAATAGTTAAATTGTTAAATTTCACAGAAAGCTAAATTGTTCCATAAACAATTGTCATTTGCTTTCTTATATTTATTTTCTTTAAAACAGCTTTGTAGAAATCTCTTCTATAATCTTTTGGGTGCTCTCAAAAATCTTCATACCCATTAACTTTTCACAAGCTACATTTTTCTGGAAATATTTAATTTGTGATAAGTCACATAAAATATAGTTGTTCTGCACACTTCTGAAAGCTGATAAAGCTTCTTTTTGAGTCATTAATTTTTCTCCATATTAGTTTTATGTATTTCTTTGATTTGATTCCAGTTTCTTGGAATTTTAATTGCTTGATGGAAATCATGCCAGTGGGAACCTCTTCTTTCTTTCTCCCTTTTCTTTGCAGATATCAACGAATGTCTTCTAGAACCTGGAAAATGTGCACCAGGCACCTGTCAAAACTTGGATGGGTCCTACAGGTGCATTTGTCCACCTGGGTACAGTCTACAGAATGACAAGTGTGAAGGTAGGAGGGAGAGGGCTATCCGTGTTTGGAAGTGAACAGTATTGGTTACTGCACTGGCATTCTCAAAGTCCATTTTTGTGATGGTGTGCTGGTGTCTTCATTTTGCACTTTATCAAAAAAAAATCCAAGAGCAAAGGGTGTGGCTTATGTTCTCACACTCAGCTGATGAGGCAGGAACATCTAATTCTCATGCTGATATCTGATGACACTGTTTTGCTCTGTGCCTATGAGTGCTCATATGACCCTGACTCTTTTCCAGGGTGCTTTTAGGCATCTTGTAAAACACCCTGGTTTTCATGTTTTTAAGTATCAGTAGGTTGCAACTAAAAATAGCTTCATGATTTCAGCTAAAATCTTTAAGTGACCACATTCAAGGTTGGATGATTATGGCTATATAATTTATCTACGTTGTTTGACCTATACAGCAGTGGAAATGTGTTACTACAAATAAATTCTCAGCAATTTTTATAGTACTGCATTCTTCAATTCATATGTCATTGAATTAAATAAAGGGCATTAATTGCTAGAACTTCATAAATAACTGGGCTAAAAGGATTTTTAAGAAGTCACCTAGTTCATGCTCCCAAGTTTAAATAGGTCTGTATCTCATCCATAATGAGTAAGAATTTTCTCCATTTCTCCACTTTTAATATCATGGAGAAATTTTATCATATACCCAGTTTACATCATAGTCAAGTGATAATATTCTAAATGGAAACAAATTATGCCTAAATGCAAATTATTATGTGTTATTTTACTTTCACTAAATAAAGATCAACTACTCCATGATCAATGCAAAACTCCCCTAAGATGAACAGAATGGAAATGTATAGAAAGAAAAATGACTTCCCAAATACTTAGTAATGTACCCATTCCACCATCTTTGTCCCTATCCTTATGAAGTCATCACCTACAGGTTAATTTCTACTATAAGAGAAAGAATCCTACTGGCAATGACAAAAACAACAACCAAAAGAAATACTCGAGCATTTTTACAAAAGTTGGCTTTTCTTTTAAGAAACGGTTGGATGTGAGAGTAGTGGGAACATGGGAATGGAGTCATTCAGTCAGCAGCAGCTCAGATTCATTGATATACCACAAGCAATGTGATGTAATTAATTATAAAGGCAACGTAATAACATAGAGTGATGAAGAGACCGGTTTTTCACTGAACAGGAAGATCATGACTTTGAGCTGCACATTTTGAGAATACCTATTGTGTGGTATTTACAATATTAAGTCAAGATAATGGAATTAATTTCCCAACTTCCCCTTAGTGGGACCTCATGGGAAGGAACTTGTATAATAGGAATACATTCTGATGTAGGTGTAGAACTCTTTGCACAAATGCAAAAATAAAGAGCCCTATGATATAAAAGATACATGTTTTGTTGGGAAAAAAAGTATCAATAAAAATAGCATGGCTCAGAATCAAGACTTACCTCTATTTTACTACAAATTCCAGCTGAAAGGGGAAAAGATGGGTAAGTCTGTTGGAAAGAGTGGCCACACTTTTCCTAAACATGGGATGATCATGTAATTCACTGACCAAACCAAGACAGTTTTAAGGAGGGGTCTGTTAATAACAAGGCCAGGACAACAGGCATAACTAGGACTTCCCTAGAAAACCAGAGCATATAGTTACCCAAGCTATTCAAACATCACTGTAGACCACCTTTAATCAACCCTTCCTCGTGCTAAGGTATGTTAATATGCTAAAGGAAGTATGTCACAATTATAAGTGCATCAACTTCCTGTTATCTATATGACAAAAGAAAAACTATAGCCTATACAAGAAAGACATTTGTGTTTTGAGAAAAATTAATCTGCAAATGAAAGTTAGGGACCTCATCTTCTGCGGTATCTTTAGTTTATACTTTACATAATTATTGTCATGAGTGTTAGTATTCTTGTTAAATTCATAGTTTTCCTAATAGCATGGAGTATTGGGAAAAGCACTGTGAATGGATGGAAGGAATAAGTGTTTAGTTCAAAGGTCTAGATCTCTCACTGACTCATTGTCAACACAATTAAAATTGTGTTGTGGTGACACTGGAGTTTCTTGCTTCTTTTCTAGCTTAGGGTGGTAGGAAATTACCTTTTCTAATTGGCCAGGAAACTCAGTCTGGGTAAGGGATATTTCTTAATGTATCCCTTAGAAGGCACTTGCAGATTCCATTTTTACAATAAGAATTTTCAAGATTAATTTTTAAAAAGATATCACAGCCTAGAGGTCCACTCAGCATGATGATACAGGAAAAATCCTTATTGGAAGAGTTGTACTTTGTACTTCCATACTTTGCATTTGGTATCTGATGATGTCTCCATTGTGTTTTGGCTTTGACACATGTTAATTCTTTTAGATATTGATGAGTGTGTTGAAGAGCCAGAAATTTGTGCCTTGGGCACATGCAGTAACACTGAAGGCAGCTTCAAATGTCTGTGTCCAGATGGATTCTCCTTGTCCTCCACTGGAAGAAGGTGCCAAGGTAACTGCCTTTGAAGGCTTTAGACTTTCATTACTCTGTGTTTATTTGTTGTGGTTTCACTTTCTTAAACATGGCAAAGCTTTGATTCTTTGTGAAAGAGAAGATGGAGAGCTTTCATTCACTCAGAGGTCTAATGATTACCATATGTCAGAAAGTTCACTTTTACTTTTAAAGTTGAAAACTCATCCATCAAGTTATGGTTGCTTGTACAACAACTGCCCTGGCACTTGAACCTGTCTCTCCCTCTAAGAACACGGATGCTGATAGGTCACTCAGTGGGGATCAGCCATGAGCCACTGAATACTGCAAAGCCTGGGGGAAGTTCAGCTACATGGTCTCTGCCTCAGAAGAGGTGACTTTGCATAAATGTGGCCCAGACTCTAGATTTTCAGTCCAAAAAATGCAGATTAATCCACGTGCTTTCAGGATATAGTGCCCATCCCTCATATCACAAGTTTTCTAAGAAAACAAACTTGAACTGACCGGGATTCTTGCTGGGACATCATCTGTTTTCAGGAGTAATATTTGTGAACTTAAAAAAAGGAAGCCTAAACTTAAGCATAACACAGGATATTATATTATATCTCAGAAAACTGTTTAGCTCGTAGTAAAAAATGCAATGGTGTGTGTCTATCCATTTATACATACTAGTTTAATGAATTTAGAACAAAAAGCCCCATGCACACTTATTTCTCCCCTCCACCTCAGAGTTTTGTTGTTGTTTGTTCTTTTATTGTTCAGGTTTTTCTTCTTGGTTATTTTGTTATGTTTTGCTTCCATATTACTAAACAAGAGGTAAGGGATATCATTTCAGATTCCAAAAATTGGGTTTTGGTCTCAGCTTCGCCCTCTGTAGCCTAAACAAGTCATTGGATCTTTGGGACGCTCAATTTCCTCATTTTAAACAACCATAATAATACCCGGCCAACCAATCGTACTAAATACGTAACAAAGTTTTGTTAGTTTCTGAGTCTTTCATGGACTCTTGATGAACTTTTCACCTTTCAACTAGCCCTTTTGTTAGCCAATATTTAGAAGTGTGAAGGGGGAATTGAGACTTCTCTGATTTGATCTCATAGGTGGCTGTCAGAAGCCCACATGGATTTCAGGCTTGTGGGTGGGGTGATAGTTGATTCAAGCAGATATTCTGTTATGGTACAGACCAGCCAGATAAATTCTAAGTCCTACTCCCTTGTTTTTGTGTGCCTTTGGCTTGGCCCAAGTTTGGAAAGAAAGCAGTGAGAAACCAGGTGTGAATCTGCCGATGTGGCAGGCCAGAGGAAACTCATAGGCTATTAATTCAATTTGCACTGGCCTGTCACAGAGGAGGCTAACGCTGCAGGAAGAATCAGCCCAGCTGTGAGCAGCCTTGCCACATGCTCAGCTCCAAGAGGCAGAGCCAGACTTGAGGAATGCAAGCAGGGAAAGTGACTTTTGTAGTTCTGATGAAATTTCAAAGGTCATTAAGGGCTCTTTGCAGATGGACTGGTAAACAGGCATCCTAGTGAGTCCTAGTTAAAGTGTGTGGGCAAGCATAGCTCTCTTTCCCAATGCAAGGCACCTTTGATTAATAAACCAAATCTAGAGAATCACCAAAAGCAGATGTAAATCTCCCACAGGACACAAATTTTGCTGAAGCCAGGGAGTTAAGAGCTGGGTTTTACTTATAAGATGACAAATTAGGAGTCAGGCTTCTATTGCCCATGAAATGAGAAAATTGCACAGAGCAACAGGTAATGTTTTTGAAGGAACAATTGTGATAAGACTCAGGTCAACAGATCTTGGCACTTGAAGGCCACAGATATAAAGGGACCACTCCCACTTAACAAAGTTCACTTGACAGTTTGAGCTTCGACTTCGTGTGTTTGAGCCTGCGTAATGGCGAGGTTTTTCTCTTTTTCTGGAGGTGGGATGGTAAAGTGATGCTGGCGAGACAGGACTGATTTATGGATTTATTTAATTTATTTAATTAATTTATTTAATGATAAATGAAAAGAAATATCTAGGTTTAACGGAAACATTTTAAGGTGGAAGACAACAGAGACAATTAAGTTTTAATATATTCATTGAGACATTTTTGTGAATAGTCACTAAATGATACCTTAAGACAGTTGTAGGTATAAATAATAAACACGAAACATTGTATGTGACAATGAACTTGAAGAATAAAGCGAATCAAAAGGTGTCATTAGAGAAACTATATTCGTTAAATCTTGAAACTTCTCAGCAAAGCGAATATTTGGAGGGCAGGCATGTCTCAGGGCAAAGACTGGCTTTTAGTGCTCTTGATCTTCAGAAGATTCACTGAAAGATACCTCTTAGGTCTAGCTGTAACCAATCTGGAGGTGGAGTAAAAATTAGTGAGAAAATGTATCTGGAAGAGTTGGTTGAAGAAGTTCACTGGGGAGGCCAACTGAATTAGACTTACCAAAGCCTGGTATATATGTTTGATTGATTGATATTTTTACTTTAATTCATGAAAATTTTTCTGATACGATCTTTGGCAACTCAATTATTCTTACACTGTCTCCTTTGTCACGAAATAAAAGCTGAGAAATTGTCTTAACAGAAATGCATAGGTGGCTGTTAATAATATGCTGCCTGGGGTTGAAAAACAGTGACAGGAGAGAGCATACCTGATCACACATAAAGAAGTGGCAATTCCTCAAATGGATATGAAAGCGTTTCCTTAAAACCTGCAGATTTTAGCCTCCATGTAACTAGAGGGGAGTCTATAAAGCTTTGGATGTCAAATTTGAGGGGACACACTCCAGGCTTCTGGATGAGCTCACTTTTTAGAGCCACCCAATTTGCTCTATAAGAAATGGAAAAGTCAGTTTCCAAAATTATGTCAAGCAATGCTGGAGAAGTTTGTAGCAACTAGATCCCATCTTCCATGTTGGAGTCACCAAAAAATAACCGATATTAAAGAAATGTATTCTTTGAAAGAAAAATTATTCTCCCTCCTATCTACCCATCTCCCTGCCCTCCTCTTCACCGTCCCTCTCTGTTGAGCTAAACAACCTTCTGTATCGTGTGTGTGTGTGTGTGTGTGTGTGTGTGTATAAAATCTGCAGAAAGCCCCACGTGGCGTTTTGTAAATAGCAACTACATCAATAGCTGCTTCAGTGAATGATCATTATTGTCGTATTTTTGCCAATCCACAAAATTGCCACATCTTTATTTGTTCTGTGCTTGGAATCAGGGGTTTTATTTTGGTTTATTTGGTTTTATTTTGGCTGAGGGGACCCAGAATAAACAACCTGGTGTGAGAGCATAGTAAGTACCAGAACTGGGAGGCCTACCTTAATTTAGTATGCTCACTAAATATTACCCAAAACACATGTAAGCCATCTGTCAATGGAGGGGTCTTGTGAATTATTCCACTTCTTAATGTCCCCACCCGGAAGTCACTGATGATGTCAGCTTTGAAACGTGATAGTGTTGGAGTTTGTTATTCACATCAAGTTATTTTGGAAAATTGGCTAAAATGAGAAATAACAAAGTGAAAGTCGCATGGATGTACTCATCAGATCTCACTACGAAGGTTACCTATGACTTTAAAGATCTGAGCTCAATTACTGTTATAGTCACTTACGTTATGGAGTATTACTATTGTAATGAAAAGTACAATTTAACAAGATGGATTGTTTCTCATTCACTATTATTCAGTAACGATGTAGTAGGAAAGCATCTAAAGGGTCTCCTGGATTTATGCTGCAGATTTGCGAATGAGCTACTGTTATGCGAAGTTTGAAGGAGGAAAATGTTCATCACCCAAATCCAGAAATCACTCCAAACAGGAATGCTGCTGTGCCTTGAAGGGAGAAGGTTGGGGTGATCCCTGTGAGCTGTGCCCCACTGAACCTGATGGTATGTCTACCATCTGCACTTCTCTTTTGGCTATTCATACGGCAGCCTGGCTGTGAAATGAGAAATACTGGGTGTAGCCCTTCAGGAAAATAAGACAATTTAATTTAACTGTAAGTCTACCCAAAATATTCATTAAGATGATTTTAACTCAAGAGCTGGGTAGTTGTTTCCTTCTGAAATGTGCTATGAATCAGGGCAAGTGGTAGGCACTGGGAGCCTTGTTCACTTGCTCTGATATCTGGGCTTTTCTCGCTCGGTTGTTTCCTGATACATGCAGCCTGTGGCAATCTGGCCATCACTCACTGCTTCGGGAACAGCCTGTAGCTAGTTGCAATTTGTCTACTAACGAGCGTTCATCTCTACCACAGAGGCCTTCCGCCAGATCTGTCCCTATGGAAGCGGCATCATTGTGGGGCCTGATGATTCAGCAGTTGGTAAGTGGCCTGCACTGGATTCTCAGCATTTTTTAATATTCTTAACCAGCCTCTTCCCTGCCCTTTCTCCAGCTGTTCTTTTTTCTCCACATTTATCTTGGGAAATAAAGCTCTAATTTTTGTCTTTTGATTTAGATACCAATTGTATTATTGTATTATATGGTAACATGATATTGCAATATTAGATATTTCATTGGTTAGACAGTGAAATGATTATAATTTACCTTTGTGTTCAGAAAAAAGTACCTTGGGGGTGCCTGGGTGGCTCAGTCAGTTAGGCCTCCAACTCTTGATTTCAGCTCAGGTCATGATCTCATGGTTTGTGAGTTAGCCTTGCATCAGGCTCTGTGCTGATAGCACGGAGCCTGCTTGGGATTCTCTGGCTCCCTCTCTCTCTGCCCCTTCCCTGATCTTGCGCTCTCTCTCAAAAATAAAATAAACAAACATTAAAAGAAAAAAAAGAAAAGAAAAAGGTACCTTGTTATTCACTTTTTTTTAATCCTTTACTTAAGATATGGATGAGTGCAAAGAACCAGATGTCTGTAAACATGGGCAGTGCATCAATACGGATGGCTCCTATCGCTGCGAGTGTCCCTTTGGTTACATCCTGGAAGGGAATGAATGTGTAGGTGAGTAATAAATCGGTTTCTTCCATAAGGATTTTACAAATTAGAAATTACGCCAGTTAGCATTCCTGCTAGGAAGAATAAGTACCAAGATTGGGACAGAAATAGGTTTTGTCCATTCATTCATGCAGCATTCATCTAGCAATACTAGCTGAGTACCCCATGTGTCCAGCACTGTGCTAGGCTCTATGGCTATAGCAGTGACCCAAGCCAACATGGTCCTTCCTTATAGTCTAATGGGGAAGACACTGGACACATATGAAGAGATAGTTGGAAAGGAAAACATTATAACGTATTCTTTTAATTTAAAAAAGATTGTTGATGATCATAATTATATTCTCTCAATATGTAAAATACAAAATTTATCCAGATTTTATTACATTTAGTAATGTGAAAGGCTATGTACACAGCATAAACTCCTCTTGTTTTTACTCTCTTATTAAAATTTCAGAGAATGGCTCCTATGTCTGACCTTTGAGCTCTTAATCCATACCAACTCAAAATTGAATCCAAGTATGATGTCTAGGTCTCTAAAAAATCCAAAGCAGTTCAATTTAATCTGAATTAATAACAGCATAAATGCTGAATGTTTGTGTACATTAGAAAGCGTTCTTTCCATACAAGAATCAGGGCATGAGGACTTCCCCCAAAGCTGTGGCCTCGGAAGCATAAACAGGTTCCTTAGTCTTCCTAGGCCTTAGAATGTAATGTTATGCAGGTAGACTAACTTATTTCCATTTACCCTGCAGCTCTAAAAATCTATGATACTGTGATTTTTATTCACTTGAAAGAGATGTAATATTCTGGACAGTGAAATGCAATTTCATAGCAGAACAAAAGCAAAGTTGTCAATGTTTTCTCTTTGGAATCTTCAGTTAGTGCTTCTCTGTGCGTGACAGATGAGCCTGCTCACCCAGGTCTCTCTACCACACCTTCTTGCCTTTGCTTTTTGACTCAGAACCCAACATGAAATGTAACCCTGATGGCAGTCCATTACTATCCCGTGTCCTAGATAGCTAAAATAACAATGTTATTTCTCAACAAGTTCCCTTTCCCAGAGGAAGACATTCTCCTCATGAGATGTGTCAGAAGAACAGCCAGTATTATAGGTGGATGGGTTGGGAAGCATATATATTTTTTAGAGCTCCTTGGTAAGACTTGTTCTCTCTCCACAGTTGTTTACAGAGATCATACCCTAAACATATTTCTTTGTAGCTTTTCTTCTGCCTAACGTAAACCATCTGGTTTCAACAGAATCAACAAAAAATCTGTGTGAATCTTGATTTTATCCAGCGTATTAATTTTGCTTAACCTCTGGTCTCTTGCTTTGTGTAAGCGTAGTCTTCTATTTTATATCTGGCAAAACTCCATCATGTTTAAGGCTTCTTAGAGAATGATGTAATGTAAGGCCAAACTGGAGATATATTTCTAGGTTTATTTAAGTGAAAACTTTTGACTTGTGAGAGAAGCCTTGTTTTAACCCTTTGAGCATCTATTCCCAGTAGGTTTACCTCTTCATAATACAGGAAGCTGGAGAAGCTCACAGAGAAAAGCACTATGAGGGCTGGAAGCCCAGATACTGTCACTGTTAGTGCCACTGTTACTTAGCAGGTGAAATTTCACAGCTATAAATCTGAGGAGATAAGACATGTGCACTCCTTTCTTGCAAAGACAGAATGAGAATAAAACAAGATGCTACAGATCAAAGTACTCTGATAGGGTGAAACGTATCATTTGAGTCCAAGCCCATTTTTTTCTTCATTTGTCATATTTTGAATACACTCTTGGTCACTTGCAGATACTGATGAATGTTCTGTGGGCAATCCCTGTGGAAATGGCACCTGCAAGAATGTGATTGGTGGTTTTGAATGCACCTGTGAGGAGGGATTTGAGCCTGGTCCAATGATGACTTGCGAAGGTAAACCTCTTTGCAGAATAGTTGGTTACATCTTCTGATCATGGAGACAATAGCTGGCTGATTATGGTCCTTGATATTAAATCCCACCCAGGGTGTGCAGAATAAAGAACATCTGGCCTGATGGGCCAAACCGTCACTTCTTCTGAAAAAGGTGGAGGTGGTTCGTGGCACCAGTTATGCTGCCTATCATGCAGAGCTCCTGTTGGTGTCTCCCCACTGCTAGTATTTGGATATGACTCCTGTCTTGTTTGCTACCTTCTATTTTCCATTTTCCCCTTCCTTTGTTTCCTTTATCTCCCATGCTCCCTTTCTTTTTTCTTTTTTCCTCTCTACTCATATCTGCACACTGACATAGCCACCAACATCCCGTGGCCACCTGGGGGCAATCACAGCAAAAGAGGTTGCCGATACCCTGTAAGCATCTTCCAGTGTCTAGTAGGATAGATGCATGGAGAGAAGGGAAAGAGAGGGAATGTCTAGCACAGTGGGTCTCAAAGGGTGATCCCTGGATCAGCCACATCAGCATCACCTGGGAACTTGTCAGAAATACAGTTTTTCAGGCCTCCTCCCAGACCTCTTGAATCAGAAACTTGAAGAGTGAAGCTTCGCAGCCTTCCAGGTAATTTCTGATACACTCTCAAGTCAAGAACCACTGGTCACAGAAGTGAATGAAGGTGAAGGTAGACAATAAAAAGGGTATGAAAGTGAGCTCTTCATCAGAGATATGACCTGTCAATACCACTGTCATAGTTGTTGGTGAATCTTTAAAGGCTATGACTAAATATGATCTGGGGTCTCACTGATGTTCTCAGTATCATTAGACTTGGAAAGAAACATGATAATCAAGATGGTCTGTTTTGACCTGCTTTTGCAAAACACATTCTGATGGTTCCAAACAATGAAATCTGTAAAAACCACTTTTATCTATTAATAGTAAAGCCTATTTAAGGCTGTCACAGCCATCAGTGTAAACTTAGCATCTCCATAAGTGTAAAATTATTCAGAACACCATTTGCTTGGGCACAAGAATCACTGTTATTTCACAGGAGCCTCTTTTATATGGGGAAGGGGAGGTGGTTAATGATATTGGATGGGTCTGCTTTTGTTCTGACTGCAGTTGACTTGACAGCTGTTTTGACTGAATGGAGTAAAGCTGATCCCCGTCCTACGTGACTTTAGGGAATGGCAAATGGTCAACTTAAGGCTTCAAAACCAGCATTTCAGAAAAGCTCCCTCTATGTATAATTTCTTAATCTAAATAACACTGGTAATTATACCAGGACAATAAGCCTGAACTAGGACTGTGCTAGGAGCACTAGGATACATGATCACTCTGCCTATACCAATTATAAAATAACCAACTCATTTTATGATTCTCTGAAAACCAAAGATTGCTTGGTGCATCCACGTTGATGACAATGCAACATTTCAACTTTGATAAAAATAGATTTTGTTTTTTTGGTTGATGCCATTGACCCATTATTTTCATGCTACCTTCTGCTGCAGATATAAATGAGTGTGCCCAGAATCCTCTCCTCTGTGCTTTCCGGTGTGTAAACACTTATGGATCATATGAATGCAAATGTCCTGCTGGATATGTTCTTAGAGAAGACAGAAGGATGTGCAAAGGTAAGACATCCACATTAAAGATCATCTAAGCTGAGGGGGTCTAACTCTTATCTATAAGGAAAACGTCTCTCCAAAGCTTCTATTGGTAGAGGAAGACTTTGAATCATGAAACCCTCCTGTAGTCCATGGACAATATGGGGGTCGTCATCACCTCCTTTCCTCCCAAACTGTAGCTTCAAGCATCATCAAGCTGAATCAAGGGCCACCCTGCAGATCTTTTTGAGTTCACTATGCATTGCATGCCTATGACACTCTGTAGGATGCAAAGATATAAAGAAAAAAAGACATTTACTCACAATCAAGAAGCTCAGCATGAAGAGGTTGAGACAGAGATATAAATAATTGTATTATGGTGTGATAAGTGAGAACTGAGAACACGAAGGAGTATGATAATATTAATTAAATAATTTTTAAAAGTCCCCATCACTAAGGGATGGCATATTCCAAGAATGGGGATAACATATGGAATCTACTTTAGCTAAAGATTTCCATGAATAATGCTCACTGAATCCATGTAATTACTAGGGCACTGGAGTAGGCTCTGCAATACGAAGTTGGGTAAATCATGGGGCTCCCTGAAGAGCACTGATTTGCTCCTTCAAAGTCTTAAGTGAGAAGATCCTTGTTCCCTTCAGATGGGTTAAATAGGATTTTTTCTTGAAGATGAAGAGATTTCCTAACAAAAAGCTCTACATCACATTCAGGATAAGTCTAAATTTCTCAGCTCAGACCACATAAAGGAGGAAGATAAAGAGAGGGAAATGCAAGAGGACAATAAGGAATGAGGAAGACCCCTCCACACCAGGAAAAAGGAAATGAAGGAGGGAAGAACCAGTAGAGAGTATGATTTTTGTGAATGCTGGTCTTTTCCTCAAAGTGTAAAAACCAAAGCTTTAATTATACAATGACTCTTCTAATAGTACATCACACTAATTAATATTATATAAAAATATCATATATTATGCTTTCAGTATAGTTATACAATGGAAGCTTTGGCTTCTTAAAACATATTGTAATTATAATGATGTTGTTATAGCTGTCATTCTATCGTGAAAGATTTAGAGAAGACCTTTTTGAGTTGAATTCATCAAAAGGAATTAGCCATGCTTCCTGCCTTTGAAGAAGTTATCCATTAGGGAATAATTTCTTCATCAAGTTCAAAGATGGTTAGAAGACTCCTTTCCAATCTTAGGGGGCCAGCACCCACAGTACAAAAGGAAGTAGGTTAACACTGAAGTAGCATAAATGAAACCTGATTGCTTGAGACCATCTCATACTTAAAAGGCAAGAAGTTAATGAAGCTTATTTTATAATTTGCGGTTGTATGTTCTTTCCAGATGAGGATGAATGTGAGGAGGGAAAACATGACTGTGCTGAGAAGCAAATGGAGTGCAAGAACCTCATTGGCACATACATCTGCATCTGCGGGCCTGGGTACCAGAGGAGGCCTGACGGAGAGGGCTGCATAGGTAAGGGAGTCACTGCCAAAGGAGCTTTGCAGGAGTCAGAAATGACAGAGGACAGAAGGGACTTGTGGTCTGAGTCCCTGTGGGCAATGTGTTCTTCGTGGCCAGACCCATCTTGCCTCTCTTACCTTGTGTCATGATTTTCCTTGGAGATCCCCGTGGCTCTCGATTATCAAGGGATTCCATGAGCACTGCCATTCTCACCCTCTGAGCTGGCCTTTGCCAACTTTCTCAGCTCATCTTGCTGCCATGATGTGGCACCAGGTGTTTCCTCTAATTCTTTGCTTTTTATTTTATTTAATTTTTGAGAGAGAGAGAGAGAGTGCAAGAGCAGGGAAGAGGCCAAGGGAGAAAGAGAGAGAGATCTTAAGCAGGCTCCACACTCAGCTCAGAGCCTGACGCTGGACTCAATCCCATGACCCTGGGATCATGACCTGAGCCTGACGCTGGACTCAATCCCATGACCCTGGGATCATGACCTGAGCCGTCAGACCTCTGGAATCATGACCTGAGATGTCAGATGCTCAAATTACTAAGCCACCCAGGTGCCCCTCCTTTACTTTTTATACTTTTTTTGTTGTTTTAGGGTCGTTTGTCTTTACGACATTAGAATGTCTTTCTATTGATCCCACTTCGCTATTAGCACCCTGATGTTGAATTACAGATGCCAGGTCCCTCTGAACCAGGAATATCACTAAACCAGTGGGATCTTCCACCAGAGAATCTGTTCTTGTCTAGAGTGAGGTCCAGGCACTGGTATTTCTGAAAGTTTCCTAGGTGATTGTAATATGGATCCTGCATTGAAAACCACAGCTTCAGATCAGGGATTGGCAAACTACAGCTAGAGGGTCAAATCCAGCCTGCCAGCCTACCTCCTATTTTTGTAAATAAAGTCATATTGCAACATAGCTGTAACCATACATTTGTATATTATCCATGGCTGCTTTCATGCCACAAAGGCAAAGCAGAATAGAATGAATGCAACAGAGACCATATGGCCTGCAAAACCTACAAGATTACTATGTATGATATAGTAATGCTAAGTATTACTATAACTTAGAGAAAAGGTTTCCGACCTCTGCTTTAGACCATCAATATAGGAGAAAATTATGAGAAAATTCCCATGTGTCCTTTTTAATTTTAATAATCAGTGACACCAGAACAATAAATTTTATGTTGTCGGTCAAGAAGCTCAAGAACCTCATTGTCCCCTTACCCTGTAGGGTACAGAATTAAACAATAATTGAAGAGCACACTTTAAAGATTTTTTTTAATGTTTATTTCTGAAACAGGGAGAGAGCATGAGTCAGGGAGGGGTGGAGAGAGAGGAAGACACAGAATCAGAAGCAGGCTCCAGGCTCTGAGCTGTCAGCACAGAGCCTGATGCGGGGCTGGAACCCACAGACTGCGAGATCATGACCTGAGCTGAAGTCGTATGCTCAACCGACTGAGCCACCCAGGCGCCCCTGAAGAGCAGACTTTAAAAGCACAGAAAAAGTATTTGGGCTATGATCATGCACTAGATCTTCCAGGTTCAGTGGTTCACCTCATTTGCACATTGGAATCAGAGAACTCAGCTCCCACCCCAGACATTCTGATTTAATTGGTTGGGGGGTGACGTGGGCATTGGGATTTTTAGCCTGTTTCAACACTACCCTAAATGTCACCTTTGAACTTTCTGCCTCTCATAATTAGATGCCTGCCTTGGGGGCTCAGAACTATTCTCCATGAGATGCACTTAAGCAAATCACTTTATGATTTTTCTAAAAAAATCATCAGATAATTCTAAGAATCTCTGGCTTGTTTTAATGCCTTTTTTTTTTAACCTGGGAGCCTGGTTTATGATTTATTATTCCTCAATATTGTTGAAGTATTATAATAAACATAACCTATATTGAATTGGAAGATTATGTGTAGACAAGTCTGAGGTCAAAACTGACCCATTATAGACATTATTCTGAGGAAGTATTATATTTCTTCAGCATGTTGATCTTAAGTATTTATTTTTTTTCCCCTTCACTTGAAATCATACTTTTTAGGGACAGATATGGACAGTTTTAAATTTTATTAAGTGAAATATGTGTGTTTACATAAAATGCTGTTACCTACCTTTAAGCACATCAAAATGCCATCAAGTATGGTTTTTTTTTTTATTTAAAAAAAAAATTTTTTTTTTCAACGTTTTATTTATTTTTGGGACAGAGAGAGACAGAGCATGAACAGGGGAGGGGCAGAGAGAGAGGGAGACACAGAATCGGAAACAGGCTCCAGGCTCTGAGCCATCAGCCCCGAGCCCGACGCGGGGCTGGAACGCACGGACCGCGAGATCGTGACCTGGCTGAAGTCGGACGCTTAACCGACTGTGCCACCCAGACGACCCTAGTATGGTTTTTAAAGGATGGAAGTAGACACACACATTGTGTATTTGCTCACATGTGCAAACTCCATTTCTAGAAGGTTACGTGAGAAACCAGCTGTAGCACTGGTCACCTCCCAGGAGGGGTGTTTGGTGGCTGAGGAATAAGGGAGGAAGGGGCACTTTTGCTCAATACTCTTTTGTACCTTTTGAATTGAGAGCCATGTGAGAAGGATATCTATTCACAAATTTCAAAAGAAAGAAAGAAAGAAAGAAAGAAAGAAAGAAAGAAAGAAAGAATCAATCTATCCCTGTACAAAGTAGTCAGGTGACTGCTCTTGTTTCTGATCTTTCGATCACACCACACAGATGAGAACGAGTGCCAGACCAAGCCGGGGATCTGTGAGAACGGGCGCTGCCTCAACACCCGGGGGAGCTACACTTGCGAGTGCAATGATGGGTTCACGGCCAGCCCTACTCAGGACGAGTGTCTTGGTGAGCACAAACAGGATGATTTCATAACCCCGAACTTCGTGCTGGGATGCTTGTCACCCACATCGCTTATTTGAAATAATAGAAATTGTTAACATTTGAGGCAGGTTCATATTTTGGAAATGACTTAATGACTGTGATTGTCCATGGGGCTTAGCACCACCCTGAAGCTAAATTCTTCCTTCACTAATTGTATCAATGAATCACTTGTTTGGAATTTCTTTCTCCGCTGCCTTTTTAAGCCCTTGGTGCTCAGGGTCCGATTCCATGTGTTTTTCTGCCCCTGTCTCTGCAGCATGACTATCCCTCCATATTTCTGAGAGCAGATAGAGATATAACCTTGTGCACGCTAATGCCCTCCTGCCCACTTACTGAATTTCTTGTTTTGTTTCCCTCAGATGTCATCCTTTCTCTCTTACTGCTGTTTCCAGCTTTCCTTTATTGCTTCTTCTCACCCAGGGTAAAGTGTTATATCCTTTTTGGGTTTTATGTTTGACCAAATTCTTAATACATTGTTATGCTCATAAAGCTCCATAAAAACCCTCTGTGCAATGTAACGTCCCTTCCAGACAACCGGGAAGGGTACTGCTTCACAGAAGTGCTCCAGAACATGTGTCAGATCGGCTCGAGCAACAGGAACCCTGTCACCAAGTCTGAGTGCTGCTGTGATGGCGGGAGAGGCTGGGGCCCCCACTGTGAGATCTGCCCTTTCCAGGGTACTGTGGCCTTCAAAAAACTCTGCCCCCATGGCCGAGGATTTATGACCAATGGAGCAGGTACTTCACTTATGGTCCAAAAATACTTGCAGGGAATCTGTTTGTTTGTTTTCTGAAAAACAGTTGAGAATATGGAATCTACAGTATGGGCTTAGGCTAAGTTGCATGGTTTATACATCAACAAAAACCCTTTATTGTATCTTTGTACAATTATCTATTGTAATCTTTTAGACAGTCAAGGCCAGGCTGCTAAAGTGTCCTTGATCCATCTGATTAAGTTGTATGTGCTTGGGTCCCTGCCCCTGCAATACAAGGAGTCCTCAACTTTTAAACAGAGGTTTGTTGTAAGTCAGTTACTGGTTACTCGGAATGTAATTTTTTAGATAAACCTTGGAATAAACGATCACTAAATTCCTAGACTAGTCCACCCATATGTATTTGCACTCGTAAAATTGGCCAAAATATACTGCATGAAAGAAGTATAAACAATGCTGATATACTGGCAATTAAAACACAGTTGCCTCTGGAATAGCGCAAGCTGCTTTCAGTTGGGAGACATGGGGAGGCTGTCCACATCTCTGAGGTCGCCCTGAGGTAGCCCCAAAGACAACTTCCAGGCCTGTGCTTGTCACCAGTAACTGCAATTGTTTTCAGTCTCATGAAATAGAATGGAGAGAGACTCTTAGAGCTCCTTGGGAAGGGATTGGAAGTGAGAGGAGAAGAAGGAGAGTAAGCAGGATTTGTGTTGATGGTTGAAAGATGTGGCCAAAGGTGGAATAATAGAACTGGATGTGTGGAGGCACACAGCCGGATAGATTAGGCAGGGTGACCGAAAGCAATTTACGATTCTTCTGAGGATGTGAAAATCAGACGGTGGAGAAGATTCACTTCTTGAAACCAGTCAGGGTAGGCACATTGCATTTCAGAGTAAACTTGAAAGCAGAAAAATAACATCTGTTGGAATAAAGTGGTTGTTTGGCAATTAAAGGCTAAGAACTCATTTAGTCTTGGCACCCCACCAATCACTAAGGAGACAGGTGGGTCACGATGTGGAAGGACAGCAGGTTTCACGCTCCACAGTACATGTTGACCAAGTCTTTCTCCCTGTGGTGGAGCTGGGATTAAGATCTCTGTTCCTTATCAGGCTGCAAAACCCAGCCCAGTGACCCACCCCAGAGCCTTAGTGCTTCCCTTACCAAGGGATGTTTGGTCCCATTTCCCCAGTATTATGCAATGTGATATTTTGGGGGATTAACTCTAAATACAACAACAACAAAAAAATAACCTTCCTCCTTACACTGGACAGGCAATATTAGAAAAAAATGGATTTTTTTTTTTTTGGTCAAAAGAATCTACTGCTATGATCCATTTATGGATCAAGCTTGCTTGATGGCATGAGATAGAGCAAGGAGCTAAATATGTCTGGATGAGATGGTTGTTCTATAGACCCAGAGGGGAAAACTGTAAATTTAGCAAACCAATTCTTTTTAAAAAATATTTTTAATGTTTATTTTTGAGAGAGAAAGAGAGAGATCACGCACATGTGCAGGAGTGGGGAGGGGCAGACACAGAGGGAGACACAGAATCTGAAGCAGGCTCCAGGCTCCAGCTAACAGCATAGAGCCTGAGGCGGGCTCAAACCCATGAGCTGCAAGATCATGACCTGAGCCAAAGTCAGAAGCTTAACCAACCAAGCCACCTAGGCACCCCCCAATTCTTTTTAAAGCGTTCCCCTAGCCTGATTAGTTATTATACTCTCATCCAATGCAGTTATTCATTTGCCTTTTGTTATAGTTACCATTACGTATGAAATTCATGCTGTCATTTCTTTGGCTTAATTTCTTAGGTCTATAATACAGTAACAGTTTATTAATATTTACAGTGACATCACCTCTACATATTAATGTCCGTTTTATAATGTCTTTCTTATTTTAACTTCTGACTGTTAAATTAACAGATATTGATGAATGCAAGGTTATTCATGATGTTTGCCGAAATGGGGAATGCATCAATGACAGAGGATCATATCATTGCATATGTAAAAATGGCTACACTACAGATATAACTGGAACTTCCTGCATAGGTAAGTGCTGTATTTTTGATGTTCAGATAATTATTCTGAGTGGAAATTATATATTATGGGAAAAAAATATAAATCCTCAAACTGAAACACTAAAAAGCCTATGTAATTTCATAGGAAAACATAAGACAATGATCAAAGACAACACACAGTTCACCTTTTCTTTTCTCAAAGCTAAAATTCTCTGTTAGACCCTGTGGGTACTGACCATCATTTTAGGGTGGATGGTCACACTGTCTCTTTTTGATCATAGATCTGAATGAGTGTAACCAGGCTCCCAAACCCTGCAATTTTATCTGCAAAAATACAGAAGGGAGTTTCCAGTGTTCTTGCCCGAAAGGCTACATTCTGCAGGAGGATGGAAGGAGCTGCAAAGGTAAAGTAGAATTTGTCTGCACCCACTCACCTGCCTTCTGGGCACATGGTTGTATTCCTTGTGCATTTGAGGAATCCATAGGCAAGCTGAAAAATCCCCCCACTGGCAAGAGGTGTTTCCCTGGAGTTAGTTCCTGCCTGGGACCTCCCTGCCACCCACTCCTATGCTGGCTGGCTGGAGGTTGAGGCCAGGGAGATTGCTGGGGACCGCTGGCAACAGCCATCCTCACTGCCTGCCCCTTGGGCATCCATAGGAGTGGCCCATGAGGGTGTCGGAGACAGCAGAGCCAGCTCTGTAAGGCCCAGGTGGGGCAGATTCCTACTTGATTATTTCCTTTCTGCTTTCTGTTTATCATATTTAGATAGCCAATCTATCCAACAACTAGAGCCCAAGCCTCCAGCATTGTCCATCCTCAGATTAATCGGTGCCTAGAAGACATTGTGCCTACCTAAGTAAACACTTTGTCTAGGTTTTTGTTCTGCCAAATAGGGCCATTCGTGCCCTCCAAGAGCTTATCTAAGCCATAAATATCATAAAGAATTAAGAAACAGCAGAACTTTATGTGGAAATCCCTCCTCAACCAGAAGTTACCCTTTGGAAAATTTTGTTGGTGTAAATTTACTCCAAGAAACATCTTCCTCAACAATACGAACTTCACATATTGAGTGAATAATAGCACAAGTGAATCAGACTTAAGGGTAATTTTATTTTTTTTATTTATTTATTTTTTATATATGAAATTTATTGACAAATTGGTTTCCATACAACACCCAGTGCTCATCCCAAAAGGTGCCTTAAGGGTAATTTTAAAAGTGAGGGATTTGGAACAGGAAAGGTAGACCAGATGGTAGAATAAGAGCTAGAAAGTACTGCCACGAAACCTTGATGGAGCAAAAAGCAAACAAGGGAAGTTAAATGGTGGGGTGGAATGGAAGTGGAGAGCAAAGAGAATTAGGACCCTCAACCCCTTTCTTGTGTCTGCTTAGAGAGAATTAAGAGGCTTATAATATAGGATGACATAATGAACAATGCATGAGGTTTCCCTATGCAACACAAATCCTATATAATCCTGTAATTTGGGGGGAGGAAGTTGAGAGACGTAGTTAAAAATTCTGACTCTCTTAATACAAGAGTTGTTTACAGCTTTGTTCTTCTCAAGCATAGAACTTCTCAATCTGTGGATCACAATGAGCTCTGGGCAAGGTAAGGCTAGAGCTCAGAGCAATAAACTTATTCATGGAAATAGAGAACCAAATTAAAGAGAAAACACCTCTCAGCGTGGATACTATCTGTACCAAGCAGAACAAATTTACAGCATTTTTCTAGCCTGTGGGAGCAGAAAATCCTTAAAAATGTCTAAAAAGAGAAAAACTGGAAATTAAATGTACTGTAGTAACTGTGTTTTTTCACAATGTATAAAAAGCACAAGTAACAGTTTCTTTGTGGTTTTAGGAGTGGGAAGAGCAGGGACATGATTTTTACAGATCCTTTTACAACATAAGTCCCTTTCTCCTATTGTTCTCATGAGGTCTAGATTCTTACACATACTTGGCACATAGGACTAAAGGTCAAACCGTGTGGTGCAGATACATGTACTATTGAAACTGACAGAAAAGAGCCTCAAAGGATAGCCCAGGGGAGATGTGGGACCACCACTTCCCCCCATGAGAGCTGGGTAGGATCCAGATAAGAGGAGAGAAGGGGAGCCAAGATGTGCTTGGAGGTGAGAACAGCAAGTGTTGCTGTTCTTAATATGTTGTAGTTAGAAAAATAGTGTCAGAAATCACTGAGCTGTCTCCCTCACCTATGTGCAGGTAAGCTTCAGCAAATGTGTGACAGTGCTCTAGCAAGGCTCGTTGAGTCATAGAAAGGGGAGGCCACCCTTCTGTCGGGAGGCGCAGAGCTGCTGATAATGTAGAAACCAGAAAAGCAGAAACAGCAAGCCCCACAGCTATGTAAAGAGCATGGGACTGGCTCCATTTTGAGAGAAGTCAGCACTGGGAGAAATATGGGGGCTCGGGGGTTCTTTTGGTTTAGGTCCCCTCCAGATGTTACTCTAGACAGGAACTGGCACTTATCTTCAGCTGCAAGCACAGCTCTGTATGCAGTGACCAAACAAGGTAGGAAGGAAGATTGGTTCCTGAATACACCATGATTTTTTTTTTATATTAATATTCAGCTAAAAGCTGGAACATAGTTTGTATCTCTTGATGTCTTTAAACAGCAGTGGAGTTGAGAATGAGCCTAGAAATTCCGGCAATGAGGAAAGAAGCCTGGTCAAAGCGGAGGATTTTTTGAAATATGGAAAATAATGTTGCATAAATACTGTAGGCAGTTTTTAAATGTGCTATTGGCTTATCAGAGTGAGTTTTTCTTACCTTTGCTTCCTTCTTGATTGCTCAATTTTGTTTTACCAAAGGAGAATCTCTAAAAAAAAAAAAAAAAAAAAAAGTCAGTTTGGTTTGATTTGCTTTGGTTGAACACCTCATTTGAGCAGATTCAAAACAGCAAACAGAAAAGACCTAAGCAAACAAATTAATTTCCAGCCTCAACATTTCTTTTTGTAATTCAACTTGAATAGATCTTTTCAGCACTCTGGAAAATTTTGAGAATCCCTAATCTTTTACTTCATTGTGTAATTTATTTAAAATGTCACAATTTATTTGAAATTCCTTTCTTGATAAATTCCTACATTCCTCTCACGGAAGGGAATTGGGATTTCCTTGGATCCCCCAAAGAGCTACATTTTTTGGTCTAAATGGAGACCACATTTTATCTTTCAAACCTTTATTTGCTTGATTCCTCCCGGCCATTTACTGCATCTCTATTCTGGCCACAGTCATTGGAGACATACAAGTCAGAACTCAGAACTCCTTCCTAGGGCAGTTGCTAGGTACCTGTGCTCTCAGTTTGACTCCAATACTCATCTTACATATTTTTTAATAGATCTTGATGAGTGTGCAACTAAGCAGCACAACTGCCAGTTCCTGTGTGTTAACACCATCGGCAGCTTCACATGTAAATGTCCTCCTGGATTTACCCAACACCATACCGCCTGCATTGGTAAGTGGAGAGGAAAATCCCTATAGGAAACGTAGCTGTTCCTTTAAGGAATTGTTTTCTAGTTCCTCTGTTGGGATAAGAAGACAAAAACTCAAAAAAAAAAAAAAAGTGGTACAACAGAAAATGAATCATGCCTCTCTCTTCCTTTTAAACAGTCCATTTTAATTCCCACTTTTCCCCAACTGCTTCTTATAGATAACAATGAATGCACTTCTGACATCAACTTGTGTGGGTCTAAGGGTATTTGCCAGAATACTCCTGGGAGCTTCACCTGTGAATGTCAGCGAGGATTCTCTCTTGATCAGAGTGGCGCCAGCTGTGAAGGTGGGTAGGGGCCTCAGCTTGATGCAGCTGGTAATTCCTGGTGGAGATAATCTGTGTGACTGTCAAAATCTTCATTATCACCCTCTGTGGGATAGCAGAACAGAGCACAGGACTATCACCCAACTGAAGATGGGGAATATTTTTCCTGGTTGGCACAGGTATCATATCTTAGAGATCCATCTTTTGTCTCATGCTTGATCATGTCTAAACCTGTGCCTTTCCTCAATATGTGAAGACTTTATCTGCTCAGTTATTAATGTAATCTAATAGGGCATGAACTAGTCAAGAAAAATAGCTAGGTTCCTGAATTTGATTCATTAATATTCTAGTCATTGGATCCAGAGTCATAAAAGAATTCCCCTAATGTGGATTAAATATATGAAGAATGACTCTTCTGATAATAATATAATTAAAATTTTGAAATTTTTTGTAGGATTTTATTTTTGTACTGACATCTTTTGGTTTCTAACTCTAGCATGAAAAAAATACAAATAATTTACACAGCTATCCCATAGAGTACTCTTGTGCCTTACATTAGTTTCTTCATCATTTTTACTTGTCGACTTTACCAGGGATATCTAAATGTCTTTTTCCTTGAACTTATCAAAAGCTCCAGAGCACATATTCTTGAAGTTTTGGTGGAAGAATACTTTTTTAGGGGTCAGATTTCTTATTAAAATTGCCTTTCCCTTTACCATGCATATAAATGTTGCTTCAGAGACCACCTCTGAAACAAATGTTGATGTGGCTTAAAGCTAGCTCTACTTTTTTTTTTTTTTTTTTTAAGTTTATTTCTTTTGAGAGAGAGAGGGAGAGTGAGCAAGAGCACAACTATGGGAGGGACAGAGAGATAGAGGGAGAGAGAGAGAATCCCAAGCAGGCTCCGTACTGTCAGTGCAGAGCCCAATGCAGGACTCAGTCGTATGAACCAGGAGATCGTGACCTGAGCCGAAATGCTGAACTGACTGAAGCGGCTCTCCTGTCCTTCTCAGATGTGGATGAGTGCGAAGGAAACCATCGCTGTCAGCACGGCTGCCAGAACATCATTGGGGGCTACAGATGCAGCTGCCCCCAGGGCTATCTCCAGCACTACCAGTGGAACCAGTGTGTCGGTAAGTAGTTTTTCCTTGTTACTATGGTGAATCACTACTGGCTCCTGTGAGTCAAAATACTGCTTTCTTTCTGAAAACTTTAAACGTGTCATTAAATCAACAATATTCACTTAAAATTGCCCTCACCTGGTTGGAACCAGAGGAAAGTTGTAGCCTTTGCAAAATAGCAAACGAAGAAAAAAGATAATGATAAAGGTACTTGGAGAGCATCAGAAATGAAATGCCCCTAGAATCCCTTCACTCTCAGTGTCCCCCTGCTCTTCTGCTGCATGGAGTCACTGGCCCACACTGCAGGTACACATGAGGGCCAACAGAATCCTACCTCAGCCTGAAAAATATCAGCCAGCCAGAGGCTATTTTCAGTGACTCTCGGCCTGAAGACACAGAAGTGGTTCCATTCAGCTCTACACATCTTTTGGGGCAGAGTGTGAGCAGCAGACACAGCAAATTTTTTCATCATCACTAAATTCTTTTGAAAATTAAGGGAGACTCATGAACTTATTAAATTGAAATTATGTAATTTTTGATTTCATAATGTCATGGGAAAATAATCTTAATGCACACCAGAGAATCCAAACACTGTGAGTTTAGAGGGACCCCGGATCCATTTATCCCAAACTCTTGATTTTACTATAAAGACCTCAAAGCCCAAGGAAGAAAAGAAGTCTGTCCTTAACCTGGTTCCTTTGTGACATGCTTGCAGCTGGAGCCCCAGGCCCCTAACTTCCTGACTTAGGGCTGCCTTTCAAGTGTCATGTTCACTTGTTTTTTTTGTTTTGTTTTGTTTTTCATTCATCAAGCCTCTACACAGGACCACTGCAAGCTTGGTGCTCAGGTGAGCTGTTCTAGCTGCCACCCTCTTGGGAAGAGAGCCTTCCTTAGCAAAGAGGCAAGGATTACTGTTTCGTGGGTGGCTGCTCCACATCTCAATGCTTTGCTTTATTCCAAATGAAGATACATTTGGTGTGTTTTAACTTATCAGAACTGGATCTCTCTCATTTGGTTTGATTCTTTTCAAGGCACGGTTTTGCAGAAGTGAGTAGGGTTGGCTAAAAGGACACCAGTGCTGGGAGAGTTTAGACTACACAACTTACTGACAGCCTTCCTCTCCTCTTCCTACCTTTAGTCCAGGAATAGTGGAGATGGACAGGTCATGTCTTCGTTGCCTGGAGGCTCTCCTTTGGCCCCATGAGGATCATCTCTGGCTGGGAGTTCTAGAATAAATAGATTAAGAAGCAGTAAGAGGTTTGGGATTTTTTGATGTCCAAAAGATACTAGCCCAAACTGGGCTCATAATTCTTGAGAATGAGCATTGCCTTGGGCCAGAATGGCTTCCCCAGAACTGTACAAAGCAGAGATCTTTTGAACCAGCCCTCTCTGGATCCTCACTCATAGGCAGCCAGAATTTCACTCTTAGAAGATGGATGGGTTTAGGGTCAGGGGCCACTGCAAGGGTCCACTGCATCTTATTGTTTTCTAGAAAATATCAAACTTCCAGGTGGAGTTGGAGTTGAGCCATGTTGACCCAGAGAAAATTTGTAAAAGAAAGCCCCTCCTACATTTTTGAATTCTCTTACTGGTTCTCCCTTAACACCACAGCTAACAAACACTATACAAGCCTAATGCTCAAAAATCTGATTTTACAGGACAGAGTGGGTAGGTTTCAGTCTGCTTTCAAGGAGGGTGTTTGGAGAATCTAATGCTGTTTCGATAAAATTAAAATGTCTCTTTTTCTAAAAAAGGATAAAACTCTCACCAATTTTAAGTATTAAGTGATAGTAAAACAAAGATTTTGGAGTACAGAAAAATTGCTCCCGGAGCCTTTTGGTCCAGGGTGCATAGGATGGAAATGGTCAGAAGAGTGCAAAGCATGTTAAACAAATCGTGTTTGTATATTGATGAAAAGGGTGAGTACACAAACAGACTATTTTCAAGCAATAAACACTGAACATTTGCCAATTTCTTATCTTCATTCCTGCTCTGCTCCATCCCAGTTCTCTAATGCAGATAAGCAAGTTTAATTTAAACTTTATTAGACTTTCAAGGAATAAAAAAAGGTATAGTAAAATAGAAAAGAATGTGAAAGAGGAGGAGGAGAGTTCTTGGCTGGGATAGATATTTATACTAACACAGATAGATCCTCAAGGCTAGAAAGACCCTTACAGATTATCTAGTCTGGCCTCATTCCCAAAACACAAATCCTTCCCTAAACTCCCTTGGTTGTCCTAGTTTGACTCAAATACCATCTTGAAGGGCATTCACTTTCTCCCAAGATAGCCCAATTTAGGTATAGAAAACTTTAATTCTTAGAAATGTTTTTGTTTTCATAGAAAATGAACTATTCCTCCCTCTACTTCTAACCATTGGTCCTATTTCTGTCCTTTGGAACAATACAGAATAAATCTAAGTTTCATTTTGATGGGTCTTGTCATACATATACAGACATGGGCCTTAGAGATTTTATCAGAGTCCCAGCAGGAAATGGATGGCTGAGCCCAACCAAAAGTACGGGACAAAGGAGAGGAGCCTGTTGATGCTCCATGCAGCTCAGCCTCCAGGGTCTGGAGATAGACACGAGGGACAAGGAGAAGACATCCAGCCCAGGGATATTCTTTCCACCAATGTAAACCCCCTAATTTCCTCATTCATTCCTTGGTGCCCATAGTCTCCACTGGTATCTGTCACACACTTCATCTCTGATTTAAACTAAGGGGAAAAGAACAAAGACAATGGCATATTTATTTCTGTTCTGGGAACCTTGGAGCCTAAATGATCTTAAGTGTATACTTGAGAGAGTCCTTGGACATAAAGGTTTCCAAACAGACCTGTAGCTAGGCACTAAGCCATAGCAGGCAGCTCAACAAATGGCTTTCTTATTGTATATCTATTCCTTCCACACAGGAAAGAAGGAGAGAAGGGAGAGGAGGAAGGAAGGGATATATAAGGAATAATATAAATATTATACATATGCAATCACCCTGCGCCCACCATTTTTATGCACCTGTTTCTCTAACTTAAAAACAGATTTTTCTTAGAAACAATTTTGTTCTGTATAAAGGAATCTACTTTAGCAAATAAGGTAAAACCAATTAAAGGGCAAAGGAAGTACCAGTTTAAATGGTGATTAGTCTCTTGAGAGATATTGTGGTCTAAAGGAAAGCACATGACTGCTGTGGTCAGACAGACCTGGGTGTACATCTCGGTCCTGCTGCTGCTGTCACGAGACCTCAGATGGGCTTTGTGAGCCTCACTTTCTTTATCGGTAAAACAGGGATTATAATACCTTCTGCCAATAATTTTCAGGAAGGTTAAGTAAATGAACGTGAGGCACCTCGTATTCTGTCATGCAATAGGCATCTAATAAATGTTAGCTACGTTTCACGTTTCCCCCCCTCCTCCCTTTCATTGGAAGTATTTGCTGGGTGAGGTGCAGGCCAATCTCCCTGCGTTCAAATGAACATATGCCTGAAAATGGGCCACAGCAATTAAGAAATGTCTTACCAGCAAGCTTGCAACCTGCCCTTATGAAGGCAGGCCTACAAAAATCTATTTGAGATTTAAAAAAAGTATAAATTAGAAATAGAGAGATACTCAAGGTTTTTCCCCTCAAGTTGATTTTTCAAGTCAGATTTCTTTTTCCTGCTTTTTACCATCAGACTTGGCAGGTCCCCGTGGGTAGCCAGTCCTGCAGCATCTGTCTCTATTGTGGGTTTTTTCCAATTACTGCTCGTGAAGTCTGCACTGAATCTCTTCCAGCCATACTTTGCTTTAGACACGGCCCAGACACTCTGGGCAGGAGGCTGGTTTGGATAAGGGGGGGCCCGTTCAGAGATGGGAGCAGACATACCAGAAGGCACTATTCATCCCCAGGACAAGCACCTGGGGGCTTTTGCAGATTTTTGAAAAGGAAGTACAAGCAGGGCAGACACTTCCTGCAGGATGTCAGCCCTTGCCAGCCCTGCACATCCTGAAAACGGAGGACTAGAAAAGCAGCCTCCAGGAGGATGGCTGGTCTCTGCTTTGGAGACTGTGGTCCCGTTCATGAAGAACTGCAGGACTCCTTCCCTCCCACCCTGAACCTTGAACCAGCCCCGCATTCTTCACAGGAGGCTCGTGTGGTGCGGAACGCACTAGTGTTGGCTTCAGCTGAGAACTGGAATCTGTCGGCCCTCGGAATGCCATCCCCTAATGCGCTCCACGTGGCACATTTGACCTCAGCGACCACATTTGCCTACTGCATGGCGAGAGGCCACGTCCACGTCCCCATCCCCCTCTCCCCACCCCAACCACCTCGGCCCGCCCTACCTTCCTGAGTGCTGGCTGAGAGCCAGCTGGCCAGCGGTCCCCAGTAGAGACGTCTGGCCGGTGTCACACACACAGTGTCTTCTGGTTTTCCCTGCAGATGAGAACGAGTGCCTCAGTGCACACATTTGTGGAGGAGCCTCCTGTCACAACACTCTGGGCAGCTACAAGTGCATGTGCCCCGCCGGCTTCCAGTACGAACAGTTCAGCGGAGGGTGCCAAGACATCAATGAATGTGGCTCTTCGCAGGCCCCCTGCAGTTACGGCTGCTCCAACACTGAGGGTGGCTACCTGTGTGGCTGCCCACCTGGTTACTTCCGGATAGGCCAAGGGTAAGCACTGCTTTTCCGGGCCATGGCCGGAGGCTCTCTTGTTCCTAATATCATTAAGTATATTTAACTCACAGTGACCCATCCTAGTCGAGAAGAACCATACTTTTCATAATCCTGGAGTTAATTCTGGTTAGTTCTGCAAGGGTTTTAGGCTATATTATTTGAAAGGAGACATCAAAATTTCTAGAAATTCATAGACTCTGAAACCAATTGTAAATACCTTGATATATGGTGTCTCTATCTCATTCTCTTGATCTTCGCATCTTGTTGGGAAGTGATTCATTTCTCTGGAAATGCAGGGGCTGACCCATGACAGAACTGGACTCACACTGCATATTGCCGATCTCCCCTTCTCCTGAGGCAAGCAGGATTCTCTCTTGACTTAAAATGCCTTCTCCTCTAGCTACCGTTAGGAGAAATCACAAAGACACCTGGCTTTAAAATACATTTTACATCTCAGACTTAAGTTTACATAAAGAATTACCAAAAGAGCATAAAATACGAGAGCTAAAATAATTATTGTATCCTCCTGGTAGAATACTTTACCACATTGTATGCGTGACTGTTGGGGAAGAAAAGACATATTTTTTTTTAGCCAGTAATTTAAAAGTTTAGTGGTAAGTTTTCACTGTGTAGGCCTTTTTTCCTGCTGAATTAATCTAGAGTTGGATGTCCATGTAGTGTTGTCTATGCTGTTAAGGAACTCAAATTTTAACATTTTCATTAGGAACACATAGACATGAAATATACATACACACATGTACAGCCACACATACACATCCCACAAAATCACATATTCCATAATACACATATGTGTATATATCAAATTAGTGTAATGTACTGGCCTTTGATTTCTTGACACACAAACATCAAGCGATTCATTTTGGGTCTGTGTAGACTTGAAGGTGAAAGAATGTTTCATGGGAAGCACAGAGAATGCCAGCAATAGGACACAAATTCCCAGATGTTTGTGTCTGGCTCTCAGTAGTCTCATTCTTTATAAGTTGAATGCCAGAACCATTTTCCCAGCAAAAATTGTGACACTCCAAACTGGCTTCTGGCCAGTGGGACTTTGTAGTCACACTTCTTGTAAGTGGTGTTCCAGGGATATGAAAATACTGGAACGGAGTTCTGAGAAAAGAACCAAAGCCTGCAAATTTGGGATTTTTCTTCCAATAACTTAATCATTATGTGAATAGACACACACACACACACACACGATGAGCAGTCATCATTTCATCCATTTTGTTTCTGCACATTTCATGCAGCAAGATAAAGGAAGAAAAAAGGAAAAGTACTGGGCTCTGGCAGGATTGCAAAAACTAGTATGAACCCATACATTGCTGCAAAACACAAAACGTAGTCTGCTTATCGGCATTATATTTTGAATCTCAAGAGCATCAAGAAAAATGGGTTATAAAAATAGGCCAATTAATACAGAAAAAGTGATAAATATTTGGTCTTCATTGTGACCCATTAGTGGAAATCTACCCACTTCTAATAGTTTGCGCTTCTCTATGAATCACTAGAGTGGACCCTGCCCCAAAATAAAGACTCCTAGGATCATTCAGATATTTCAACACATTTTGAAAAAGGAGCCTGGTAAATACATTCCAAGAGGCCTATGAAATAGTAAGCAGAATAACAAAACAAGGTACTTGTGAAACATGCAAGCCTCCCTTCGTAACTTGGCTTTGATAACTGAAAGGCAAAGAAAAACAGCTGAACTAGTTCTCTCTTGGGCATGGGTTTGTTTATCCAGCCTCACATGAGTCAGAGCCAATGGCCCTAGTGGTTTTGAATGACTTGAAACAATTTCCCATAGTTGGGCAAGCTCTAATACATGCATTTTATACATTGCACATCTTTACAGTTTATTTCTAAGTCAACTTCAGTTCTACCTAGAACTTTCTTTATACCTTCAGTGGCTTCAGCCAAAATGAGTGGTCAAACAATAGAAAGTGCTCAGAAGCTGAAGTGATGAGGGCTGGTGAGTGTGGTAGTGGTGGAGGTGGTGGTGATGGGGTCATTGAAACAGGAAGAGGACAAGGAACTGAACACAGACATTTCATACCTTTCTCACTTTCTGTTTCATAAATAGAAGATATTTTTCTTTACCCTCCCAAGTTACATGATCTCCCTTATCCCCCACTCTTCCTCTTTCTACTCCATGTCCCCTCCCCAGCAGCATAAGGACAGCAAAACACCTGGTACAGTGGGGGAGGGGGGCAGAAATGTAGGGGCAAATAAACATGCAAAACAGGACCTTGAGAGATAGTAGAAAGGAATCCACTCCAGGAACTGGGACTCAGAGCCTAAACACAGAGGACTTCAGTGTGGCTCTCAGAACCAGCCAGTCACCTAATGGACGAATAATCAATGTCTCAGTGTCAGCAGGTGGGGTCCACACTTCACCAGAACTCTTGCACCACCTCCCTCATCTCCCAGTTCTAATGAAAAAAGGGCTGTGCTTCCCTTCTTCCACAGGCACTGTGTTTCTGGAATCGGCATGGGCCGAGGAGGCCCAGAGCCACCTGCCAGCGGTGAAATGGATGACAATTCTCTCTCCCCGGAGGCTTGTTATGAGTGTAAGATCAATGGCTACCCCAAACGGGGCAGGAAGCGGAGAAGTGCAAACGGAACAGATGCCTCCAACATTGAGGTAGGTCAGAAGGTAGTTTCTCCTCATGTCTCCTGTTGCAGAAGGGCCTTCCAGATGCCTGTGGTTTCCTCCAAGGATGTTCCAAAGTGTGAAAAAGCTCCCTGGGGAGAAAATCCAGACATTCCCTGAGCTCTAGGCTGCATTTTACAAGAGTCTGTGGGACTCTCTGGAGTTTCTTGCTGCTTTTAGGGAGTGGCCATTCGAAGGTTTTCACATACTTGCTCATTTCCTCTGTCTCGCCAAAAAGAAAGTCAAACACCCACCCAAAGTCTGCTGAAAAGCAAGGTCTGAGATCCAGGACAGCAAGTGGGCAGAATCGTGAAGTGACATAGTGCTCTCTCCACGGGGACGCCAAGTTCGGAAAGCTAGAGGCTCCTCTACTGAAAAGAGCCATGTGGAGTGTGAGGGAACTTGGATTCTAGACAAAAACAACATGGAGCTCAAGCAGCCTGGTTTTCTTCGCCTACGGCTGCTGCAGCCTTTCAGTCAACTCAGAAATGCACAGATATTCACCCAGACCTCTGGCTCCAGGCCCGGAGAATCCAACACATGTGGTCCCAGAGAGGCAAGCAAGAAGCCAGGTGAAAAGCATTGAATATTAGCAGATCATCAGAGTCAGGAAGTAGGTTCCTAGGCGTGTCCTTCAGAGGAGATGATTTTGCGTCAGTGAACAAAATGGAAATAGGCTGGTTCTTTCTTAGCATTGGTGCTCCAACTCATCCGCTGTGGTTTGGGAAAGGAGATAAGTCTACAGAAAGAAAATAGTCTATTGAAACAGTGGTTTCCAACCTCGAGCGTGCGTCTGAATCATCTGGAAGCCTTGTTAACATGGAGTTCGGGGAGACAACACCCCCAGGGTTTCTGATTCAGTAGGTCTCAGGTGGCACCGAGAATTTGCGTTTCTCAGATTCCCCGGTGATGCTGCTGGTCCAGGGAGTACACTTTGGGACACCTGCATTAGAAGACCACCAAGTCATTTCAACTTGACTTTCCTCTTGACAGTTTAATGTTTTTTATTATTATAAATATGTGCCAGTTTAACACATTTGTGATTTAAACAAAGTGTTTTATGAAAATACGCATTTTCGACATGGTATATACAACACCAAAAGGCTGTATTAGTGGGAGATTCGAGTCACTTTTTCCTTAATATGAGAAATAAGTGGCATATTTTCAATTAATTTAACACAATGCCATGTGTCTTTCCAGGACCAGCCTGAGATAGAAACCAACGTGAGTCTCGCAAGTTGGGATGTTGAGAAGACGGCCATGTTTGCTTTCAATATTTCCCACATCAGCAACAAGGTCCGAATCCTGGAACTCCTTCCGGCCCTGACGACTCTGACGAATCACAACAAATACTTGATCGAATCTGGAAACGAAAATGGCTTCTTCAAAATCAACCAAAAGGAAGGGATCAGCTACCTCCACTTCACCAAGAAGAAGCCAGTGGCTGGAACCTATTCATTACAAATCAGTAGTACTCCACTTTATAAAAAGAAAGAACTTAATCAGCTAGAAGATAAATATGACAAAGACTACCTCAGTGGTGAACTGGGTGATAATCTGAAGATGAAAATTCAGATTTTGCTTCATTAATTCACCATACAGAGACCAAATAATTAAAAAAAGAAAAACAACCAACGATAGATAGGTAGAACTGAATTTTTCCCCCAATCAGAATCTTCATATCATAGGTACAATCTTTCACCAAATAAATTTCTATAAATAAGCACTATTCTTATATTACAAAAAGTGAGGTACAGGTGACTACCCTAGTTCAAAACAACCACTTTCTCAGGCTTCTCATGTGTGTAGCTGAGCTACCTTGTCATATGTGTTGACTCTTGAAAACTGGGACACGTATTTTATTGGGGGTCTGCCATTCCTGCTGACGTGTCATCCTTCTAGCCGATGTACAGGAATGTGCTTTCAATCGATGGACTGCTCTGTATTTTTCCAAATTTTTAAACTTTGCTTCTCCAAATACAAGTACTAGGTTGGCCAATTATAATATTTGGTGCTAGTAAATTCTCAAACTAGATCTATAAATGCACTGTAATATTTACACAACTTAGAAACCAAATTACAAATATTCAGTTCAAATACTTCATTAATTTCAATCAACCAAAGTTAGTTCAGTAGCTTATCTCAGTTATGAGCATAATACATTACATGTAAATTAAGTGTGTGTATACTGTAATCGTGCTATTTTTTATCATTGAAACATTTATAAACTAGAATAATAATGCCCTTAATGTGAGGGTTTGTAATGGTGCTTATTAAGACCAAAGACTTGTTAATTGTATACACCAAGTGGTAAGGAAATTTCTGTGACTGGCCCATGCGTGCATGGAGGTCTGGGAGGACCAAGCAGCAGCCTCAGCAGCCAGAGGATCACCAGTGCATCCTTCATCACACCTGTGCAATATGCCAAGATTACCCTCGGTCATTCCTGTCAACAAGGGGTCCATGTCATAAATGTCACAATAAAACAGTCTCTCTTTTTTTAGTGTACCCTTGGCTTTGTGTTCTTGCATGGACGCGGGATTTGAGAGGGCTTTTCAGAGGCTAAATAAAGTTTCCTGAATTTAAATTATCCTGGGTGTGGTAGTGACAGCTGCAAAAGGTGCCAAATGTATAACCACTAGCAGAAAAATTAACATATTTGAGTTAGTCCCTTGTTTTTATTCATTAAAGACAGCAGAGTTCTTTCTCGCCAATGAGAAATTTAGACTGTAGCATCATTTCTAAAACATGACCTAATTAATCTTGTGACTTTTAAACCACTAGATTTAAGTATTTTAGGATATCAAGTTCAGTCATTGTCTTAGAGCACATGTGTTTCATTATAAAAGATTTATCATGCCCTCTCCCCTCAAATAGTGTTGGCAAGCCTTAGATGCTTCATCCTTTCCCCCCCAAACATCTGTTGTTAGTCATCGCTAGTCTAATTACAAAAGGATAATCCCAAATTGATTCCAATTGAATGCTATATCGCTCTTGTTTTTTGACTGTCATAATTTGAAGATGCTGTTTTATTTTAAGTGCGATATTGGCTATTTAACAGTTAAGCTCACTGAATTGATATGAAATAATTCTTAAAATCCCCAAGGACAATAAAGGGTGGTAAATTTAAAGGTGAAGTAAAATTGCTACGTGAAGGAGACAGAACCCTTACAAGACATAGGAAATTCCTCTCAAAATCTTCAAAATGCTACACTAAGAAGATGGATTAGGTATGTTCCATCTTATTTCAGAAGACAAAATTAAGGTTAGTTACCATGAAGTTAGGTGTAACATGCACCTTCCTAATTATTGAGCTGCCCACTGAGGGATGGATTTCCTTGCAATGTAGTGAGCTGTCACTCTTCAGAGGCATAATGGTGGCCAGGGGACAAGGATACTTTCTTCTACCTAACAGGCCATGAACATCTTGGAATATTTTTTGTATCTCTTATTTTGCCATCCCAAAAAACCTTGCTTGTAATAGGTGCTAAATAGAAATGAATCAAATGACTATTTTGGAAGCAATTTGTACCTTGGTTAGGAAGTTAAAATATTACTCCAAATTTCCTTCTAATTCTATGCCTGTCGGTCTATGATGGAAGTGTACTAAAATTGTGAGAGAAGAATATACAGCATGCAGTAAGCTACAGTTTGCATACAGAAAATGTCTCTGATAATTTAACCAGAACTGCATTATATTCAATAATGGATTTTCTTTATAACAAACAACAGAAGAATATAGAGTTGGCACATGGTAGATCACTTTGATATTTTTAATAGTCTCAGTCTGGATTGTATTTATTTCAGAGCCAACAATTTTCAACAGCATATTTTCCATGTTTCTGTCTGTAACAAAACATTTTCCTCATTGTTCCATTGTAAATATTCCTCTTGTTGGAACCTTTTTAATCCTGAGATTGAAACCTGTACCTTTTAATTGTCTGTGACCTTTCAATTTTACTTTCAGTGGTTGACAAACTTGGTTTTGTAAATCTCTCAGAAGCTTGAAAACGTCTTGTCTCTACCCCCCAGCCCATTTCATTTGCCAATAACTATTTTGTAAGTAGGGTTGAAATGAACTCAGCTGGCCTTGTGAAATGTTTAAACTTGCACAAACAACTACATTTTTGTTCAACAAATAGCACTTTACTCAGCCAAAATTGCTTTGGACATTGCCATTACAAATACTGTTAAACTTCAGAGATCATGTTTGTAAATTAGATGAGCCAAAATAAAGGACAATTAGGTTGATACTATATTAGTATACTTAAATGTTATATATGTGTAAACTGTTAGAGATGTTTAGATCACAGTTTGGTCCACGGAATGTACTTTATTCTTATTTTAACTGTAGTTCTTAGAGATATATTGGAAATGTCATTATTGCATGGTCTGAGGACCTTGGTTTTTTTTTTTTATTTTGAGAGAGAGAGAAAGCATGAGTCAGGGAGGGGAAGAGAAAATCCCAAGCAGGCTCCGCACTGTCAGCACGGTGCCCAATGCTGGGCTCAAACTCATGAACCACGAGATCATGACATGAACCAAAGTCAGATGCTTACCCAACTGAGCCACCCAGGCACCCCAAGGGCCTTGTTTTTAAATGCTAGAAGATTATTGATGTGAGAAGAATTAGTTTTCACATACAGAGCTGAAGGCAAAGCTATTTCCCCCTTGCCGATTTTAAGTAACACATTGTTAAAAACAAAAACAAAAACAAAAACAGCAGCAAACCAACTTTTGAAACCCCAATGTGAGTCTGACTTCTAACATTATGTATTGTTAGGAATTGATTCTCAGTACTGTAAGTTTAGGGTTAGAGAGAAACAAAAAGGCTGTGAATTTGATTTTGCAAATTTCCATGTGTATCTATGACTGGGCTCACTTATAGGACTGAGTCTCAATGAAAGGTTCTGACATTCTCACAAATGTCTGTATAAACATGAGGGTCTTGTATATTTGACATTCGACATACATCTGACAGGACCTGGCAATGTCACAAAATCTGTTATTTCAGCTAACTGCTAATGAATCCAAAATGGTTTTTCTGGCACACACAATCATAAACCTCTTTTTAGGACATGGGCTGTTTTGCATCCTTGAGCCAAGCCTGGATTATGACCTCTACAAACTGATGTTAGCCTCATTTTTTACTATTTGATGGTAGAAGGTGCATCATTTTTAAATGAATGAAGTCATAGCAGGTAAGTGGGTCTGATTTCCTGCTAACTCCACTCTCTGCTCTCTGTCCACTCTTATTTTCTTCCACATAAAGGAATATCCATTGTTACTTTTAATCCCCGTGACTCTTCCCATTTCATAAATAAAAGCATCACTACCCTCTCTATGCTCCCTTTTTCCCCTTGAGGGTTGGTTGTAGTGTCATTTAGAAGGCATCATGCTCGCTATTTCTAGAACCTTTAGCTCGGGTGGAAGTGAAGCAGCATACAGGTCGAAGGGCTTAGGAGAAAGCCACAGCTCCATTAAACAGTTGCTGGGAACCTTCCATAGCCCACCTGAGGTGTTCCTTGCAGCTGTGCTGGGAATTGCAGGAATCAGAAGAGTTCTGTTTCCTTTTTAACACAAAATTCTCTCTAGGGGGAAATTAAATGAAGCCTAAGTGATTCACTTTTTCTTCTGGAAGTGGAAACACTGAAAACATCCTGGTGGTGAGGGGAGACCTGGGGGGATGCAGTTGGTTAAGCCTCTGACTCTTGATTTCAGCTCAGGTCACAATGTCACGGTTCATGAGTTCTATCCCTGCGTGGGGCTCTGCACTGACACTGTGGAGCCTACTTGGGAGTCTCTCTCTGCCCCTCCCCCCTCCTCAAAATGGATAAATAAACTTTAAAAAAAAGAAGAAGGAAACATCCTGGGATAATCACATATCCCATCGATCCCACCAGCCATTGACAGAGGTCGTGGTTCTGTGTTTCTCTCTGCATGGTGACCTCTGCTTTGGGTGTCCCCTGGGGCTCTGCTAGGTAGAAGGCCAGAGCTCTCAGGAAAGATTAATGGGAACTTGATATATCAGAATTCCAAAGCATAGAAGGCTGGATATTTTTGTCACAACATGAAATCAGCACGATGTGCTGTTTAGCCTTCCTTGTCTTTGGTCGCACCAAAATTATCCACCTTCAGTGTCTTCTCCACACCTTTCTAGGCCAGTCTCGTGATTCAACTACAGTGATTCTGTGTTTCAGGCAGGATGAGGCCTGCTTGCTACACGTTTGTAGATTGACTATAGCAGACTCTCTTGTGGATCATTCATGGTAAGCACTGCGCCCCCGACTCTGTCTGCCCCAGAACCAGCTCCCCATCCTGCCTGTCCAGTCCACACCCACACCCGCCTCACTCCCATTGGGAAGCCACAGGGAAGACAGGGGCACTATTCTTGCAGGCTGAGCTCTCAGTCTCGTTTTTCTCCCAGGGTCTACGATTCTTGGTTCAGAGTTCTGACTTTTCTTTGGTTTATGAAGAAAGTTCACTGAGAGCTCAGTTCAGACCCAAGGTCCTAAGTAGTGCCTGGTCCAGAGTTTTGACACTACAGGAAATCTGAGGTCAGAAAGCTGTGTTCAAATCTTAGTTACCTTTCTACATCATTTAGCCAGGGCAACTCCTTGATGTCTCTAAGGCCCATTTTCATCATCTATATCTATCTATATCCATATCCATATCCTTATCTATATCTATATATCTAACACCCCTAGTTTAAGTATTTGTGAGGGCACCTGGGTGGCTCAGTTGGTTGAGCATCTGACTTCAGCACAGGTCATGATCTCACAGTTCAGTCTGAGAGTTTAAGCCCCGAATGGGGCTCAGTGCTATTCGGGGCATAGCCCACTTTGGATCCTCTGTTTCCCTGTCTCTGTGTCCTTCCCCAGCTCATGTTTGCTCTCTCTCAAAAATAAATAAACATTAAAAAAATAATAATTTAAAAAAAGCACTTGTGAGCAATGCCCTTCTGAACCTTGCCTCAATGCTGGGTAATTATCCTTGTGCACAAGTTCAAGTATCTTACCAAAAGCCTCTCACCTTACAGAGGTGGAACTGAGACTACAATCCCCAGACCTTCTGACAACATAGCACGACTCACTTGCCAGATGAAGAATAAATCAAATACAATATATGAAATCACAATAGCAATCTGCAAAACTGCAAAACTACAAATTATATTTGTGATTCAAGATCCAGGCTCCCCTCTGCTTTTCCAGCAACCAAATGAGGACAAGAAAGGTGAGCAACACCTGGCACAGCCCTCCTTCTTCCCCTCTGCCTCACCTCCCTCCACTCTCATGAATACTCATCATGACCCTGTAACCCATTGCTGCCTCCCCCATGTCATGGGAGACCTCTGACGGCAAAGATTCTGTTTTGTCCTCATAGCTCCATTTCCCAGATCGATGCCTGGTACACAGTAGACACTAAATATGTGTTGAACGGATCAATGACTGAGATTGGAGGAAGTAAAAATACAGGTGAAAATAGGAAAAACCCATGCAAAAGAGCAACCCATTTCCTCTCTCTCCTCCTCTTCCACTCCTTCTTTTTCTCTGCTTTTCTCAACAAATATTTTTTGAACACTTGCCTCTTGCATGAAGCACTATAGACAAAGGATGAAGGGCGCAGGGTTCCTAGTCTACTGAAACTGTGAAATAAGGGACAACAGGGCAGCTCTCTCCCCATTGTATCTATGGTGAGAACATGGTTAGACTTTGCAGGTGCCTGAAGGAAGTTGCAGGTGGAGGGGTCCTCACCCCCCACAGTCCTAGGAGGCAGGAGGCAAGGTAAAAAGTTCACTAGTAAATTCAACTTTGACATCTGCAAGGCCCCAGTTCTGGATCTTTATGAATCACCAAAATTAGAGGCACCATTCTAGCATATCTCCCCCAACGTAATGCTGAAAAGTGGTGATTTTCAGTAGGGGGTTTATGGTTAGAGTTAGATTCCCAAGTTTAAATGAAACTTACCCTGAAACCTAACACTGAAAAGCAGGCAGAGTTGTTTGGGTTAAAGCAGATTTAGATAGCCTGAGGTCTCTCCACTCATTCCCTTCTAGACAATTCTTATGGAAAATGTAACTGAAAGGTCAGTTATGGTCTGACTGATTCTACAAATATAAGACAATATCATTTATAAACTTAATTTTAAATGTTGACAAAAACTCCAAGCCCATTAAATAAATAATTATAGATAGATAGATGGATAGAGACAGACAGACAGACAGATAGAAAGATAGATAGATAGATAGATAGATAGATAGATAGATAGATAGATAGATAAGGGCATTATAGACACTGTGTCAGGTAAGGAAGTTACACACATTTTCACAGTATTTCTATGTAGCAGAAACTGACTAGATGCTCACCAACCATTTGTTCCTCCTGGGCCCACAAAAAGACTGTCTCCTAATTTCCTCTGTAGTTAAGTTTTGTGCTGTGTGATGGAGTCTAACCATTGGGATGTTGGGAGAAGTGATATATGCCATCTCCAAGTCTAGCAAAAAAATACATATGCAAGAAAGTACATATCCATACTCCCAAGAAATAAACTTGACTTCACTAAAGCCACTGATATTTTGGGATTATTCGTTATAGCAGCAACCACTAATTACCCTGACTAGTATAAATATGCATACATAAATATATATGCATATGTGTATAATTATAATATTTATGTTATGTATAATTATATATTATATTACATTATTAGTCAGGGTTATTAATAGATATATGAATTTATATTATGATAATTTTTTCATTACTTTTTTAATGTTTATTTTTGAGAGAGAGAGACACAGAGCATGAGCAGGGGAGGGGCAGAGACAGAGGGAGACACAGAATCTGAAGCAGGCTCTAGGCTCTGAGTTATCAGCATAGAGCCTGGTGTGGGGCTGGAACTCATGAACCATGAGATCATGACCTGAGCTAAAGTTGGACACTTAACCAACTGAGCCACCCAGGTGTCCCTATTATGGTAATTCTTTATGTATACACACACACACACACACACACACATCAATGGCTGTCAACCTCAGTTGCAACATTATTAGAATGACTCAGGGAGCTTTTTAAAAAAAAAATCTCACTGTCCAGGCTACACTCCAGATCCATCAATTCAGAATCTCTGGAGTTGGGGTCAGATAGTATCAGTTTTAGAAGCTCTCCAGGTGATTCCAACTGGCAACTGAGGTAGAGAACCACTGTTCTAAATGTTCGAGGCCATTGTAAAATTCAGACTTGGGAAAATTTTGAACTTGGGGAAATCTACCAGGTAATTCTGATATGCATCCCATCCACTACTGACACTGCTAGTCTATAGGACGTTGTATTATCACGTAAGAACATTAACCTGGCATTTTCCGACTCTGCAAACTGTATCTTTTCAATGGAGTTTGGGGTGCAGCATAAGTAGGGAACAATCAAGCAGCAATGCAGTGTGTATGTCGCAAGGTAGTTGCTTAGACTCATTAACCAGCTATTTGATTGTCACTCACACTAGCCTTGAGACAAGATTGCAGCTCTTGCCTCCATACTGGGTATTTCCCAGAGAGTCCACATCTCCAATGTGAAGTCTCTTCAAAACAAAATGTTGAGGAAATCTAAAAATATTTAAATCAGAAATATGGCCCAGTGAACTCAAGTGTCCTCATACTGCTCTTCACATTATATAACAGGAAAATGTTAATTAGTTCTTTTGAAGGAGACAATAGAAACTAGATGAACAGATGAATAGATGAATAGAACTAGACAATAGAAACTAGATGACCCAGAAACTAGGTGAAAATAGAAACTGACTTTTCAAGAAGTGATCAGCTTTTGCTAAAAGTGTGCACGTTATATGGTGGGGTAGAGGGTCAGGTCACCAACAAAACCATGTACTGCCTCCAGGCTCACGTCACTCAACGTTGAAATGCTGAAATGAAGGCATGGGGCTATTTGCCAGGAATGGGTGATGCATTCTGTCACCTAAATTTAAACCTTTACTGGGTTGCCTGGGTGGCTCAGTAGGTTGAGCATCTGACTTCAGCTCAAGTCATGATCTCACAGTTCGTGGGTTTGAGCCCCACATCAGGCTCTGTACTGACAGCTCAGAGCCTAGAGCCTGATTCAGATTCTGCATCTCCCTCTCTCTCTCTGACCCTCCCCTACTCATGCTTTCACTTGCACTCTCTCTCTCAAAAATAAATTAAAATAAATAAACAAACTTTAAATGTAAACCTTTGCTATGCTTCCCACAAACTTTTGGTTCAGAAAACCACAAAAGAAAAACCAAAGACAAAATGAGAATTACAGAAAAGTAGAATGCTGTTGCCAATACAAGAGTCAGAAAAAGTAACTTCAAAATATATTTCAAATAAGAATGCTGAATTTTATTGCCATGCACTTCATGTGCAAGGGAAGATCCAATTTCTCAGATAATGAGAAAAATGTGAAATAAGGAATCATTTCAAATAAGTTTAAATATTATGATACATTTAATGCGTGTAATAAATTCCCTATGTTGAATATGAAGAAAGAAATCCATTTTAATTAAGAAAAGCAATCAGGGAGGAGCCAAGATGGCGGAACAGCATGGAAGTTTTTTGTGTGTCTCGCATCCATGAAATACAGCCAGACCAACACTAAACCATCCTGCACACCTAGAAAACTGATTGGAGGATTAACACAACAATCTGCACAACCTGAACCACAGAATTTAGCAGGTACGTGGCACGGAGAGGTGGACTTGGAGAGCAAGAAGGAGCAGGAAGGAAGGTGCTTATGTGAGCAGAGAGAGGATGGAGACTGGGGTGGGGGCAGAATATGGGAAAAGCACCCCTCCCCAAAAGCAGCTGGAGAGAAAGTGGAAAATTGAAAACAGCCCTAAGAACTGAATTAAAAAGGGAGAAAGGAGAGGGTTTAAATTCCATTAAGACTGTAAACAAAGGGAGTGCAGTGTGCAGCTCCTCAGCTCAATACCTGGCAGTGCTCTGGTGGGAAGGGCGAATCTCCAGGAGCAGAGTGGGGTCCGGGAGGTTCTCGGGCCACACGGGGAAAAGCTGTTCCACTGCTGGGAGGACATTTGGTAGAGACTGTTGAAGCCACTGGGTCCCAGCAGATCCCAGAAAACAGCCACATTCGCTGGTGTTGGGACAAGGTCATTATGGGTGAAGCTTGGTGCCAGATGTGTGTTGTGATTTTCCATAATCCCTGAAAAGCTGCTGCTACACTATCCCGCAAACTTTTTCTGGGGCAGGCTGGCAGATGGCCACAGTCTTGGAGCACCAGCAGCAGCAGGGTCCAGCAAGTGTTCCTGGGTGCAGCCGACATTTGGCTATTGCTCAGTGAGACCCTCCCGCAGAGGGCTGGAACAGGTCAAAGCCGCAGTCCTTCAGAAGTAAGGGACAGGGGAAAACAGCCACATCTAAGACAAAACTCGGGAGAGAGGTACTGCCTGGGGCCTGGTCACAGAGAGTGAAAAAGCTGGGAACCGACAAGAGCTGAAGTCAGAGGACAGGTGCGCAATTGCTGATCCAGGAGAACAGACTGGGTAGCTGGGTGGCGCCATTTTCACCGCGCATGCGCAGACGCACCTAGGAGCTCTGTAACAATCCACCCCAGTAGGCTAGCAGCGCCATCTAGTGGAGAACGGAGCCATTACACTGAGCCCCACCCAATTGGGCCAACTTCTCTCTTCCAGAACACAAATCTCACTGCCTGCTTAGTTTATGGACTATAAAGTGCTACATAGTCTGACTTCTAGGGGAAAACGAAGTAATTTCAGTCCTACTTCAAACTGTTAGCAGATCCATCTATTCAATTTTCTTTCTTTTTTTTTCTCTTTTACACTTTCTTTTTCTTGATTACAGAAAGAAAAAATTCATTTTCATTTAAAATTTTTATTAAAATATTATTCTTTAATTTTTATTACTATATTTTTTACTTTTGTGTAAATTTTTTCAAATTCCATTTTACTTCCATCATTTTAGTTTATTCTACTTCAGTGTATTCACCTTTTCAAATTTTCAAGCAATTTCTTTTTGTTTCTTTTTCTTTTTCTCTCTTTTTCATTTCTTTTTTTTCTTGAATGCAGAAAGAGAAAAACTTCATTTTTACTTTCCATTTCTATTAAAAATATTTTCCATTAATTTTTTTACTATATTCTTTGTTTTATGTAAATTATTTCAAATTCTATTTTATTTCCATCATTTTATTTTAGTCTATTACAGTGTATTCACTTTTTCAATTTTTCAAATGATTTCCTTTTTTTCTTTTTTTTTCTCTTTTTGTTTCTTTTCTCTTTCTTGAATACAGAAAAACAAAAAATTCATTTTTATTTTAAATTTTTATTAAAAATATTTTTAATTTTTTTCTACTATATTCTTTAATTTTGGGTATATTTTTTCAAATTCTATTTTACTCCCATCATCTCATTTTAGTCTACTTCAGTGTATTCATTTTTTTTCAAATTCTCAAATGATTTTTCTTTTTCTTTTCTCCCCCCCCCCCTTTTTTTCTCTAATCTGTCAAACCACTTTAAACACCCAGACCAAAACACATCTAGGATCTAGCATCACTTATTAAATTTTTGTGTATGTGTGTTTTTAATTTTTTAATTTTAATATTTTTTTTAATTTTAATTTTTCTACCTCATTAATTCTTTTTCTCCCTTCAAAATGAAAAAATGAAGGAATTCATCCAAAAAGAAAGAGCACGAAGAAATGACAGCCAGGGATTTTAACCAACACAGATACAAGCAAGATATCTGAACCAGAATTTAGAATCACAATAATAAGACTACTAGCTGGAGTCGAAAATAGATTAGAATCCTTTTCTGCAGAGATAAAAGAAGTAAAAAAATGGTCAGAATGAAATTAAAAATACTATAACTGAGCTGCAATCACGGATGGATGCAGTGATGGCAAGGATGGACAAGGCAGAACAGAGAATCAGCGATATAGAGAACAAACTTACAGAGACCAACAAAGCAGAAAAAAAGAGGGAGATTAAGGCAAAAGATCATGATTTAAGAAGTAGAGAAATCAGTGACTCATTAAAAAGGAACAATACCAGAATCATAGGGTTCCCAGAGGAGGAAAAGAGAGAAATAGGGGTAGAAGGGTTATGTTAGCAAATCATAGTGGAAAACTTTCTAACCTGGGGAAAGATAGAGACATCAAAATCCAGGAAGCACAGAGGACTCCCATTAGATTCAACAAAAACCGACCATCAACAAGGCATATCATAATCAAATTCACAAAATATTCAGGCAAGGAGAAAATCATGAAAGCAACAAGGAAAAGCCCCTAACCTACAAGGGAAGACAGATCAGGTTTGCAGCAGACCTATCCACAGAAACTTGGCAGGCCAGAAAGGAGTGGCAGGATATAGTCAATGTGCTGAATCAGAAAAATATGCAGCCAAGAATTCTTTATCCAGCAAGGCTGTCATTCAAAATAGAAGGAGAGATAAAAAGTTTCCCAGACAAACAAAAATTAAAGGAGTTTGTGACCAGTAAACCAGCCCTACAAGAAATTTTAAGGGGGACTCTCTGAGGGGAGAAAAGATGAATATATATCAAAAGCAACAAAGATTAGAAAGGACCAGAGAACACGACCAGAAACTCCAACTCTACAAGCATCATAATGACAATAAATTCGTATCTTTCAGTACTCACTCTAAATGTCAATGGACTCAACGCTCCAATCAAAAGACATAGGGTAACAGAATGGATAAGAAAACAAGATTCATCTATATGCTGTTTACAAGAGACCCACATTAGACCTAAAGATACCTTTATATTGAAAATAAGGGGATGGAGAACCATTTATCATGCTAATGGTCAACAAAAGAAAGCCAGAGTAGCCATACTTATATCAGACAATCTAGACTTTAATATAAAGACTGTATCAAGAGATGCAGAAGGGCATTATATCATAATCAAGGGGTCTATCCACCAGGAAGACCTAACAATTGTAAACATTTATGTGCCAAATGTGGAGGCAACTAAATACATAAATCAATTAATCACAAGCATAAAGAAACTCATTGATAGTAATACCGTCATAGTAGGAGACTTCAAAACCCCACTCACAACAATGGACAGATCATCTAATCAAAAAATCAACAAGGAACCAATGGCTTTGAATGACACACTGGACCAGATGGACCTAACAGATATATTCAGAAAATTTCATCCTAAAGCAGCATAATATACATTCTTCTCCAGTGCACATGGAACGTTCTCCAGAATAGACCACATACTGGGACACAAATCAGCCTTCAACAAACACAAAAAGATTGAGATCATACCATGCATATTTTCAGACCACAACTCTATGAATCTTGAAATCACCACAAGAAAAAACTTAGAAAGGTAACATACACCTGGAGACTAAAGAACATCCTACTAAAGAATGAATGGGCTAACCGAGAAGTTAAAGAGGAAATTAAAAAGTATATGGAACTCAATGAAAATGATAACACCACAACCCAAACCTCTGGGATGCAGCAAAGGTGGTCATAAGAGGAAAGTATATAGCAATCCAGGCCTTCATAAAGAAGGAAGAAAGATCTCAAATACACAACCTAACCTTACACCTTAAGGAGCTGGAAAAAGAACAGCAAATAAAACCTAAAACCAGCAGAAGAAGGGAAAAAGTAAAGATTAGAGCAGAAATTAATGTTATCAAAACCAAAAACACAGTAGAACAGATCAATGAAACCAGAAGCTGGTTCTTTGAAAGAATTAACAAAATTGATAAACCACTAGCCAGTTTGATCAAAAAGAAAAAGACTCAAATAAATAAAATCAAGAATGAAACAGGAAAGATTATAACCAACACAGCAGACATACAAGCAATAATAAGAGAATATTATGAGCAATTATACGCCAATAAAATGGGCAATCTGGAAAAAATGGACAAATTCCTAGAAACATATAAACTACCGAAACTGAAACAGGAAGAAATAGAAAATTTGAACAGACCCATAACCAGTAAGGAAATTGAATTAGTAATCAAAATCTCCCAAAAAACAAGAGTCCAGAGCCAAATGGCTTTCCAGGGGAATTCTACCAAACATTTAAGGAAGAGTTAACACCTATTCTCTTGAAGCTGTTCCAAAAAATAGAAATGGAAGGAAAACTTCAAAACTCTTTCTATGAAGCCAGTATTACCTTGATTCCAAAACCAAACACCCCACTAAAAAGGAGAACTACAGACCAATTTCCCTGATGAACATAGATGCAAAAATCCTCAGCAAGATATTAGCCAACTGGATCCAACAATACACTAAAGAAATTATTCACCACGGCCAAGTGGGATTTATACCTGGGATGCAGGGCTGGTTCAATATCCACAAAACAATCAATATGATTCATCACATCAATAAAAGAAAGGACTAGAACCACATGATCCTCTCAATAGATTCAGAGAAAGCATCTAACAAAATACAACATCCTTTCTTGATAAAACCCTCCAGAAAGTAGGTGTAGAAGGATCATACCTCAAGATCTTAAAAGCCATATATGAAAGACCCAACAGTAATAACATCCTCAACGGGGAAAAACTGAGAGCTTTCCCCCTAAGGTCAGCAACAACACAGGGATGTCCTCTCTCACCGCTGTTATCCAACATGGTACTGGAAGTCTTAGCCTCAGCAATCAGACAACACAAAGAAATATAATGCATCCAAATCAGCCAGGAGGAGGTCAAACTTTCACTCTTCACAGATTACATGATACTCTATATGGAAAATCCAAAATATTCCACGAAAAAACTGCTAGAACTGATCCATGAGTTCAGCAAAGTTGCAGGATATAAAATCAATGTACAGAAATCGGTTGCATTCCTATACACCAATAATGAAGCAACAGAAAGGGAAATCAAGGAATAGATCCCATTTACAATTGCACCAAAACCCATAAAATACCTAGGAATAAATCTAACCAAAGAGGTAAAAAATCTATATGCTGAAAACTATAGAAAGCTTATGAAAGAACTTGAAGAAGACACACACACAAAAATGGAAAAATATTCCATGCTCCGGGGTAGGAATAACAAATATTGTTAAAATGTTGATACTACCCAAAGCAATCTACATATTCAATACAATCCCTATCACAATAACACCAGCATTCTTCACAGAGCTAGAACAAAGAATCCTAAAATTTGTATGGAACCAGAAAAGACCCTGAATAGCCACAGCAATCTTGAAAAAGAAAACCAAAGCAGCAGGCATCACAATCCCAGACTTCAAGCTATCCTACAAAGCTGTAATCATCAAGACAGTATGTACTGGCACAAGAACAGACACTCAGATCAATGGAACAGAATAGAGAACCCAGAAATAGACCCAAACATATGGCCAACTAATCTTTGACAAAGCAGGAAAGAATATCCAATGGAATAAAGACAGTCTCTTCAGCAAGTGGTGCTGGGAAAACTGGACAGTGACATGCAGAAGAATGAACCTGGACCACTTTCTCACACCATACACAAAAATAAACTCAAAATGGATGAAAAGACCTCAATGTAAGACAGGAAGCCATCAAAATCCTCAAAGAGAAAATAGGTTAGAGTGGGAGAGAGCCAAAGCATAAGAGACTCTTAAAAACTGAGAACAAACTGAGGGTTGATGGGAGGTGGGAGGGAGGGGAGGGTGGGTGATGGGTATTGAGGAGGGCACCTTTTGGGATGAGCACTGGGTGTTGTATGGAAACCAATTTGACAATAAATTTCATATGTTGAAAAAAAAATCCTCAAAGAGAAAGAAGGCAAAAACCTCTTTGATCTTGTCCACAGCAACTTCTTACTCAACACATCTCTAGAGGCAAGGGAAACAAAAGCAAAAATGAACTATTGCACAGCTTCTGCACAGTGAGGGAAACAATCAGCAAAACTAAAAGGCAACTGACAGAATGGGAGAAGATATTCACAAATGACCTATCAGATAAAAGGTTAATATCCAAAATCTATAAAGGACTTGTCAAACTCAACACCTAAAACACAAATAATCCAGTGAAGAAATGGGCAAAAGACATGAATAGACACTTGTTCAAGGAAGATATCCAGATGGCCAATCGACACATGAAAAAATGCTCAACATCACTCCTCATCAGGGAAATACAAATCAAAACCACAATGAGATAACACCTCACACCTGTCAGAATGGCTAACATTAACAACTCAGGCAACAACAGATGTTGGCGAGGATGTGGAGAAAGAGGATCTCTTTTGCATTGTTGGTGGGAATGCAAGCTGATGAAGCCACTCTGTAAAATGGTATGGAGATTCCTCAAAAAACTAAAAATAGGACTACCCTATGACCCAGCAATTGCACTACTAGGCATTTATCCATGGGATACAGGTGTGCTGTTTCAAAGGGACATGTGCACCCCCATGTTTATAGCAGCACTATCAACAATAGCCAAAGTATGGAAAGAGCCCAAATGTCCATTGATGGATGGATGGATAAAGAAGATGTGGTATATATATACAATGGAGTATTACTCGGCAATCAAAAAGAATGAAATCTTGCCATTTGCAACTACGTGGATGGAACTGGAGGGTATCATGCTAAGTGAAATTAGTCAGTCATAGAAAGACAAAAATCATATGACTTCACTCATTTAAGGGATGAACATAAAGGAAGGGAAACAAAAATGATATAAAATGTTCTGTCATAAATATGGAGAACAACTGAGGGTTGCCAGAGGGGTTGTGGGAGGGGGGATGGGCTAAATGGGTAAGGGGCACTAAGGAATCTACTCCTGAAATCATTGTTGCACTATATGCTAAGTAATTTGGATGTAAATTTAAAAAAATTAAAAAATTAAATTAAAAAATAAAGAAAAGCAATCAACTTTTTCCAATCTCTGCTAACTAAATGTTAAATAATATTTAAACAATGTCTACCTGAAGACACCAAATTAGTCTGCCTGGAGCAGTCAGGTGTCAGTCTGACCACCCCTAAATTTTCCTAGAGCAGCAGTGCTTCTCAGACTAGAATGGACACATTCATCAATGGCAGATCTTGTTAAAATGCACATTATGAGTTTGGAGGTCTGGGATGGGGCCTGAGATTCTAGATTGCTAACAAATGCTCACGTAACACCCATACTTCTCCAATACAACCTCGCTTACAAAAGCAGGTGAATGGCTCACAGTTTGTTGTTTGCAATTTGAACTGTTTCAACATTATTTATCTCGGTTAATGAGTGCTCTTGGTGCATGCAAGAAGAGTGCCTCACTCAGCTGGTCTAGTCCCAGCCCTTTGGTGCAGCCTGCAGACCATGCTTGCTGTAGTGACATCCTGGTGCACTGCCTCACGGTTTACCATTCCTGGTGTGTGACTGATCCACGCTTCACATTCAAGTCCATAGCTATGCCTCCCAGCCTGCCTCCACTCAACAGTACCAATTCTCATCTCCCACAGAATGTCTTTCAAGAAGATATTTGAATGTGGAATTTGTGTCTAAAAATTTTAGCTCTCCCTAAATGAAATTCCTATATCAGGGAAATAATTTTTAAATTGTTTTGCTATAGTTTTAGATGTTACATTTCCTAATGGTGTGTGTGTGTATGCACACATGTGTGTTTATGTGCCCCTTTTTAAAATGAAGACCTTACATTTTAAATTTTTTCTTGAATGAGACACATGAAAAAAGTTCGCCTCCTACTGACTGGACATTATTCTCTATCAGCTATTGTCAGAATACACTGGTGTAACTTACTTTACTTTTCTTGGGGGGCCTCTGTCAGAAGAAGTTAGGAAAATATTCATATGTGAAAAGCATGTCAAACACTGTCATTTAGAAAGAGCTTCAACTGCCTTTTTAAAAGTGAGGATAGAGTCTGATTTATCTTTTTAAGATATGCTAAACTGTGTTGGCTCAAATTGACTTCAGATAATCCATCATTCCTTCATTGCTCTTGTCCTCCTTTTAAAAACACATTGACACAATTCCCAAAGTCTCAACATACCAATATGATGAGATGGTTGACCCTCATCAACTTGATATTTTATGCCAGGCAGAAGTGCTTAGCAACATCTTCCAACTTAGAGATTTCATCATGCAACTCATGTCTATTGCTCGTTTATAAAAATATGAAACACGGTCACCTCCAGCGTGGTTTCTTCTCTATCTGTTTCCAAAGAGCTTAATAATTGGCACCCTCCCTTCCTTGTCTGGCCTCCACTCCATTGGTCACAAACCACAAAAGCACTTTCATCCAAACAGATACACCCATTTACTCACATACTAAGCAACGAGTATACACAAAAATACACTTTAAAGGGTGGATCCATGGGAAGCCGAGGAAACTGGACCTGTGGGGGAGGGTCATACACAGAAGAGAATGAAAGAGATGTGTGATGGGGAGGGTAATGGGCGGCCTATGAAGGAGATCATCAAGGATGTAGCACAAGAAATTAGTTTCACTTATGTTTTAACCCAAGATGGTTTAGCCTCTTATAAAATATTTATTGAGATTTGCTATGTGCTTTGCACTGTGCTAGGCTTTATGGTGAATATAGACAGGGTATACAACATTGAACTCGAGGGATTTACAATCTACTGACAAAACTAACACAAATGAAGCCACTGCATGGGAGAGCTTATACACATACACACACACACACACACATGCACAGAAATACAGAAAATGTTTGGTTTCTACAATGTCCTGAGCATTTCAGAAATATCTCAATTATGCCTCACAACCATCCTGCAAAGTTAAGTACTACTGATTCCTTTTGATTGATGGAAATCCGAGGCCTGGGAAGCATAAGTGATCTTCCCAACATCACACAGCTAACAAGTAGCAGAAATGGAATTTGGTCCTGAATTTATATAACTCTGTTTTGGTCCAAAAAAAACCTCAGTAGTTTAACCCAATAAAAGCCGCTTTCTTGCCCCAAATCAGCAAATGTTCTTGGTTGCCTGGGCTTTCCTGGGAGGTTAATTTCCAGGTGGTGACTCAGGAATCCAGGCCCCTTTCATCCTGAAGCTCTGATATTTCCAATATCTGGCATCCAAAAGTATCAATGAAGGGGAAGAGTGAGTGATGATGACACATGAGATATTATAACAGTCTCCACCCGAATGCCATAAAAATCACTTTTACCTCATTGACCATAATGGGTTTCATAGCCCTAGTAAGATGCAAAGGGAGCGAAAAATGGACTTGCTGGATACCTGTGTCCCAGAGACAACATGACCTAATGGGAGGAGAGCAGGTATTTTTGGCAGCTGCTAAAAATTGCTGCTACAAACTCCAAAGTCACTAAACATCATGCTTCTGAACCATACAAGGAAGAGCTAAATTATGTGGTGCTAAGTTACAATTCCTGAAAGAAGTTCAAAGAAGTGGGAAATCATAAGCCTGGAGCAGAAAGAAGGGAACCTGAGTAAGATGCTGAAAAGTGGGTATGAGGAAGACATTTCTGGCTGAGAAGAACCAGAGTGAACATGCAAAGTTGAGAAGATAATGATGTGCTCACAGTCATGTTATAAGACGTATTTATCAGTGCATCACATACAGGGACATGCATCACAGGCTGAGTTCCCAGAGCTTAGTAAGTGCTTTTCAGACAATACAGACTATAACCTTCCCAGGGACTTCTCAAAATGTAAAGTCACAGAGGCCAGAAACCATGTTATGCATGCTGCATTTTGCTCTTCAGTGCCCAGAACTTAGCAATTGCTCAGAAAAGATAAATTGTGAATGTTCTATGAACAAGGGTGGGCTTTCAAAAAATGTGCTGAAGGGTAGATAATCTTAGGTCTTCCATTTCCCTTGTCTCCTATTGGGCTTTTCATTGCCTAAAAGGAGTTATAAATTCCTTGAATCTTGTGACATTCATCTTTCCCACAAAGGAAGTCCTAAAATTTGGTAAAGGAGTAAAATAGTGGAAGTGGTGAAAGACCATTTCCATCAGAGATGTTGGAGAAAGCTTCTTGGAGATGTGGTGGTCACAATGGGCCTTTACATCAAGAATATATCCCAAGTGGGGGCCCTGAGTTGGGCAAGAATGGAGTGGGCAGCAGTACTAGCTAGAAGGCACAGTGCAGAACGGGAGTAAAGTCATGCGATCATGGTCATGGAGGGGTTAGAATGCCTGCCTAGAGTGCAATACAGTGGGTTGCTTTGGGAATATTAGGAATGTTCATCCAGGAGTGTATAGAATTGCCTGAGAAGTTGGGAACCTGACACAGTAGAACAAATCCAGAAGACTCTTTCATTTTTTTTATTGCTCATCCCTGATCACGTGACCAGTGCCCATTTATCTCATCTGGCATTTAGGCATGAAGGCAGGAGCTGTTTGTGCCTCAATCATTCACTGAAAGCATGAAGTCCTGCACAAGTCCAGGCAGGAGACCTCAGCAAGGTGGTGGTTTGAGAAATGGGAGGGAGGGAGTGGAGTCAAGACCACACATAAGGTGAAATATTCTCTTTCCTGCTCGGCTGCTCTGTTGAGTGACGTAGGGAAAGTCACTTGTCTCCTTGTCTCATTTTCTCACCTTTACCTGGTCCTCTGTGTGTGAATACCAAGGAGACATGATTATAGAAGAGGTTATAGAAGACTAAGAGTAAAGCGGCTTGTATAAGACCTTGTTAACAGAAAACAAAGGTGAAGCAAGTGTGACCAGGACAAGTGTGACCTCCAAGTCTCTAGAATGGCTGACACCTCAGGCAGTGGGTGCCTTAGTGGCTGTGGAATCAAGGACCCATGGGAAGATGGAAGAAATGAAAACAAACAACTGAGTTCATCATGTGTGAGTAAAATTAGCAGCCATAGAATGTGATTTTGTTCCAGAGGCTGGAAAAGAATAGTAACATAGAAGAAGTAAAACTCTTAAGCTTGTCAAAGGCCACTAGAACAGTAGGAGGGGATCTAGTGTGGCAGGAAGAGGCAGCAGTTTGGGTGGTGGATCTGAGCAAGAAGGTAAGTCTGTCCATGTTTCAGTTCTCACCTTTATAAGAAGACATGGTGGTGCCTAAAAGCTGTCCTGGGTGACCTCCTGAGTTCCCTTGTTCCCCTATCTCCCTCTTCTGAGCCCACCCTCTGTGCTCCCAGCTCTCAGATTCTATGAGAATTAATGCTTGGGATGACCTGGTTCAAGTCACTCTCCATTCTTCTGGCTCCTGTACAGATACAGAAAGATTCCTGGCAAGAATGTGGAGCCCAGGGGCGCCTGGGTGGTTCCGTTGGTTAAACGTCTGACTCTTGGTTTTGGCTCGGGTCATGATCTCACCATTCATGGGTTCGAGACCCACATCGAGCTCTGTGCTGATGGCATAGATCCTGCATGGGATTGTCTCCCTCGCTCTCTGCCCCTCCCCTGCTGTCTCTCTCTCTCTCTCTCTCTCTCAAAAATAAATAAACATTAAAAAAAAAAAGAATGTGGAGCCCAAGACTAGCAAATCACACTGGCTAATGTGGCATCTCCACCCCAGTGTGACTTAAGTGATGTGAATCCCCTTTTGAGAGAATTGACAGAGGATCCTGTGCTCCAAGGGTTGAATCCCAGGCTGAAGTCTTGTACTACGTTTGGAAAGTACTTTCGAACTTGCAAAGTGCTGTCATGTGGGTATGTTCTCTCTGAGACTGAGGATGATAAACAACCTGATGAGCCCAGGATCTGGCTGCTGTGTGTTCCAAGGGAAGGGAGGCCTTCCTGACCACATGAGGTGCCCCACACCCTCTTCCCTCCCTTTCTCACAGCCTTCCAACCCCCAGAGAGTGTTGGAGGAGATGAGCTAGTGCTCAAGGCTCCCAAACCTGGGCGAGCTCCGGCCACCACCTCTGTCTCCCAAACACAGCCAGCTAAGAGGAAGGATGCTCCGGGCTCAGATCTGTGGCTGGAACCAGAAAATCTCCGGAGAAGGGCCGAGCAAATTGGGTCAGACTTCTGTGCCGGGATAGGAGATTCCTTGGAGTGACCGGGTGTGTGTCAGCTGCTAAATGATTCCACTCTCTTCCCCCAGCTCCTAAGCCTCCGCCCTCCCCTTAGGGACCTCCAGCTGCCAAGGAGTGCTCCGCTGCCCTCTGGCTGCTGTGGCACGTGTGCTTAATAATAATGAGCATTGTTTATGGAGCCCTTAAAATGTGCCCGGCAGTGTGCTAACCACTTTACAAATGTAACCGACTCACCAGCTTGGAACAGAAAATGAGGTCACATTCTCTAAAATGTGAGCATTAAATGCCTTTGCATCCATGTTATGTCTGTGTAAAAGTTCCAAGACCCCAGGAAGTCTTCCCTCCAAAGGGTCATTGCAGACCAATACTGCCTTAAAGCGTTAAACCCAAAACCTTGCCTAGTCTGCCAAGGAACCTCATTCTTTCTGGCTGTGTTTGCCACTGCCAGCAGTCACTATTGAGATTCCACAAAGCCCCCACTAGAGACAGCTGCTCAGTGAAATTGATGACCTGGCACCTGAGCTGACCCCTGCCCATTCTAGGAGTCCGACCCCTTCAGGCAAGCATTTCCAGAAATGGGAGCAAGTCCAAAGGCACTGTGGATGTCAGAGCATGCACCTGCCGTGTTCCACTGTCCTTTGTCAATGTCACCTCAACTCAGGACCCTCAGACATCAAACACCAAGAGCCAGGGCGCAGCTCTGCTCTTCCTACACAGTGCTCAGAGTTCACACACAAAGTTATTTTTCCTGACTCAGCTACCCACTGTATTTTCTACTGAGCTATGGATTTCGTTCCTGAAATGGTGAAGAAGGGATCACCCCTCCATATGTAACATCAATCCTATTTCCTGTCTCAATATGACTGGCATGTTTTTCAGGGAATCATCCATCTTATTATTTGCAGATTATCTTTTTAATTTTTCACACCCTTTTGCATTATTAGCTCCATTTTACAAATGAGGAAAGGCAGACTAATGTTAAGGGAATTGCTCATGGTCACACAGCTAAAAACTGGCAGAGCTAGGATTTGAACACAAACCCTGATTAACAGAACTGTTCTACCTCCCTAAAATGTTCTTGGTTGGTACATCTGTCTAAGTCTAAGTCAAGGAAAGAGGTTCCTTAAATAGGTAAGTGTGTTTCTTCGTGGAGCTCATGAACCCGGGGAAAATCATGCGGAGGCAGCCAAGCTGAAAGCCCTTATCTGAACTCCATTGGAGGAGACAAACACTCGGGTAGTTTGTGAGTGGCCAGGACATGTTGTGCCACATGTGGGGTGTGGTCATTTAGCACACGTGTTGGCGTTGGACTGTGGCCTGGCCTGGCACTCTTACTAGGCCAACAGCCTGGGTTAAGAAGACCCAGGAGACAAAATATGAGAGAATCTAAAGACATGTGTGCCAGCTCTGAGCCTCTGTCCATTCCTAGGCTGGTTTTTGGCCTCAAACTCAGCACCAGCTTCCCTGGCCATAATCACCTCTGCACTGAGCCTAAGGCTTTTTGGGCAGAAGCCCATGGGAAGAAGGGCTTTATCAGGTCTCACTTCAAAGTCATTTGGAAATATGAACTTGACTTTTCCAGCACCATCCCTGATCACCCTCTTCTATCCCAATAAAGGCCTACCACGGCGAAACACTATCTGCTCCAAACAAGAAGTTCAGATGGAAAATATTTGAACAGAAGTTAGATTTGAGTCCCAGGCAAGTGCCAAGTAGCTGATGGAGAAATCAGAAAGCGGGAGTCTATGGGTACACAGAAGAGAAGGAGCAGGTGGCTCTGAAAGAGACCCATATTCTGGGGTAAGGGTAGAGGAATGTTAACAGGAAGTAAGTGGTAAACCACCAAGCCAAAGCAAATACAGAATCCAAAGCTGCCCATATGGCTTATCCATAAGGAATGTTGCCAAGAAAGAACACAGCAGGGAGGAGAAGTGAAGTGGAAGATTCACAGCACGTTGTTTAACAGCCAACCATGGTGAAGGTGAGCCAGCAATGCATTCTGGGCTCTACCTCTTAAGTAACTCAGGTGGGGTGTTTCTGCCCCTTAGACCTGGGTATAAGAGGCTTGAATCCTATCCCTATTCCCCACCCCCACCTAGATTTTTCTCTGAATTCCTGAGGGCTTATATTACGGCTGTCTCCTCTACCACTCAAGCTTCTACTTTCCAGTATGCTGTGTCTGTTGTGCACCATATTGACCCAGATATCAAACACAAAGACCCACCCCCAATTTCTACACATTTCTGCCCTGCCCCCTTCCAAATAGACTTTAAAGGATTTGGGTTTGAGGGGAGATGGAGGAGAGGATTCATCATGGTGATGTAAAGCAAATATTATAGATGGCAATGTTTTATTCTTATCATATCTGCTTGTTTTGGACTTTTTTAAGGAGTGAACACTTTGCTACTACAGGTGCCTCAATGATATCTCTTTCATGACAGTGTATGGATGGATTTTTTAAAATATAAATATCAGATAATAACTATAAATATGGCTAACATTGGGAATATACCATGTACTAGGCGCTATTATGTATAATATATGTATAACCAAATACATATTTTATAATATATATATCACCAAATACATATATTGCCAAATACTTAACTATGTCCTTATTGAAAACATCAAGGTTTTATCAATACTCTCTCATTTATGACACTTCTTGTGTGCCTGGCTGGGTCATTTGGTTAAGTGTCCGACGCTTGATTTCACTCAGGTCATGATCTCAAGGTTCGTGAGTTTGAGGTCCGCTCAGGTTCTACACTGACAGTGTGGAACCTGCTTGGGATTCTCTCTCCCTCTCTCTGCCCCTCCTCTGTGTGTGCTCTCTCTCTCTCTCCCTCTCTATCTCTCTCTCTCTCAAAAACAAATACATAAACTTAAAAAAAAAAAAAAAAAAAAAGAAATTCTAACCCATACTTTCATTCCCAGGCTTCTTCATATGGGTTATAGGAAAAAAATTAAAAATCTCAGTTAAAAGTTCCAACTGACCCTCAGTATAGGTTCTATATCCCTATGAACAGTTCTTGCTGCCATTTTCACTTGTCCTTGATGTCATTTGTCATCATTGTAAGTAGTGTAATTAGTTATCCATACACTTACTTGTCTAATGTCTATCTACCCTACTAGGTGCTTGATGAGGACAGAGACCACATCTACTTGGCTGACTCTGTCCTCAGAACCAACAAAAGGCCTGCCTGGTGTGAAAAAGATGACTTTGTATTTAGTCTGTCTGTCTCACCCATCTTTGAAAATGAATCCATCCCCTACAGAAAGTGGCCTCACAAAATAGAGACACCACTGGATATCCATATAAGCAGAGTCCTCATGACCAAATTGGGAGGGATGGGGGTGAGGATGGGATCCCTATACCAGTGATTTGGAATAGTCTCTAAGGTCCTTTCCACTCCCCAAATCCTGGAATTCAGTCACACGGCCAGAGCTAGGATGCAAGGCAGGAGGAGTGGAACCGCATATCTGAACAGAAAGGATTTAGGTGACTGAAGAGTTCTTGGAAGCCATTTTCTTTCTTACTGAAAAAAATTTTTCTTAAAAAAGGTAATTTTTTTGAAACTCATTTCTCTGGTTGCACAGGTAAATGAGGTTCAAGGGAGTAACAAAAAAGTAGAACCTAAACTTCTTTTTTTTCATTTTTTTAAATGTTTATTTATTTTTGAGAGAGAGACAGAGAGGGAGTGGGGGAGGAACAGAGAAAGAGGGAGACACAGAATCCAAAAATAGAGGATCCAGGCTCCGAGCTTTCAGTACAGAGCCCAACATGGAGCTCAAACTCACAAACTGCGAGATCATGAGCTGAGCCGAAGTTGGACACTTAAACAACTGAGCCACTCACGTGCCCTTAGAACCTACATTCTTAAGTGCAAAAAAAAAAAAGTATTACCAAAATTCTCAAGGCTTAAATAAAAGATGCATTTTTCAGTAGTCTCAAAACACTAGGCCACTAATTATCCATGGTTCATGCCTTTTTACATTCTGAACTGAGAAGCATTAAAAGAACTGTGAATTTCCCCTTTATTGGAATTAGGAATAAGTAAGATTTCTTGTTAGAATATAAAACAGTGAAACATAGTTTACATATATTACATAAAATTATTTTTTTAAAGACTTCTCTGGAAAGAGACAGAAATGTATACAATGGAAAGTTGAAAATTCTCCAATTTCAAGATGAATCAGCAAATAACTTCTCCATGACAGCAACCTGGGAACCCTACTGAACAGATAGACCTACTTTTAATGGGAAATCAGCTCTATTTCCTGGCTTGCAGGAACAATTATCATGTGAAGACCTTTTCTAGGTGATATGTCTATGTCTGTGCCTGTTGAAATTTATTAGGAACAGAGCATGATATCCCAGGACAGTATTTACCCACAGGAAAGGATATGTGTCCAATGGAATGTGATTGCATCAGGCCTTCTCATCCCACCCAACCTTTCAGTCCTGGCTTTCCCATAGGGTGCAAGATGTTTTGTGTAGCTGCCAGCTGTTAATTAGAAATTTTCTTTCTTGAGATTTGTTTTTAAGTAATCTCTACACCCAACCTGTGTCTCAAACTTACAGCCCTGAGATCAACAGTCACACACTCTACAAACTGAGCCAGCCAGTCACCATATTTCTAGGAAAATCAAACCCTTGGCTTCATGCTTACACATTCCCAACCTCCCCACCCCCAAAATATTAATTTTCCCTTGCTCCAAAGGAAAATGCTTTTGCCAAGCATTCCTATTCCTTAGCAACTTATTCATTCAAAGAAGGAAGTTGGGGAAGGCAAAGAGGAAATAAAAGAAGAGATGAGATGGTAATTTCTCTCCTTCCCTGCTCTCCAGGAAAAGGGGTGTGTTACACAGAACTGTCTTAGAACTACTGAGATGCACATGGGTCATCCAAATGATTCTGGCATTTCCTGGTGCTCTCTTTGGTGCCCTCTCATTTCTGAGATGACACTGCCCAATGTGTAAATTACCTGTATGTTCTTAATTTTTTTTTATATGAAATTTATTGACAAATTGGTTTCCATACAACACCCAGTGCTCATCCCAAAAGGTGCCCTCCTCAATACCCAATGATGGGCAATATCTTGTTTCCTTCAGTGAAAACAGGACCACCTAGAGTTGAAAAGATATCTTCTTCCTCCTCTCACAAACCCAGAGTTAAACAGGCCAGACATACTTTTATATGTATTGGTCACCTTTCATCTGTCTGTCCAGCAACTCTCTCTCTTTCTGGAAATAACCATGCCCTCTCTCTGGGGAACTGCCTCTAACCAGGTAGATCTTATTGGGGTAGAAAGGCTGGACCCACCTGGGAGTCTGCCTAAGTTTCTGATACTCTGAGAGGTTGTCATATTTCTCTAGCAAGATGTCCAATGAAGCATAACTTGAATATGCTTTTAGAAAATATACTGCCAACAGCTTTTATACCTATGTAGATGCAGAAAGTCACCCTGGGATGGACTATCCTTGATGTTTCCTTGTAACACCTGAATGGTCTCAATTAAGCAGACTTGGCTGCTCTCCAGGGAAAAGGGTGTGTTACACAGAACTGTCTAAAAACTATTGAGATGCATGTAGGGTTCAGCAGGATTAAAGCCTCTCCTATGGATTGAGATGGTCCTAACAGAGGTTCACTGAGACATCACGTGCCCCAAAGCAGAACCCCTTGGGCAGGGAGTCTGGATCAGTAAACAGAGCTACTATTTTGTGGGGAAAACTAATTCCAGAAGTATAGCTGGGGTTACAATCTTACTGGCTCATCTAGACCAGCCACCTTGGTGTGGTGGCTATGTTTGGGAAGCAATAGCTGATCCTTAACATATAGCCAAAGACAGCCTAAACCTTGAACTCCAAGGGTGAGGTGTACCCAGAGCCAGGGCAGGACCTGGGAGGGGACGTCTCATCACCACAGTGGACAAGAACACAATGGAATCCTGCTAACATGGGCAGGTAGAGAAGGTTGTCAAATAATTGGAACAAATAAAAATGTAAGGCCCAGGTATCTATTGAAATCAGCAAAATGGGTTGTACTAGTGACATTTTCCATACTCACCTCTATACCTAAATATTCACTCAAAAGTTCCTTTTTTAAAAAAAAATCACTTTTCTGTCAATGGTGCAAGAATTGGAAAAGAGAGGGTGATTTTGTATGAATGGTTTATAAGTCAGGAGGCACTTGCAGTAGATCACTGAATGCACATGACTAAACAGTGTTTATACATTCCTCCCTCCACATCACATGATCAAGTATTTCATTATGTGTGTCTATTACTTCAGGGTCAAGGCTGAGTCAGCTTCATTTCAATTTCAGTGGAGAAATATTTTATAAATGAAAAATTGAGACCTAAAAGGACCCCCGAAATCAAAACTCAACAAGGTTGTGATACTTTGTGGTACTGGTATCTAGCACAGTGCTTAATGAGCTTGAATCCTACAACTAAACTGTCTTGGTTCAAATCCCAGCTTGACCACTTCCTGGCTGTGTGACTTTGGCAAAGTTACTCAAGCTTTCTGTGCCTCTCTTCATACAGAGATACTAATAGTACCTATTTCACAGGCTTGTAGCAAGGATTAAGTGGGTGAAGCATATACAATTCGCAGAACTGTGCCTGACACACAGCAAGCACTCAATAAACGTTAGCCAATATTATTACTACCAAACATAGTTGCCTACACAAGACAAATAACTCATTGAAACTGTGGCATCCGTGGTGCAGATCCAACAAAGAGCAGAGGCCAACCAGTCATCCATCACCAACCCAAAAGGTGCCTTCAGTTTCTCATCCCAGTAATTGAGGACATATGTTACTCTACAGAGAGTCCTGATGGGAAATGGTTGATGGTTCTTCTCCTCTGAAGCTCGGGAAATGAGAAGGAAGAGGAGATGGGAAAGGGGAGGAGGCTGAACCTTTTTATTTTCTTATGTTAACAACTCTAACTGACAAAGGGTATGAAGGGAATGGCAATAGAATATAAAAATGCTTTGTGGAAGGTTCACATTTACTTGTACTTTTAACTCCACTGTGGCTGATTAGTTCATGGGAAAAAATGACAAAAAGGAATAAAAACCTGACTATGAATCCAGTATCAACAATTTGCAGCCATAGTAACCAAGAAAGTGCAACTCATGAATTGAAACAAGAAGAAAAAAGTGTGTGTGTGTGTGAGTGTGTGTCATCAGGAAGATGTCAGGAAATGATTACTGAGTGAAGAATGTAGTTAACCCCTGGTGGCTCAGCAGGGCAGTTCTGGATAGTCCACATGCACACCCTGGCTAACATGTACGTCAAAGGTTGTCAAAGAAGTTCTAATATCTATTTGATAGAGTTTCCAACTCAGCTGTAAAAATGCACTCAAGGATAAAATGACATACAAATTCTCTAACAAGAATTTCTTGATTTTATTTTTGCTTTAAATCAAATTTGGTTTGCATTAGTTCAGCCCAGCTTCATTGCAGAAAGACAATAGGGTATGTGGCTTCTCATATGTTTCCATAACTAGCTCTGGAATGACTTGGAGCTGCCTTATGAATACAATTCTGGATAAAATACAGCAACCCAGGGCTAAGAACCACACCCCATCTTCTTTACCTTTGGCATAGAAGTCATCAGTTTCTTATTTGTGTAGCCAGGCACCAGCAATATATGGTCCAGGACTCTGGAAGGAAGCCCAAGCAAGTGCCAGTGGGTTTGGGAAGTCCTGGGGTAATCACCCAGATGGGAGTGATAGGCGATTTAAGAACCACCTGATTATCAAATGTGGGGCTGGCAGCATCTTTAAGGGCTATCTAGTCCAACGAGCCATATGATGCTTGGATGTTCCTTTTCCTTCAAACTTTGTTCCAAAGAGGAGGTTCATCCTATGCTCAGACTCCACCCTTGAGAAGGAACTCTCCTTCCCATGGGGCAATCCATGTAGTTTTGACTGAAAAAGACTCAAATTGAACAGAAATATTCCTCCCTGTAAATTACCACTCACAGCCCAGTAAAGCAAATCAAATATTAATATATTTGAGGATAGATGGCTAACTGTCCTCAGAAGACTTCTCCAGTGTAAACATAAAGAGCTGTTGACCATTCTGCATTTAGCTCCTCCCCTCTCACACCCCCAGAGGACCTCTTATAGTCCCTTGAATGAGCACAACACTCAATGAACATTCTGTCCAGAGTAGGGAAGTAACCTCATTATTAGCTCTATTATTCTGAAATTTTACTACTATCAATGTAGCCTCAAATTTACATAGATTCTAACAGCCTAATGGTATTTTGGACTCATAATGAACTTCCCACTAAAATTTGTGTGATAGACAAATTAATGATGCTTCTGGTCATCACTGGCCAATTCTGCTCTATTCCCCAGGCACTTGAGAGGAATACATGTCTCCAACACTTGAAGTTAGCTGACTATGTGACCATCTCTGGTCAATGAAAAAAAAAAAGCAGAGGTCCCATATATCAATTCGAAGTTGAGACATTTAAGTACTCATTCTCAACTTTCCAGCCCGCTTTTTCCCATCATAGCAATTGTCAACTCATGTGTTGATTAGGAAGTGTCATGGATTGAATCAAGCTGGAATGCTCAGCCAACACACGGAGGACAGATGCCCTGGCATATTGCCTGGACATGCAGCACACTTCGACTAAAAAATAAACTTTTGTTGCATTATGCACATGATTTGGGGGTTATTTGTTACTGCAATATAAACTAACTTTTCTGACTCAATGTATAAGTTATTTTTCATAAGTAGAATCAGATTTCCTACCTCACACATACCCCTACACTACCTTTTCATATTTTAATAATTGCTTTTGAGGTCTGATTAAGGAACTTCTATTTGCTTTTTCTCATGAAAATTAGTTTTAATTCTCTTAGTCCAATGGCCAGTTCTATTACAATCTTTAAGATTTTGATTCCATCAAATAAAGATATTCACTCTTCCTACTACCTCCTTTACATTTGAAAGTATTACAAATATATTTAAAGACTGGAAATAGGACATTTCTGATGACATGCTTTTCTTAGTTCTCCACCCTCTATTCTCACAATAATGTTCAAGCCTAATGAAGTCTGTTCTGGGCTTTCTTAACTCAGTATAGAGGTTTAAAAAAAAAGTCACTGGGGTCCAGTAACCACTGGAGATCTTGTTTTTAGCTTGATGAAATCTCAGTTCTCATAATAAAAACAAGACATAACTACAGGAAAAATATATATGATTGCTACACTTTATTCAGCTCCAAAATCATTCCATTTTGATTCTTACTATTCTCAAGGAGTGGAAAACATAGAATTGTGGAAAATTCAGGCTGCAGTCAGGTTGCTTACATTGAAAGACAGCTCCAGCAACATCATTGTGGCTGATCCTGCTGGTTGTGCACCAAATGGCCATCTTCCAACTCTTTTCATGCTAATCAAACCCTGACATTGTTCAAAAGTGCATAGACTTTAGAAAGTACAGGCCACTTCCCCTCACACCAGTTATGGGGATTATATTTCCCTTGGCCAGTCATTGCTTTAGGAATGGCCATGTGATACAATTCTTGCTACTGAGATGAAGGTAAAGTCTGCAGAGAAATTTCTGGGAAATTTTTCCTCACTCCTAAAAAGAGGCGCAGTGAAGTAGGGTTCTCTTTCCCAGCCTTCAATATGGATGTGTGGGAATATGATAGAGATGCCTCCACCATCTCTCACCACTGGAGGATAAGCATGAGAATAAAAACTAGCACAGTTAACCTGGCAGGTCAAAGATGGAAAGAACTAGGCACTCTACTCCATAGCTGGGTGCTGAATTAACTGGTTTAGGAACTGCCTCATGACTGGACTTCTTATAGGAAATAATAAATCTCTTTACACTTAAGCCATGTTGAGTTGAGTAGCTCTTTTGTTACTTGCCATCAAAAGAATCCTGACTGATGTTATCATTAAGAAGTATTTCATTATAAACATCATTATGCTGTTTTATAAAAAGTACAACCAGTATAATAGATAGAGGAGGAGGAAGAAGAGAAGGGGGAGGGGTAGCAATTGCAGCAGCAGCAGTAGTAGTAACAGTACTGGTAGTAGTAGCAGTAATGATAATACCGGCTTACAATTATGTGAACCTGCTTAGTGTGAGGCACTATGAGACGCATTTTAGAGAGCTTAATCTAAAATTCAAGACCATACTTTTACTCTTCCAATCTAAGACCATATTTCATCCATTCTGGGCTCACCACATCATTCTGTTCTCTTTTATACCTGGACCCTGACATTCAGAGAAACAAGAAATGGGGTCACCATTAATGCAACATGCCACTAGTCTCAGTCCATTCACAGAGCCTGTTCTGCATTCCACTGGGGCTGTCACTGTGTTGTTGTTACACCAGGATCTGCTACTTAGATGCCAGATGGAAGAAGAGGGGATACAATGGCAATACAGCTCTTCATGGTCACTTAACATGTCCCAGTTGCTCACTGAGCTATTAGTTGGGAAGAGTCTCAGAGGAGGGCAGGGCCAACAAGGGACTCAGTCAGTGGATATCCCACTCTAAAATGGTCATTCCTGCCATTAACAGACTTTAGTGAGGCTATGAAAATGGGTAGGACACAACAGTGAATTTGTTGAAAAGAGCACAATTGTGTAAAACATGAATTCAGAAGTTAGACAACTACAGTATCAGGTTTCATTATCAGCCTTGCCACTTCCATGGTCTGTCAGAAGGATTGCATTATCTCCCTAAAGTATGCTTGGTTTCCTCATCTATAAAATAAATGTGCCTGACACCTAGTAAAGATTCAATAAATCATAGTTATTATTATTCAATAGCCTATCCGCAAAGAAAATGTACTAACATGCTGCCTTGGGCATGTTAAGAAAACCCGTCACTAGTCTACCTTTGTCTAAACACAAAGCAACAGTGAAGACTAAATTCTGATGACTGCATCTAGCTCTGCCTGAAGACAGATGAACTCTGGATGTACGGTTCCTTCTCTAAGGGAATTTGAATTGGGTTCCTGTCACTGACAGCCAAGATCAGTTAGGATCAAACTCAAATCTTTCCTCTACAAGCTTTCTCAGCACTTCAGTACGTGACACAAGATGATTCACAATCTTCTAATTTCTGTATTGCACATTTCAATAATCACTTGTATTTCACTTGATTTTGCTACTTAACCAGTTATTTTAGGAGCATATCTTGTTTTCCTAACATGTTTTTAAGTTTCTCAAGACAAAAGCAATGCACTCCACTTATTTTCTGCCACAAAACCAGGTACAGTTCTGGCTAGATACCAGATTCAAAAAAAACCACAATCAGCAAGGTGGTTTTCATTGGAACCTAAGTCAGGTTCCCTGCTGAATTTAGGCATTTCTGAGCATGTCTGGTAACCTGGCATGATAAATATTCCAGGAAAGAACCATCCTAAAAGAGAACAGGGTCAGGCACACAAGCTCTGTCCAGCAAAAATGCTTCAGTCAACCTAGATACAAGGGAACTCTAAACATTGTCTGTAATATGCTGAGAACATCAGGAAGTGCTGTAAGGGGGCCACTATAGGACACTGTGGATTTGAGCACAGTGCAGCCTTGGAACAGTGATGGGGAGTGGTGACATTAAAGGCACTATAGACTAAATGTTTGTATCCTCCTCCAATCCATATGTTGAAATCTAATCCCCAATATGATGATATGTAGAGGTGGGGCCTTTGGGTGAGGCCTCTCCTCATGAATGAGATTAGTGCCCTTGTAAGGGAGACCTCAGAGAGCTTCCTTGCCCCATCGGCCATATGAGAACACAGCGAGAAGATGGCCACCCAGGAAGCAGGAAGCAAGTCTTCACCAAACTGTGAATCTGCCAGTGCCTTGATCTTGGACTTCCCAGCCTCCAGAGCCTTGAAGAAACAAGCGTTTGTTGTTTGTAAACCACTCTGTCTATGGTATTCCATTATAGCAACCAAAGGGATGAAGACACAAGGCCAGCTTCAACACCGGTGGTGGCAAAGAATAAGATCAACAGCAATTCTGATAACATGAGGCACAGAGATTGTGGTGGTGTAGTGGGAATTTATAAGCCCTGTGGTGGTGGGACACAGCTGGAAGAGAAGCCCTGGCATCTAGTCAGTGATAAAAATCTTGTTACTCAGTGGGAGCCTTCTAGACATTCTCTGAGGTTTCCCAGAAATGCTGGGGAGACTTTGTTGGGAGTCTGAACACTGTACATGGCACGGTGTCTTGTGGTACCCTAGAGTGGCATTCTCTAGGGAAACGTGAATTACACTTGCAAATTAAATTCTCAAGGACAAGTACTCCAGTGCCATGGCCAGACCACCATTTGGCTGTGAAGGAGTTGAAACAGACCTGACCTCCTCTTGCTACTGTGGCATGTCCCGCTCTCTGGTCAGCCTCTCACCCCGGCTGCTTTTCCTCTGAGTGGCCCCTGGATCGGCAGGAGTTCAATCACACTGGGATTCAACCTGCCCAGTTTCCCCTGCCCCTGGGAGGTCCCACAGTCATACACTACTTTTGGGCTCCAATTCTACCTAATTTTTAAAAACTGGATTCCTATTTGTGTCTGTGTCTCTATAGTTTTTCTTAGAATTTTTTTTTTCCATCAGACTCTTAATTATCTTATTTCTCATTTCTCCTTCCTCTAAGAATGGGTTTAACTCTCAAGGTGGTCTGAAGGCATTTGATATAAAATGCAGTCTATGGTATTCTAAGTTCTTCGCCCAACAAGTATCCATCAACAGAAGGTGACCCAGAAGTTTGTGATGGCACCAAAGGATAGAAGATTGGTTTACTCAATCCCATATGTTTCATTCTGTGGTTTGTGAAGTACTGAACTAAGTGCAGAACCAATTCCCTTAGAGGAAGTTATGGATTTGTGGAATCCTGCAATGTTAACACTTTAGAGCTACTAGGGTACTAGTGACTAAATCTTTGTTTCAGAGTTTTGGAAAGTGCCTGCCTGTCCTCTAACTTCCTAAGGCTATGCCAATGCCCACAGTCCACCTTACTTCTTCAGTTAAGTGGGCCTAGGTGGCCGTCAGTACTTGGGTTGTGGATATACCCAGTGCGTAAATGTTATGCAGTGTGGTCACATATGAACTTCAGTAGCCAAAGGGGGTCTCCAGGCTCTCTGACGCTCCTTGATAGTTACTGGGCACCTGAACTGAGGCCAGCACTTCCTGGCTAGTGTGAGAGTCTCACCTTATGCCCTTCCAAATTGGTCCTTCAGAGTGAGAAGAGGGAAGCCATTACCACTGTTTCCTGCATTCTTCTCTAGGCAGACACAGCTGCAAGGGTACTATGGCATAGGAGAACGTGGGTAAACAGGTTGCAAACTGCTGTTTACAGTTTTCTTTTCACGTTTCAAAAGGAGGCCATCTGTGAGAACAGAATGTTCTCAGTGTCATCACCCACAAAGAGAAAATGCAGGCATGTGGGCATTTGGGACGATGCTTCCTGGTAACTTGTCCAATTTTAGCTGCACTGAAGTCAGTGAATAAACTTATTTTCCAAGGGTAACAAAAGCAAAAATAAACAACGGGTACTCCATCAAACTAAAATACTTTTGCACAGTGAAGGAAACCATCAGCAAAACAAAAAGACAACCTACTTAATGGGAGAAGATATTTGCAAATGATAAAACCCATAAGACATTAATATCCGCAATATATAAGGAACCCACCCAATAAAAAAAAAAAAATCCTATTTCAAATGGGTAGAGAACCTGAATAGACATTTCTCCACAGAGACATACAGATAGCCATCAGACATGTGAAAAGATGGTCACTCAGCGTCAGGGAAATGCAAATCAAAACCACAATGAGGGGAGGGGTCAAGATGGCAGAACAGCTTAGAAGTTTTTTTTGCATCTCCCATCCATGGAATACAGCCAGAACAACACTAAATCATCCCGCACATCTAGAAAACTGATTTGAGGATTAACACAACAATCTACACAACCTGAACCACAAAACTCAGCAGGTTCACTCTCCTGCACGGAGAGGTGAACTGGGGGAGATAGAAGCCGCGGAGGGCCGGGAGTTGTTTTTGCTTGCAGATAAGGGATGGAGATGGGGGGAGAGTTCAGGAAAAGCACCTCCTCCGCCCCCCCCCCCCACCCCACCACTAAAAGCAGCCGGAGAGAAAGCGGAAAAGTGGAAACAGCCACAGGGACTGAACAAAAAAGGGAAAAAGGAGAAAGGAGAGGGTTTAAATTCCATTAAGACTCTATGAACAGGGGGAGCACAGAGTCTCAAACTCCGTAGTTCGATACCTGGTGGTGCTCTGGTGGGAAGGGTGAATCCCCAGGAGCAGAGTGAGCTCTGGGGGGTCCTTGGCCCACATCCCCTGCTTGGAGGACATTTGGTAGAGGCAAAGACCCCAGCAGACCCCAGAGAACAACCACATTAGCTGGTGCTGGAACAAGGACGTTAAGGGTGAAGATTGGTGCCAAATGTGTGTTGTGACTTACCATAATCCCTGAAACGTTGCTGCTACACCACTGCTTGAACTTCTTCTGGGTGGGGCTGGCACCCAGCCGCAGTCTCTGGGCATCAGCAGCAGCGAGGTTTCCCGAACATTCCTGGGTGCAGCCAGCACCAGCCATTGCTCAGTGAGACCCTCTGCGAAAGGTCTGAGCGGGTCAAACCGCAGTCCCTCAGAGGTGAGGGGTTGGGAAACACAGTCGCATCGGAGATAAAACTCAGGAGGGAGGTGCTGCCTGGCAACCTGACGGCTTGGTCACGGACAGCGTAAAGGCGGGGAATGGAGGGAAGCTGGAGACAACGAACAGGTGCGTGATTGCCGAGCGGGGAGAACAGAGACTGGGTAGCTGGGTGACGCCATAGCTTCCCGAGCATGCGCATACACACCTACAAGCGCCAAAACAATCTACCCCAGTAAACTCAGCAGCGCCATCTAGTGGAGAACAGAGCCATTACACTAAGCCTGCCCAACTGAGCCAACCTCACTCTTTAGGATCACAAGTGTCTCCACCTGTTTAGTTTACGGCCTGTAAAGTGCTTCATAGTTTGACTTCTAGGGAAAAACGAGGTAATTTCAATCTTATTTCAGTCTGTTCATTGATCCATCTTTTTATTTTTTTTCTTTCATTTCTTTTCTTTTTCTTGAACACAGAAAAAGTTTTATTTTTACTTTCAATTTTTATTAAAAATATTTTTCTTTAATGTTTTCACTATATTCTTTACTATTTTGTAATTTTTTTCAAATTCTATTTTACTTCCATCAATTCATTTTATTCTATTTCATTGTATTCATTTTTACAAATTTTCAAATGTTTTCCTTTTTTTTTCCTCCCTTTTTTCTCTAATCTATCAGGCTCCTTTCAACAACCAGAACAAAACACACGTAGGATTTAGCATCATTTATTTGATATTGTGTGTGTGTGTTGTTTTTAATTTTAATTTTTTTTACCTTATTAATTCCTTTTCTCCTTCAAAATAATCAAATAAAGGAATTCACCCCAAAAGAAAGAGCAGGAAGAAATGACATCCAGGGACTTAATCCACACAGATACAAGCAAGATGTCTGAACCAGAATTTAGAATCATGATAAAAAGAATATTAGTTGGGATTGAAAATAGACTAGAATTCCTTTCTGCAGAGATAAAAGAAGTAAAAGCTAGTCAGGATGAAATAAAAAATGCTATAACTGAGCTGCAATCTTGAATAAATGCCATGGTGGCAAGGATGGATAAGACAGAACAGTGAATCAATGATATAGAGGACAAACTTATGGACAATAAAGGAGCAGAAAAAAAGAGGCAGACTAAGGCAAAAAAGAACAATTTAAGAATTAGAGAAATCAGTGACTCATTAAAAAGGAACAACATCAGAATCATAGCGGTCCCAGAAAGGAGGGAGAGAGAGAAAGAAGGGTAGAAGGGTTGTGTGAGCAAATCATAGTGGAAAACTTTCCTAACCTGGGGAAAGACACAGACATAAAAATCCAGGAAGCACAAAGTACTCCCACTAGATTCAACAAAAACTGACCATCATCAAGGCATATCAGTCAAATTCACAAAACACTCAGGCAAGGAAACAATCATGAAAGCAACAAGGGAAAAAAGTCCTTAACCTACAAGGGAAGAAAGATCAGGTTTGCAGCAGGCCCATCCACAAAAACTTGGCAGGCCAGAAAGGAGTGGTAGGATATAGTCAATGTGCTGAATCAGAAAAATATGCAGGCAAGAATTCATTATCCAGAAAAGCTGTCATTCAAAATAGAAGGAGAGATAAAAAGTTTCCCAGACAAAAATTAAAGGAGTTTGTGACCACTAAACCAGCCCTGCAAAAAATTTTAAGGGGGACTCTCTGAGGGGAGAAAAGATGGAAACAAAAACAAAACAAAAAAAGACCAAAAGCAACAAAGACTAGAAAGTACCAGAGAACACCACCAGAAACTCCAATTCTACAAGCAACATGACGGCAATAAATTCATATCTTTCAGTACTCACTCTAAACGTCAATAGACTAAATGCTCCAATCAAAAGACATAAGGTAACAGAATGGATAAGAAAACAAGATCTATCTATACGCTGTTTACAAGAGACCCACGTTTGACCTAAAGACATCTTCAGACTGAATGTAAGGGGATGGAGAACCATCTATCATGCTAATGGTTGCCAAAAGAAAGCCAGAGTAGCCAAACTTATATCAGACAATCTAGACTTTAAAATAAAGACTAACAAAAAATGAAGAAAGGCATTATATCATAATTAACGTGATATATCATATATCACCACCAAGAAGACCTGACAATTATAAATATTTATGCTCCAAATTTGAAGGACCCAAATATATAAATCAATTAATCACAAACATAAAGAAATTCACTGATAATAATACCATCATGGTAGGGGGCTTCAACACCCCACTTACAGCAATGGAAAAATCATCTAGACAGAAAATCAACAAGGAAACAATGGCTTTGAATTACACCTGGACCAGATGGGCTTAACAGATATATTCAGAACATTTTATCCTAAAGCAGTGTAATACACATTCTTCTCCAGGGCACATGGGACATTCTCCAGAATAGATCACACACTAGGACACAAATCAGCCCTCAACAAGTACAACAAGATCAAGATCATGCCATGCATATTTTCAGACCACAACACTATGAAACTCAAAATCAACCACAAGAAAAAATTTGGAAAGATAACAAATACTTGGAGACTAAAAAACTCCTATGAAATAATGAATGGGCTGGCTAACCAAGAAGTTAAAGAGGAAATTAAAAAGTTCATGGAGACCAACGAAAATGATAACACCACAGACCCAAACCTCTGGGACATAGCAAAGGTGACCAAAACAGGGGTGTATATAGCAATCCAGGCCTTCCTAATGAAGGAAGAAAGGTCTCAGATACACAACCTAACCTTATACCTTAAAGGGCTGGAAAAAGGACAGCAAATAAAACCTAAAACCAGTAGAATACATGAAATAAAGATTAGAGCAGAAATTAATGCTATCGAAATAAAAAAACAGTAGAACAGGTCAATGAAACCAGAAGCTGGTTCTTTGAAGGAATTAACAAAATTGATACATCACTAGCCAGTTTGATGAAAAAGAAAAAGGAAAAGACTCAAATAAATAAAATCAAGAATGAAAGAGGAAAGATCACAACCAACACAGCAGACATACAAGCAATAATAAGAGAATATTATGAGCAATTATACGCCAATAAAATGGGCAGTCTGAAAAAAATGGACAAAGTCCTAGAAACATATAAACTACCAAAACTGAAACAGGAAGAAATAGAAAATTTGAACAGACCCATAACCAGTAAAGAAATCAAATTAGTAATCAAAAGTCTCCCAGAAAAACAAGAGTCCAGGCCAGATGGTTGCCAGGGAAATTCTACCAAACATTTAAGAAAGAGTTAACACTTATTCTCTTGAAGCTGTTCCAAAAAATAGAAATGGAAGGAAAACTTCCAAGCTCTTTCTATGAAGCCAGTATTACCTTGATTCCAAAACCAAACACCCCACTAAAAAGGAGAACTACAGACCAATTTCCCTGATGAACATAGATGCAAAAATCCTCAGCAAGATATTAGCCAACTGGATCCAACAATACACTAAAGAAATTATTCACCACGACCAAGTGGGATTTATACCTGGGATGCAGGGCTGGTTCAATATCCACAAAACAATCAATATGATTCATCACATCAATAAAAGAAAGGACTAGAACCACATGATCCTCTCAATAGATTCAGAGAAAGCATCTAACAAAATACAACATCCTTTCTTGATAAAACCCTCCAGAAAGTAGGTGTAGAAGGATCATACCTCAAGATCTTAAAAGCCCTATATGAAAGACCCAACAGTAATAACATCCTCAACGGGGAAAAACTGAGAGCTTTCCCCCTAAGGTCAGCAACAACACAGGGATGTCCTCTCTCACCGCTGTTATCCAACATGGTACTGGAAGTCTTAGCCTCAGCAATCAGACAACACAAAGAAATATAATGCATCCAAATCAGCCAGGAGGAGGTCAAACTTTCACTCTTCACAGACGACATGATACTCTATATGGAAAATCCAAAATATTCCACGAAAAAACTGCTAGAACTGATCCATGAGTTCAGCAAAGTTGCAGGATATAAAATCAATGTACAGAAATCGGTTGCATTCCTATACACCAATAATGAAGCAACAGAAAGGGAAATCAAGGAATAGATCCCATTTACAATTGCACCAAAACCCATAAAATACCTAGGAATAAATCTAACCAAAGAGGTAAAAAATCTATATGCTGAAAACTATAGAAAGCTTATGAAAGAACTTGAAGAAGACACACACACACAAAAATGGAAAAATATTCCATGCTCCGGGGTAGGAATAACAAATATTGTTAAAATGTTGATACTACCCAAAGCAATCTACATATTCAATACAATCCCTATCACAATAACACCAGCATTCTTCACAGAGCTAGAACAAAGAATCCTAAAATTTGTATGGAACCAGAAAAGACCCCAAATAGCCACAGCAATCTTGAAAAAGAAAAACCAAAGCTGGAAGCATCACAATCCCAGACTTCAAGCTATCCTACAAAGCTGTAATCATCAAGACAGTATGTACTGGCACAAGAACAGACACTCAGATCAATGGAACAGAATAGAGAACCCAGAAATGGACCCACAAACATATGGCCAACTCATCTTTGACAAAGCAGGAAAGAATATCCAATGGAATAAAGACAGTCTCTTCAGCAAGTGGTGCTGGGAAAACTGGAGAGTGGCATGCAGAAAAATGAACCTGGACCACTTTCTTCACCATACACAAAAATAAACTCAAAATGGATGAGAGACCTCAATGTAAGACAGGAAGCCATCAAAATCCTCGAGGAGAAAGCAGGCAAAAACCTCTTTGACTTGGTCGCGGCAACTTCCTACTCAACATGTCTCCGGAAGCAGGGGAAACAAAAGCAAAAATGAACTATTGGAACCTCATCAAAATAAAAAGCTTCTGCACGGAGCAGGAAACAATCAGCAAAACTAAAAGGCAACCAATGGAATGGGAGACAATATTTGCAAATGACAAATCAGATAAAGATAGATTAGTATCCAAAATCTATAAAGAACTTATCAAACTCAACACCCAGAAAAAACAAATAATCCAGTGAAGAAATGGGCAAAAGACATGAATATAGACACTTCTCCTAAGAAGACATCCAGATGGCTAACCAACACATGAAAAAATGCTCAACATCACTCATCATCAGGGAAATACAAATCAAAACCACAATGAGATACCACCTCACACTTGTCAGAATGGCTAACGTTAACAACTCAGGCAACAACAGATAGCCAGATCAACACTAAATCATCCTGCACACCTAGAAAACCGATCTGAGGATTAACACAACAATCTGCACAACCTGAACCACAGAATTCAGCAGGTACACAGTGTGGAGAGGTGACTGGAGGAGAGAGAAGCCGTGGAGGGCAGGGAGCCACTTTTGCATGTGGAGAGAGGACAGAGACAGGACGGTAGAATACAGGAAAAGCACCCCCCCCCCAAAGCAACTGGAGAGAAAGTGGAAAAGTGGCAACAGGCAACAACAGATGTTGGTGAAGATGCAGAGACAGAGGATCTCTTTTGCACTGCTGGTGGGAATGCAAACTGGTGCAGCCACTCTGGAAAACAGTATGGAAGTTCCTCAAAAAATTAAAAATAAAACTTCCCTACAACCCAACAATTGCACTACTAGGTATTTGTCCCAGGGATACAGGTATGCTGTTTCAAAGGGACACATGCACCCCAATATTTATAGCAGCACTATCGACAGTAGTCAAAGTATGGAACAAGCCCAAATGTCCATTGATGGAGGAATGGATAAAGAAGACATGGTATATATATATATATATATATATATATATATATATATATACACACATACACATACACATACATACACACACAATGGAGTATTACTCGGCAATCAACCAGAATGAAATCTTGCCATTTTCAACTACGTGGATGGAACTAGAGGGTATTATGTTAAGCGAAATTTGTCAGTCAGAGTAAGACAAATATATGACTTCACTTGTATGAGGACTTTAAGATACAAAACAGATGGACATAAGAGAAGGGAAGCAAAAATAATATAAAAACATGGAGGGGGACAAAACATTAAGAGACTCTTAAATATGGAGAACAAACAGAGGGTTACTGGAGGGGTTGTGGGAGGGAGGAAGGGCTAAATGGGTAAGGGGCATTAAGGAATCTACTCCAGAAATCATTGTTTACTATATGCTAAATAACCTGGATGTAAATTTAAAAAATTAAAAAAAAATTAAAAAACACTCCACAATGAGATATCACCTGACACCTGTCAGAATGGCTAGAATAAAAAAAAAAAAAAAAAAAAAAAAAAAAGAAATAACAAGTGTTGGAGAGGATATGGAGAAAAGGTAACCCTCGTGCATGTTGATGGGAATGCAAAACGTCACAGCCACTATGGAAAACATGGAGGTTCCTCAAGAAACTAAAAATAGAGCTATCATTTGATCCAGCAATTCTACTTCTGGGTGTTTAGCCTAAGAAAATGAAAACACTAATTCGAAAAGATAAATGTACCTCCATGCTCTTTGCAGCTTTATATATGAGGCCAAGACACAGAAACAGCCCAAGTGTCCATCAATTGATAAGTGGATTAAAGAAGATGTACACACACACACACACACACAATGGACTATTACTCTGCTGTAAAACAGATCGAAATCTTGCTATTTTCAACAGCATGGATGGACCTAGAGGGTATTATGCTAAGTGAAGTCAGTTGGACAGAGAAAGACAAATATGGTGTGATTTCACTTTTATGTATCTAAAAAAAAAACGAAACAAATGAACAAACAAAACAAAACGGAAACAGACGGAGAACCAAAATGGAAATAGATACAGAGAACCATCTGGTGGGTGCCAGGTGAGAGGGGAGGTTGAGGGATGGGGGAAGTGAGGAAGGGGATTAAAAAGTATAAACTTCCAAGTATAAAATGAATAAGACAGGGTTATAAAGTATAGAATAGGTAATATAGCTAATAATAAGTAACAACTTTGTATGGTGACAGGAAGTACAGAATAGGTAATATAGCTAATATTAAGTAACAACTTTGTATGGTGACAGATGGTAGCTAGATTTATTGTGATGATCACTTCATAATGTCTATAAATGTCGAATCACCTGAAACAAATACACTATTGTATGCCAAGTACACTTCAATTTAAAAAATATACATAAGTACAAAAATAAATAAAACTGCTCTTCTAGTTGGTCATAAAATCCCAGCTTGGAAGCAGTCCTGTCTGTTTTCTAAGAAATGACATTCTAGTGCCAGAAATTACACCTCAGTCATTTTATTCTGAGGGAAATAGGGGTAAGAAAAAGAAAAATGAACATGTAGCATATGGTAAATGTAAATGAAAAAATTAATTCCTGGTGGTGGCTGAGTACTTTCTGTCCCGAATAGGGACACAATTTAATTTTTATTTCAGGTTTAATTAAAATAAGAATGAGCATAGTTTAAAAAAAAAAAAAGAGAGAGAGAGAGATGAGTTTTAAAGTGGTTCTCTCTTGACGCCCTCCCCAATCTATGTCCACACAATGCCCTGGAGGCAATCACACCGCCATGCGTAATCCTGGATCATGAGCATAGATATCTATTTCTCCATCTATCAGCTTTAAATGGTACCAATTACTCTTAAAATAACAATTTAGCTTTTTTATATTATCCTTCACCTTCCTTCCCCCTTATCCTCCTATTCTTTTATATTACTACTTTCAATTCTTCCCCCGGTTACTTTCGTGACTGTAAGTAACACATTTACATCACTATTTCATCCTCCATCAACCTTGGTCCACATCTCAATTCCTTTTTTTTTTTTATGGAATAAACTACAACTATAGACATGGTCTTTGCATTACCAAAGCTGTTAACATTTACATATGCTCTGGTGCCGGGCATGTGTGTGTGTTTCGTCTCTTGATTAATTTAAAAGGTAAAAGTGAATTTGCGGAATTTCTATTGTTGAGTGAGTAAATATGGCTCACTGCTGAACCAAGTAGAGTACTAGGATTGTATTTTCTTCCCAACAGATCATTGGGGCTGTGTAGGGGGAAATATTTTTAGCATCAAGGCCAAAAGGATTCTCTTTTCTTATACATTATCAGTTGCTTAAACTCACACCTCTTTATTGTTTTCATTATGTTTGGACAAGTCTATCTTGTCAAGATTTTTGTTTTTCCTGAAATTTCAAATGGCTGTTGCCTTTTTTCTTATGGACAAAAGAATCATGTGCTTTTATACGATTTCCTACAATTTTTTCATCCCTCAGTCATGCTGTCGATTAAGCTTGGCTGCCTCTTCAAGAAGTGTATTGTCTGGTTTCATGACTGACATCCCAGACTTCCCTTTCACTGCATTCTTGGGTTGGAGCCTCTATTTCCTGAACCTCATGTTTACTCTTTCTTGGTTTTCTTTCTTATTTTTTTCTAACATGCATCCTTAAATAACTTCAAGCAAGGATGCCCTTGTCTGGAAAGATCTTTATTTTGACCTCACACTTACTGGGTCGTTGGTCTGGATTCAAGATTCAAAATCGTCAACCTCAAAATAATTTTCATAAGTAGAGTTAGGAGTACACTTTCATAAACATGCTTCCTCAAAATTTCATCAAAAATGATAAAGGGCAACTTCAAAAACAACCTCTTTGTGATTCTGACTTCTGCCTCGACCCTCCGTAGAGTCAGATTGCTCAAAGATCACAGATAACTGCCTCATCCAAAAACTCATTTTCAACTAGGGCCAACAGTGGACCATCCATGAAACTGCTCCACTGACTGGTAACACAAAGGAACTTCCCAACACATAGGAGTTTCAAGCACTCAGGAATTGAGCATTGTGACTGGGACAGGAAGGAAGAGGAAGAGCCAGAGAACAGACACCAAGTGGGGGCCAGAAGAAGAGCAGTGGCACTAGGAATGTGAGAGGGGAGAGGGAGGAACTGAGGGGAAGGAGAGAGGAAATATGAAGAAAGAGTATTTTCTTTTCCTCTTCCTCATCCTCCAGATATTTAATAGTTATTACTACTTTTGTTTCTTCTATTGGTTACCTTTGTCACTTTAAGTAACACATTTATATCACAGTTCAGAGAGAATTATATCAATATTAAAAAAGAAAAGCAGAGGGTTGATTGGGCTACTATTTTTTTATATCATTTTATTGAAATATTACTGATATATAAAAAGCTGGACATATTTAATGTGCACAGCACAATGCATTACGTGACAAATATACACTCCTGAGACCACGAGCATCATCGAGGCCATGTGCTGATTTTCAGAGCGCATGTGTGTAAGACTGCCTGTGGCAGGGGTGGGGGCAGGAAAGGGAACTGAGGTCCTAAGGCACTCACTTCCTTCTCCATGTCCACGGAGAGGCCATGGACAGAGAGACTTCAGAGCCGGATGACAAACATGCCAGATACCAGGTCCTTCTACCCAACCAGACCCGGGAGCACAAAATGCCACAGTGCAGCCAAGATCCAATGGAACCTACTGCCATATTAGCACCTCCAGGGGTCTAGCCTTGGAAGCACCAGGAAATGGCACCTGGGAAGGGAACTAGCACCTACAGAGAGAGTCTCACAGGGGCGGGGACCTTGACAAAACAATGCATTCAGTGGCAAATATCTATGAGGGCTTGGAATGGACAACCATCAGAACTGGGTATAAGTAGGGGCGCCTGGGTGGCTCAGTTAGTTAAGCGTCCAACTTCGGCTCAGGTCATGATCTCACCAGTTGTGAGTTCGAGCCCTGTGTCAGGCTCTATGCTGATAACTCAGAGCCTGGAGCCTTCTGTGTCTCCCTCTCTCTCTGCCCCTCTCCCACTTGCACACGTGCACACACGCTCTCTCTCTCTCTCTCTCTCAAAAATAAATAAATAAATAAACATTAAAAAAAAGAACTAGGTGTTAGAACGTGTGAGGTATCCCTAGAGATGCCCAGAAATACCTGGGGGAGGCGGAAGGTCCCTCTTCACACACATGGACTCTTGAAATATGAATCATGACCATTAGCTCAGCTTTGAACCTGCAGCTTGGGGAGACTTACGGATCTATGAGGTCAGGTTGATAAGGCAGAGAAAACAAACTGTCATTTTACAATCTTTAAAGGGCCCTCCCTGGTAACAAGCTATATGCCACCAAGAGACACAATTCAACTCAATCTTTGGAAACCCAATTAAGGTGGCCCAACCTCCATAGTTCAGCTTCCAATGAGTAATTTTGCAGATTGATAGAAGAGACAGGGAGAGCCCAGTGGGGGGCGGGAGGGGAGAAAAGAGAGAAAGAGATTCTACTTTTTCCACTCTTTTTTTTCTCTATCCCTTTACCTCTCTTCACTTAATACATACATAGTAACTTGCCCAATATTTTTGTTGGGGAAACTACCCTCTCCCTACTCCAAACCAAGTTTTCCATGCATAAAGGAGTCAGTATATTCTTAGAAAGAATGTGGAGAGATTTGAATTCAAACGAAGTAAAATGCCACTTCCAGAATTGTAGAGCTTGTGAGGTGGATAGACATCATCCAGCAAAACACTTTGCAGAATCACGTGCTCATCGTCCACTGCCCCCTGCAGTAAAAGAAAAAGAAAATAATAGATTGGACTTACAGCCACATGATATTGAAGGAATTCTATCAGTGGACAAGAGAGAATGAGTAGTTTGAATGTAGATCACAATGAGAAGCTCCAACCCCTTGAGAAGATTTGCTCTGGGGATTTGTCTGAGAGACGCTTTCTTCTGAATTTAAGTCTTAGGGTTGTGATATTTAAAAAGGGCAAACTGGCTAGGGGAAGAAATATAAAAGATGACAACTGGGGTGAATAAGGAAGGGCAGAACTCGGGAAGGGAACAAATGGAAGGAGACAGATTAGGGCAGAGAGGGGGAGTGAGAGCAGAGAGGGGGCGGTTCAAAGAGAAAAGCTCTGCTGGTGAGGAGGGAGGTGTCCAATGGGCAGATCAAGGCTGCACTCAGAGCCCGGGGGAGGGGAGGCAATCACAGGAGTGTGGACAGGTAGGGGGCCGGCCAGTGAAGGGACCTAAGAATCCATCTGAGCAGAGGCTGAGGGAGGAGAAATGGACAGAGTCCAGAGAGCCTCACAGCGGGGACCTCGCAGCAGTGACTCTTGGAAACTTGCTGTACAGCCCTGGACCATGCAACTGCTTCCAATCACCAAGAAGGTTAGCAAATTAAGAAGTTATCAAAAATATTAAGGGTAGAGCCAGCTGTTGTCGACTTTATCCAATCTGTGTCATAATGGTCACTGTTCAGTGCCCCGTCCCACCACCCTGAGTCCATCACATCACTGACAATTCTGTTAAGTCGCTCTGTTTTCCTTCCCCTACAAAGGCCTGTGGTTTCCTTTCCTTGACACCGCCTTCTGAGGAACTGGGGCCTCCCTGCACCTTGCCTGATGGTCATTTGACTGCACGCAGTGACTTCAGCATGGGCAGAGTGAATGTACCTAGATCTTAGCATCTCTGCCTCTGAAGGAAGATTTAAAAGGAAGGTGAGATGCTATAGAGGAACACTCCAAAAAGTAGATGTGTGGATGGGTTTCCAGCCAAGATGAGTCTTCAAAGGCAATGCAGCTCGGGGGACAGGAAACCTCTTTTTGTCCCTCAGTTTCAGTTTCCTTAGTCACAGAATGATGGTGGGGCAAGGGTTGGGGAGCAGGGGTAGAACTAGGTCGAAAAGAGCTCCTAAGTTTCTTCCCGCTTCTGGAAAGCAGTGTCCTATAATGCTGCGGGGAAAGAGATTCTGAGGCTGCCTCACAGCTACATGGGACAGTGGGATTGATACCTGCCTCGGATTAGTGTCCTAACGAGTGTCCCTTTCTGCCACTGCCAATCCTCAGCACCCTTCTCTCCAGGATCCTAAGAACTCCTGCTTAAATTCATTGATGCCATCAAGGGCTCTGTGTCAACTTTCACACTGATGACCCAGACGAGATGTTGAAACTTGCCTCACTCTGTCTGCAGCCTCACGTATGTGATTGGTCAAACATGCCACCCTGGTTGTCTAGAAATTCTGTTTTCCCAGTGTTGTCAGACACCTGAGTTTGGTGACCATTCTCTGCTCTGCAGCACTGTACTAGAGAAGATGTCCATCTTTCTTTCTTTCTTTTTTTTAGTGTTTTCTTTATTTATTTTGGGGAGGGAGGGGCAAAGAGAGAGGAGAGAGAGAATCCCTAGCAGGCTCTACGCTGTCAGCATGGAGCCAGATACAGGGCTTGAACCCACAAACCGTGAAACCATGACCTGAGCCCAAAGAATCGGACATTTAACCGACTGAGCCACCCAGGTGCCCCAGATGTCCATTTTTCTTGAATTTCCTTCTGGCATATGCTAAGATCTGTGACTGTAGTTTATAGGTCAATTCTGCATCTCTAGCACTAGAGGATGCTGAAAAGAAAAAAGTCATTTCTTCCTAAATTTGTATCCTATATGTGTACCTCCAGAACTATTAAGGTTTTAAGAATGATAATTAAAGTCTAACCAAGCTTCTTTGGTGAGACATCTCTTGTCTCCAGTACTATATGTGTATGTATTAGTAATAACTTAAAAAGCATATAAGAAGCATAATTCACCAAAGTCTTTCATACAATTAGCTTTGATTTTCATCCTTACAATAGGAAAAGTAGGCATTATTATCTCTATCAAGCAGGCAGAACTCAAGTCCTGGGAGTTCAAATGATCCTGACACACAGCTGAGAGCAGCAAAACTGGAAACGGAATCTAGATCCTTTGACTAGAGGCCCACAGAATTGACAAGAGCAGGAAGTTGGGGGAAAAACTTGGAGAAGAAATTGAGTGAGGGGATGTGCAGCCAGCTTTACAATAGGTCACCCCCATCCCTTGCTCTGAACAGGATCCAGGAAGCTTGGGTTCAGAGGCAGGTCATGGGAATAACGTTATAATTACTGAGTGAAACAGCTGTTGAAATGAGCCGCAAACATTTTGGCTCCCTCCTCCCTTTAAGAATCCTGTATGCTAGTGGTTTCCAGTCCATGTTTCTAGGAGTCTTTTGTGAAGCTTCCTGAGGGCTAACATGACAGCATGGTAGACACATCTCCACAGTGCCACGTTCATCTGCTTTAGATATTGGGCATCTGCATAAGATTTAATTTGAAGAAAGAACATTCTGCTACTGAGGAAAAGTCTTTGAAAATCATTATACAGGACTATTTAACCTCTTGCCCATTGAGTTCTCCAGGACATCTGGATAATTTTCAGCCAAGGAATTTGCCATTAAAAGAGGTAAACCGTGACCTGTACTGACACAGAGGGAGCTAGGAGCTGGGGTAATGATCAGGCTTAAGACATAGGGTGTAGACACCACAGAGACGTGGTCATCCAGGGTCAAAGGAGGCGGCCCACCAAGGTTGAGAGGGTGGGAACTCAGAACCGAGCAGGACCACATCAGGGAATGTGTGGGGTGCAGAAAGAAACTGAGAAATAGACGTCAAGGATTGAAATTCCAGGTTTTTCTCACATGTACACCAGAATTCTGGTAGTTTCTGATGGCCCAGATTGGGCATCACTTCCAGGAGGCTCAATGCACTAAGTTCAACTGAAAACAAAACCAGCCACATTAAAGAGCATTGAGTCTTGTCTTCTGTTTCTACCTGTTGCTCTCATAAATGTGTGAAATCAGCATTCAACCCTGTCTTACTGTGAGGCTTCCTGAACTCTAGAGATTCTACTGGTGAGCCTGGCTCATTTCAGGTCGGGACCTGGGGACTAGGTAAAGAGTTAGGAACAAGAATGGACACAGGTTCAAACTGGATATGAAGATGACTAAATTTAATCATAAGCCATCATCATCACTATCCTGAACCTGTTATAGAAAATCAACCTTTTTTTTTTTTTCACCACAAAAGAAAAATCAGAGATCTTGTCAGAAATCACTTTGGGGATTCTGAAATAAAGACATTTCGGAAGCATGAAAACATGATCATGTAGCAAGACCAGCAATGTAATTGAATACTATCCTTTCCTTGACCTTTGTATCATAGAAACAGCAGCTAATATGCAATATTACCTTGGAGAGGAGGGTAGGACCTTGGGAAGTTGAATCCTGGATATCCAAGTGTTTGAAGATTGAGGTGGAGCACTGGTCTGCCCATAAGTTGTGCACATTAATTCCTGAGCACTGCAACCACTCGGCCTGAGCCATCCCCCTGGTAATTACACCTCCCCGCGGCAGCGCCCCGAACTCAATGTTACATTAGGCAATTGTGGTGAGCCTGTAACCTGATAGCAGCACATTATGTAGTTATGTGGGAACTCTGGTTTCTGGAACAGATTGAGGTTCCCAAGCTCTGGTCTTGTGCTGTTTGGGCGTGTCTTTCACGAAACACTCCTTATGTAGAAAACAGACTAAAACACCAACACAGTCTTTGGGATGTTTCTCAACAGCAGCATGAAACTGACCCGTTTCTTCCAAAGGATTCTTGCCAAAAAGGAGAAAAGTTGCTAAAAACAATAAATAATCCTCTTCTCTGACATTTGTCACCTAACTTGCTTAAATACTGTGCTTTTGAGTAACTTTTTTTAAACAAAATGTAGTAAAATAGTTATTCATCACTAATGCTAGAGGTACTTTAAATTCTTGTTTCCTAAAGAACCCATTGAACCTGATAGGGAGGCCTAAATGTAATGTTTCAGATTTAATAAATGAAAATGGGTGGGGAAAGGTACTGAGGGTTGAAGTACCAGTTTTCACGCTGCCCGTGCCTAGTTATCCACCCTTGATAGAAGCTGGCTTCCAGAAAAGAGGAACAAACGGAAAAGCAGCAGATTAGAGCACCCACTCTATCCTTCAAACTGAAGGACTTGTCATTAGGCACTTACAGAAGAAAACTGAGAAATTGGGGGTCCCATCCAGTGGCAGCAACCTTGTCAGTCTGGACTTTGCAAGTTGTGCTCCCATGTTCTCAGCTTGAGGATTCAGATGATTTATGGGGACTTGGCTCCACCCATCAGATATCCTTGCAGGTTACTTCTAAAGCCACACCGGGTAAGTTGGAGAACATGGATTTACCATAGACCAGGTGGAAGTGGGAGCCTGGGGCAAGGAGAAAGGAGAGTGGACAGATGAAGAAGGAGAGGGTCATTGGCCGAACTAGGAAGGGAGGGCAAGGACTCAGAAAAGCGCGTGAGGTTTTACCTATCTCTCCTGGGCATACGTAGGATAATTTTAGGCCTGATGTGACACATGAGATACACAATACGAGAAAAGAGAATTTTGGACAATATATCTAACGCCTGTGTCAACGATTTGGCTTGGTCACATGAATGAGTAAGTACCAGGTCCCCAGCATAGTGAGCAAGACCCCTCTTGGCCCAATGCCCTCGGAGCTCCCTTGTCAAGCATGACTGTGCCAATGTGTGGGATGTGTAGGTGACACACGTGAAGGCCTGTTTCCCATCAAACTCTAGGAGCAGGTATGCTGGCTTAGTTCCACCACATGTCTGTTGGCCACTCCCTCTTGAAAGGGCTAGGGAACAACCTGTGATGCCATATCTTAGGAGTTTCCAGAGGGGAGATTTTTAAAGTCTGGGATGATGTTGCTTCAGAATTATGGGCCAAGAGCTTCCCATAAAAGAATATTTCCAAAGAAAGGAGAGTGATGACTCAGGTATGCAAATTCTCACTAGAGGAAATTTCCGAGAATACTTCAGATCATAGACTATTATGTTTTTCTGACCTATAGGTTGTATTTTTTTTTAATTTTTCATTTCAAATCAGCATCTCAATATTTATATTTTTATCAAACCCAGTGCAATACTATAGCCTCACTGTTTGCTAAGAGACTTCAGCTGGAAGGAGCAGACCCAGGAAGCCACAAAAGTACCCAGTGGAGCCACACTCCCTCACAATGTGCAGTGGGACCAGAGTGGGCTCTGAAGAAGAAGAAGGCAGGCCAGTGACCTAGAGTCTAGTGAGAAAAGAAGAATGGTCCAATTAGATCCCCTTCCTAAAATTTTGGGGCATGGGCAACTGAGATATTGACTTAGCTGTGAGAAGTTCAGGGAGGCGGGGGGCTGGGATGGCCATCTTGAGACATGCACTAAATGAGAAGATAACAGAACAGATGTGGAGAAAGGGGAGGGGAGGGGAAAGAGGAGAGGAGAATACCCCCCTAAAAAGTGTGGCTTGGGTTCCTGGCAACATTCCAAGTTCCATGAGTTCTTGTGGTGCCTCATTTCATGTTTTGGAATTTCTGTGACTCTTTGCTTCCTAACCCTCACAACTCCCTACCACCACTCCCAGCAACTCCCGTTCCAGACTACCACCTCCCGGAAGGGGCAGGCTTTTCTGGCTCTCTGTCCTTCCAACCACGAGCAGGAATGCCTGAAGAAAACGTCTCTCAAACTCCACCTGGAATTACCTCTAAAGCCACCAAATCAAGAGAAATACAAACTATCAAAAAAGAAGAAAGAAAATATAAGTGAAAAAGGAATAATCATAAATGAGATGTAAAAGATCTGATCACTATGGAATAAATGTTAAATTTAAACTTTGAAGTTACAGTTTCAACTACAAAGTGCTCATACTGAAGAAAAAAAAAGAAGAACAAAAGAGGGCAACCGGTGAGCAGAACAGGAAAAGGCTGAAAAAAATTTTTAAGAAAGAGTGAACAGAAGAAAAAAACGAGAGACAACTCAGACATTCTTTCCACAAGAAGAAGTTCCAAAAAGGGATACCTACTGTGTGCTCCTTGCTTTACACATGTTATCTTGTTGGATTCTCACAAGCAGCCCTATTTTTACGGGAGTGCAAACATGAATGCAAAATAGGTAAGTTGCCAAGAGCTCGAAAGCAAAAAAGAACAAAATCCCTTGTCTGGCTGGCTGCAGAGCTGATGTTCTGAAGGAAGAACACGTTTGTCTGAAGAGTCTCCAGTCAGGCAGGCCTCTAAGAAAAAGCTCATAGGTGTCAAGGCTAAGTGCCGGAGAGGCGGCCAATCTTTAACAAGTTTTCTCACCTGAAAGTCTCAACAACAAAATGTTGAGGATCCTATTCTATTGAGCGTGTGCAATTGTTGGGACTTTCCATGCAGCTGGATCTTATACAAAACAAATCCTGGCCTGAGACATGATTACCACGAGAGACAGCTGTGGGGTGGGACTCGTGTGTAGCCTCATCTGAGGTCAGTATTGAGCAAACAAGATCAGGCAACGAGGGCACATCTTGTAAAAACCCTGGGTGATACTTGCCAGAGGAGGAAACTGCCAGTGAGAACAGCACAGCCTCACTGTGGCTACGATAGTAGGTAGCCTATAGTGCCCGGATGTAGGACATTCACCAGTGGGGGGAGTCCTTGCTTTCCTTGCATTTGGAAGGAAGACTTTATACCCAGCACAATTAGGAAAACAAGACAGCTACAGAGTTTGAAACAGAGTTGCCCGTGACTTTGTTATAGGTGGCCCAACAGCTTTGAAGCTCAAAGCAGTTTCTTAACCCTTCTCCAGAAAGTGATGACATTCTGGAAGATATCCCTGCTCTATAAGGGAGCACATTTGAAAGCCGCAAGACCAGAGCAAGTTATGCTAGATTATATACTGCAAGCTCAAGGCAGGCAAAAATTAGGACTTGGAAATCCTGACTCCCAGGTGAAGGTTTTGTGCTTTGGTACCCTTGTTTTATAACACCCAAGGGGTCTTGTATTATCTCTTCCTTATTCACTCATTGGTCATATATATATATATATATATATATATATATATATATATATATATTGAGATATAGATGCCTGAGATGTGGAAAATACTGTCAAGTGCTAGAAAACTCAAAGAAGAAGACACAATCTTAGCCCCTGAGGGCTAATGTTATGTACAGCAGCCTTCCATTGTGGGACTGGGAAATACTACATCTAAATTCTCCATTGTAAAGTTGGGAAAATAGAAATTATTCTATATAAGTAAAGTAAGTGTTTTGTGAACAGAAAGAAAATTACTTTGGTCAGGAGCAGTCAAAGAATGCTTCATGAGGGGAGGCAAAGAATAAGTAGATCTTTCATAGGAGAAAGAAAAGTAGATTCCAAGTAATAGAAATTGTCTATGCATGGCTTTGAAAACAAGAAATAGAAGACATGTTTGAAAAATAGCATCTAACCTCCTATGCTTGATTGTTGTTCCAATCTTAATTGGAAAAGTTACCAAGAGTCAAATCATGAAAAACTTTGTGTGCTAACAGAAGGTTAGAATTAAAGTTGGAGGTGTTACAGTTCTAAGAAAAATTTTAGAAAGGGAAGTGATATGGTTATGTTTTAGCCTTTTAAAATAAAATAATTATGATTCAAAATAAACGTGGAATGGGATGCCTGGGTGGCTCAGTCGGTTGAGCGACTGACTTCGGCTCAGGTCATGATCTCATGGTTTGCAAGTTTGAGCCCCGTGTCGGACTCTGTGCTGACAGCTCAGAGCCTGGAGCCTACTTCTGATTCTGTGTCTCCCTCTCTCTCTGCCCCCCTACCCCCATGCTCTGTGTCCCTCTGTCTCAGAAATAAATAAAAACATTTTTAAAAATTAAATAAATAAATAAATAAACATGGAAAATTAAAAGGAAGCATTTATAAAACTCCCTCTACAACCTACTGAAAATGGCAGCGAGGGAATTAAGAAAGACGTAATCTCCAAAGACAAAAAAAAAAAAAAAAAAAAAAAAGCTGTCGAGGAGAAATCAGACAAGACTCTCCAACTGCATTTTGAAAGATGGAAAGCCAAAAGAAGAGGAGTAGCTGACTGAGCAGAGAGAAACCTAGTAACACCTAAACACCTAATAAAATCTAAGAGGAAGCCAAGAAGAAGCAAGATGTGTTGCTTCAAAAAAATTTTGAAGAGGTCAGTGATTGATGGTCCCTGATATTTATGAAGATGAAGGGAATGGAGAGGGGCCAAAAACAAAAACTTTTCAAAATCTGTGTAAGTTACAGATCCTTCCCTGTGCCTCACAGCTAGGTGAGTATCTGTCTCCTGCCCTAGTAAAAAGCAAGATATTTGCTCTCTAGAGATGCTGAACCAACATGATTCTGGACTCAGTGATAGCTGGGAGCTAGACAGAAATAGGATGAAGTGAAGTCCATCATTCTGAAGCGTAACACTTCCCCAAGTTTCATGGACTTAGCTTCTTAAGTATCCTTCCCTTAGCTCCATGAATGTTGACATTCAAGTTTATGCTCCCCATGGACGAGACTGGCAAGATCCTCTTAGAGAAACTGACCAGCCCCAAAAGAAAACTGACATGGTGGCCACCAAACAAAATGCCTGGGTCCGACCTCATCCCTCTACAAGAAAGCCCACCAATCAGTATGCCCTACAAAGGGCTTCCAATAAATGTTTTATTCCTTGACATCTCAATGTAAACAGGCAGCCAAAGATCTCCAGATGTATGAGGACATTCTCTAGTATGAAAGATAGATTTAAAAACCCAAAGCAACTACAAAAAAATGGGGAAAAATAAAACATGGAGGAAAAAAAGAGGCAATCCAAGAGAAGAATCCTTCAAAAAACTCTTACTAATTAACAGTTATTGCATCCATAAAACAAGGTACAATAAAAAGGAGATAATAAGTGAACAAGAAAAATCTCTAAACATTACAAATATAAAAGTAGAAATATTTTTAAATCAATAAAAGACTTGGCAGGTAAAGTTGAGAAAGCCTTGCAGAAAGTAGTACAAAAACATAGTGATGAAATATAACAAAGTAAAATACCCACACCAAGCATATCATTATGAAATGTCCATATACTAGGGATATAGAGAAAATCCTATATATGTCTAAAGAGAAAAACCGTTCACAATGGTGCTGGATTTCTTAATAGTAACACTAGAAGCTAAAAGAAAAGAGAAATGACTTCAAACTTCCAAGGAAAATAAGTTCTTTCTCCCTAGGATTTAAATACCTGGCCAAACTTTCATTTCAGCATGACATTAGAACAGAAGTATTGATAGATATGGGAAGTGTGGTAGACATTACTTATGTTCACCAGTATTTGTTTCTCCTTTCCTTCCTGGTACCTGGAACACTGTACTTCCCGGACCTCTCCAAGTTAGGTGGGGTTATGTGTTCTAATCAAGTAGGTATATGCAGAAGTAATGTGTCATTTCCTGGCCAAAGCCTTGAAGAGGGACCTATGAGCTCCATGTTTTCTGAAGAGGCCTCCCGTTGAAATAGTGGAGCCATAAGACTGAAGCATTTTGGATCACTGAATCACCACATGAAAGACAACTGCCCTGGAGGGTTGCCTGACCTCCAGCAGACTTGTCTGAGCCAGAAGAGACTTGATATATTAAACCATAAAGATGTGAGGCTTATTGTTACTGTAGTGTAGTCTAGGCTAACCTAACACAAAACCTATCATAAATATTTCCAACTGCACCATTTCTCAAGAAGTTAATGACTATCTGATAGCCCAGCAATTCCACTCATGGGTCATATACCTAAAAGAAATGAGTGCATGTGTCCAACAAAAAGATGGAACGGGACTATTTATAGCAGCTGTATTTATAACATCCAGATACTTTAAATTCATACCACATACCACAGCAAAACACAAACAAAAGAACAAATTACTGGTATATGCAACAACATAAATGACCCTCCCAAGCATAATAAGGAGTAAAATTGAGCCAAATATAAGAGTACATACTTTTTGTTTATTTAGATAAAGTTCAACAACAGGAAGAACTAATTGATGGTGATAGAAGTTGCAATAGTGGTTACCTCACTGGAGGTGGTGTGATGGTGGAGGACATTGACTGGGAAGAGGCATGAGCGAGGTCTGTAGAGTACTGGAGATATGCAGTATCTTTATGGTGCTTATATGAATAAATATTCAAAAATTAAGCAGGCAGGACACAAGTTGAGTATACTCTACTATATGTTTGTTGTACCCTAAGTGAAAAAAAAAATAATTAAGAAACTACTGGAGACTGTGATTCATCAAAATGAGGACATAAACCAAAAGTAGAAAATCATGGGATCCAGACATAGGAAATCCCCAGAGTACAGAGATGAAGGGAATTGCTAAGAAGATGGTCAGTCCCAGGATGGCAGCTGTACAGCAGGCTGGAGAGCAGTCAGCCATGACTGGAGCCAGCCAGAGCCAGAGGGATAAAAGATAGAAGCATCTAGAAAAAAGGAAAAAGAAAAAGAAATGGGTAGATTATCTTAGTGTTTGATTCCATTTAAGGGAGTGTTACTGTTCTATCAAAGAATTGGTGATAAATTAATGATAAACATACAAAAAAATAAGCAACAAAAAAAGACGCTATTCTTAACGAAGTTAGATAAACATGCTACCATAGTACATACACTGTGTGGCTGAGCTATAATTTAGCAAAATATTGCTTTAGAATTGCATTGGGAGGCTAGGAAAAAGAAAGCAAGCTAGGAGGAGTGTGCAAAAAATGAGTATGCTAAGAAAGCTGAATTCTCTTCAGCTGCAGAAGGAAACCAGTCGAATGCCTACATTTGAAAAAAAAAAGGAAAAAAAAGGAAATAGCCACATGCATATTATTTAGAAACACGAAAGTGAAGAAAATAAGCCCTTGCAAGTGTTTCATTCGACTTAAGATGGAGAAGCGTAGGCAGAGGACTGCTATTTTACATTGTACACCTTGTTGTATCATTGACTTCTAAAGCTACATGCATGAAATATTTTCACCACCATGCTGAAGCAATTAGAAGACATTTCAGAAAACTCCGAGATCTAACATAAAATTAAATAACTTATTTCAAAGCACATTTTGATTCCAATTAATTTTTTAAAGACAGATTTATAGTACCTAGTAATTTTCATTGGTAGAGGAGCGGTTTGTGAGAGGTTGTAAAATCATGCTGTAATCCTTTCAGGGATCCAAAAAGCTGGGACGTCAAACTCTGTCAGCCCCAGGTGTTTGCTTCAAAGAAAGTAGGAGTCATGAGAAAAATACGTTCTATCAGCTTATCAGCTCTTTCACAGTTAACAGCATGATAATACTGGACAATGGTTTAGAATTTTTAGATGTAAGCACTTTGGGTCACTATTTTAAATCCTGGCTGTGCAATTAAAATGTGCTTTAAAAAAAAAAATCAGGTTCTGTTAAAGGGAGCATGGTCCCATTAAAACAAGGCAACCTGTGCCTAGCAGGGGCATGTCCTGCCACTTCTGCAGGGTTATTAGAGCCACCAATGTGGGAAAAAACAGGTAGTGTTGTGTACGGTAAGATGGCTAAGAGTAGCAAGTAGCCAAAAAAATTCAACTCAATGTGGCTTAAACCATAAAAAGGAAATATATTCAACCATCTAAAATGCTCAGAGGTAGAGATACCAGAGAAGGCTGCATCAGGATGCAACAAGGATGCAGTTCTCTTCTGTTGTTTTGGGCTTTAAGAGACATTGGTTTTAAGAGACTCTTGGTTTTAGGAGACATTCTGCCAGCACTAATGCTTCCCCTTTCACGCCTGCTGGGAAAGAGTGAACCTCTTTGATAATTGCCACCAAAAGTCTCGAATCTGCTTGCACTGGGTAGGCTTAGGTCCCATGGTTACCATTGAACCAAACATTGGCCAGGAGAGGAGATGCAAACAAGCACCAGGTTAGCTCAACCTCCCTGGACCCACACTGATGCTAAGTGGAGGAGGGGAAATGGATGGAGACCAACCATAAATGTCTCCAAAGATACTTAAAAAGGAAGAAAGCTCAGAATGTGTTGGCAGTTGTACAGGGACTATCTTAAGATTATCGTGCAGCCCATATATTGTCACCTCCAAATTCTTATTTTTAAAATTTTTGTTGAAACTTGAGAGAAAGCCAACAAGAGCAGGATATATGCAAAAGCAAATGGGGACTTTTCCATGATAAGTCGTCCGCAGGGAAAGCATATTTCTCCTACTAGAATAAAGACTAGGAAAAGGCAATTCTATGGTGATATAAAGGCTTTAGATTTTTTGACTAGATCTAGTGATCTCAGAACAATAGTTGAACCCTAAGAAAGTGCCTAAATCAGGGGTGCCCGGGTGGCTCAGTCGGTTGAGGGTCCAACTCTTGGTTTCTGGTCAGGTCATGATCTCACACTTTGTGGGTATGAGCCCTCTATCAGGCTCTGTGTTGACTGCTTGAAGCCTGCTTGGGATTCTCTCTTTCTCTCTCTCTCTCTCTCTCTCTCTCTCAGTAAATAAATAAACATTAAAAAGGTGGGGGGTGCCTAGGTGGTACAGTCAGTTAAGTATCTGACTCTTGATCTCGGCTCAGGTCATGATCTCACGGTTTGTGAGTTCAAGCCCCACATCTGGCTCTGTGCTGATGGCATAGAGCCTGCAGAGTCTGTCTCTCCTTCTCTCTGCCCCTTACCTGCTTGTGCTGTCTCTCCAAATAAATAAATAAACATATATATATATATATATATATATATATATATATAGTGCTTAAATCAACATCAGCCTGGGGGAAAATCATAGTATAGTAAGCTAAAATTGAAGAGTAGTTGTGGTACATCTGAAAGGATTTGTGCAAAACATCAAAATATGTAGGATTGGATTCTCCCAAGATTCCTAGATGGAGTTATTTATATTCAAAAAAGGATAATAATGTCCATCTTACATGGTGTTCATGAAGATTAAAACAGACTATTTGTTTTAAGTATGTTTGAGGAGTTAAGCATGAAGCAGTGAGGAGAATATGAATAACTGTTGAAGATTGAAAAAGCTACCAAAGTTCATAATTAAAGATCTTTCTCAATTTTTGACATAGCAGTAAGTCTGAGAAGTGTTACACTTAGCTGTAAGTAAAAGGCACTTAAAATGTAAAGATGTGTAATTGATTGCAAAATTACACTACCTTTGACTCCTTTTATTACAACAGAGACAGGCCTGCATGTATGGATACTGACATGCTGTTTCACCATTGCACCTATTGGAGGTCCATTAAAATTGCAGCCCTAGTCCCAGGAGGGAATAAATTGCGTCTGTAATGCTGGCCTTGCAAACTCAAGTCAATGGGTGATGGAAAATGCCACTCAGTGGAAGAAAAAACACATAAGGATTCCATAATTTCAACAAATGTGAAAAAAACAGTATTCTGGTGTGCATATGTGTTCGAGAGAGATTGAGTGATCATTTTAAGATGTCTGAATTTTGTCCTTTTCATTCTGTTTGCATTCCTTTGGTCAATGTTTATTGTAAATACTGTAGCTGAGTATTTGATCAGCATTCTTATTTAGGCTGGACTGCTGCCACAATAGAACCATAGTCCTCAATTTGCTCTACTATTAATCAGATTATTTATATTAATCATATGACCTTTTAGCTCATTGGCATTATGAATGCCAAACAGTCTCGGGTGCCTGGGTGGCTCAGTCAGTTAGGTATTTCATTCATGATTTTGGCTCGGGTCATGATCTCACTGTTTGTGGGTTCAAGCCCCAAGTCTAGCTCTGTGCTGACAAGGTAGAACCTGCTTGGGATTCTCTCTCTTTCTCTCTCACAAATAAATAAATAAACAGGTTTTTTTTGTTGTTTTTTAAATTGCTAAACAACCTCAAATATGGTGGGAGTGAACAAGACTACTCTGTGAGCATGGATTGCATTCATCACTGGTCAGTACTTTACAGAACACTAGGTGTATTTTAGGTGAATTTTTATTTAGTTAGATTGATTGATTGATTGATTTTTGAGAGAGACAGAGTATGAGCCAGGGAGGGGCAGAGAGAGGAGACACAGAATCTGAATCAGGCTCCAGGCTCTGAGCTGTCAGCACAGAGCCCAACGCAGGGCTGGAACCCATGAAATGCGAGATCATGACCGGAGCTGAAGTCAGATGCTCAACCAAGTCACCCAGGTGCCTCATAGACTAATTTAAAAAGGAGAGAATAAGTGTCAAATGAATATATTTCATGTTGCCTAATATCTCATTGTATCCTCTCTTAAATGGGTACTTAACAATTGTTTTGCAAAATATTCTCTAGATTAATAAATGCCCTAAAGCAAGTTTTAAGTATCTTTGTAGCTATTACAAATATGAAGAATTTGTAACAGCAAGTTCATGAATTCTTGTGTATTAAGGTGGTAAAACTAATCACAAACTAAATTCAAGATGTATTTCCGGTGCTTCCGTGACATAGCAAATCTGACCCCAATCCCTCAATTCTCTGCAAAGTTTCTCGTCAGACAAATGTGACGGATGATATAAAAATGGCCAAAGTTGGGGCGCCTGGGTGGCGCAGTCGGTTAAGCGTCCGACTTCAGCCAGGTCACGATCTCGCGGTCTGTGAGTTTGAGCCCCGCGTCGGGCTCTGGGCTGATGGCTCAGAGCCTGGAGCCTGTTTCCGATTCTGTGTCTCCCTTTCTCTCTGCCCCTCCCCCGTTCATGCTCTGTCTCTCTCTGTCCCAAAAATAAATAAACGTTGAAAAAAAAAAATGGCCAAAGTTTGTAAAGACATTATCGTCTAGCTTCATAATAATAATTATGATAGTAGATCCCATTAAACACTGATCAGGGACCAGGCCCTGTGCTAAGCATTTTGCAAAGCAAGTTTATTTACTCTTCAAAAACAGTAACATGAGCAGTATAATTTCTCCCATTTTACCATAAGAGGAGATTGCAGCTTGGAGAGGATAATTAACTAGCCCAAATATACAGGTGGTAGGGGGTGGAGCTATGGTTTGAATCCAGGCAGTCTGAATTCGAAGTCCATACCCACAGCTACTCTACAATAGAGCTAAGACTGCCAATATTTTATGGGTTTTATTCTGGGCTTCCATCTTTTTCACTTGAAGGGTGTTTCTTTAAAACATGCCAGTTTTTAACTTTTAAATACTTTTCCTGTTATTATGCCATATTATAGCTTTCTATTAAAAAGTGGAAAAGGTAGGGGCAACTGGGTGGCTCAGTCGGTTAAGTGTCCGACTTCGGCTCAGGTCATGATCTCACAATCTATGAGTTCGAGCCCCGCGTCGGGCTCTGTGCTGACAGCTCAGAGCCTGGAGCCCATTTCAGATTCTGTGTCTCCCTCTCTCTCTGCCCCTCCCCTGTTCATGCTCTGTCTCTCTCTGTCTCAAAAATAAATAAACGTTAAAAAAAAATTTTTTTTAAAGTGGAAAAGGTAATAAATTGATTGTATAGATGGCTCTGACTTATGATGGTTTGACATAGAATTTTTCAACTTCTCAATGGTGTGAGACAATACAAATTCAATGAACTTTGAATTTTGAATTTCGATCTTTTTCCAAGGTAGCGATATGTAGCCTGATACTCCCCTGTGATGCTGAGCAGGGTCAGTGAGCCACAGCTCCCAGGCAGCCAAAGCATCAGGAGAGTGAACAACTGCTATACTTGCAACCATTCTGTTTTTCACTTTTAATACAGTATTCAATAACCTATACGAGATATTCAACACTTCATTATAGAATAGGCTCTGAGTTCATGCTTTTGCCCAACTGTAAGCTAATGTAAGTGCTCCGAGTATGTCTAAGGTAGGCTAGGCTAAGCGCTGATGTTTGGTAGTTGAGGTGAATTGAATGCCTTTTCACCTTATGACAGGTGTATCAGGAAGTAACAGCATCATTAGTTGAGGCAGATCTGAATTTCACTTTTATAACTATAAAAGGAAGACAATAAAATAGTGTTTTGGTCTACAGGGGAAGAAAGCATACGTGTGTGGGATAAATGCAATACATTTTGATGATATTATTTAAATCTCTTTAGGTTCTCTTGAACTGAGTTTATAACTCTGTGTTTCAGACCTTTACAGAAAAAGTTACCCAGATCAGGATGATGAATGTGTCTTCAATCCTCAATTACTAACCTGTTACTGCCTATCATGGGCTCTTTATGAGAATGGTATTTCTAAACTAAAGATAAAAAACTGCTTAATAATAACATTGTTTTAAATTTATTTATTTTGAGAGAGACAGAGCAAGTGGGGGAGGGGCAGAGAGCAAGGAAGAGAGAGAGAATCCCAAGCAGGATCCGTGCTGCCAGCGCAGAGCCCAATGTGGGACTCAAACTCACAATCCGTGAGCCCATAACCTGAGCTGAAACCAAGAGTCCAACACTTAACCAGCTGAGCCGTCCAGGCACCTCTTGATAATAATATTTTAATCAAATCCCACCTACTTCAGATATTTGGAAAATTGTTGTTAGTTGAGATGTGCAGAAAATTACCAGAATTATTCCTACATGATTATAAAAATTTATTCTATGACCTCTTCAAATCAACCCAACCCACTTTCTTCATGTTCCAACCTCAATGTTTCAAGATAAATATTTAGCAGTCGCCAATTTTTAAAAGCAAGAGGTGTTCATCACAGTTTTAATTGTCATAATTAAAAATATTGAAAAACAGAAAATAAACCAAAAGACAGAAAAAAATGCTATCAAATAGTCACCCTTTAAAAAAAAAAAAAAGTGCTCCTTGGCTGGTACTTGATTTCAGTGGTTATGTTATAGAACCCTCCTGACAAGCATTTAGATCTGGATTTGTAAAGATTAGGCCATAGAGACGTTTCTGCTCTTCACTTACTTGGAATAGCAAAACCACTTCTGGCCCATAATGTGTGCTGGTTTGAAACTGTTTTGTTGCTTTTTGTTTGTTTGTTTGTTTTTTTAAATATGAGTTATTTAGACAGAACACAGTAAATAAAAGCACTACATCTTTGTATAGCTAGGTCAATTTGAGGAATTATGTAGGGCTAGCAGCAACAAAATGTTCAAGTATTCACTAGTTTCATAATTTCAGTAACTTAGTAAAAAAAAATCTATTCCTATTAATTATTTGTGGTGTTTGGGGAATAAATATGCTGATCATTCTTTTGCAACTCTAGCATGTATGCAACAGGACCCTTTTTAAGATTGGGACCCTATGAGGTACTAAAGCAAGCATTCACTTCTCTCACGCTTGAGGTCACAAGTTTTTGCAAGTCAAAAAGGTTGAGCATGCCAAAAACATCATGCCGCACACTACCAAATAAAAGAACACTGTTATTCTTACAAGGAAAGGTTTGACAAGACAGGAAATAGGCAGGGTAAGAGAAGTTTACTTAATACTGAGACTTATTTAACCATCGTGAAGCCAAAATACAATGACAGTTAAAAAAAATAAACAAATAGTTGTTACACAAAACAAAACCCCAGGATACATGGTCTCTAGTGGAACTAATTATTAGGTTTTTAACAAGTACAGGAAGCGGAATAACCCCAGAGAACGCTCGCAAAATTTCTAGACATCTTCCCTGTTTACTTTGGTCACATACCTTTCCCTCAGATAATGTAGATTAAAACAGTTTTAATCGGTGGGTTGAAATTTGAACAAGGAAAAAAAATCAGTCTTAAAATGCTGCAAAAGGCCTTCATTAAAGGGAGTCATTTTAAAAGTTGCGTTCTCCTAAAAATGAAGAGGGAGGAGGAAGAAAAAAGAAAATGGAAGATAGGAAAAATCTAGCTGTTCATTACAATTTTCCATTTTTTGTTTAAACACAGCAGGAGGGCAAAGCTGCTGGCTTTGCTTCATCCTTGCAAATGCCAGGAGGGATTATGCAAACCCCACAACCACCCAAATCTTATTTAAAGTTATAATCATTGTTCTCATTTAATGACTTTTGCCTGCTTTCACTCAAATATTGCTGCATCTTGTTTTCTGCCAGTTTGGACCCACTGGGAGTTGTCAATTCATAATTGCAGATAAACCTTTAAAAAAAAAAAAAAAGAAATACTACTTTCACAAAAAAAGCAAACATCAAGTGACATCTAGTGGATGTCTGCATATTATTTCCTAAGGCCTCTGAATAGCAATATATTCAACAATATGTTGTCTTAACATTGCTTACAGTTTTTGTTTCTCAGGTAAAGCCTCTGTCTTTTCCTAAGACAGAAAGACAAGTTATTAAATAGGAAAGTTGCCATTTTCTCTTTTTTCTCATGGTTTTCTCAAAGAAAAAAATAATTATTTTCATTAGTATGTGAATAACAATTCTCAAGATAAAACATCATGGACATAACTCGTCTTAACTCACACCATAAGTGTGCAAAAAAAGTCATGGTATATCCAACATTGGACAAGTATTTGGGCAATTATCCACTTTGCAGATGGTTCTTAAGATGACATTTCAAGTCCCCAATTCCTCTGTTTATCTATAATCTTAAAGAACCTTATTAATTTAACAAATCTATATTTAGTTCAACTATGATCCCCATTTCTCTTAAAAAAATTTTTTTTAATGTTTATTTACTTTTGAGAGAAAAACAGAGTGTGAGAAGGCCAGGGCGGGGCGGGGCAGAGAGAGACACACACAGAATCCGAAAGCAGCCTCCAGGCTCTGAGCTGTAAGCACAGAGCTGGACACGGGGCTCGAACCTATGAGCCTTGAGATCATGACCTGAGCCCATGCTTAACTGACTGAGCCACCCAGGCACCCCCCCCACCCATTTTTTTTTTTTTTTTTCCTTTAAGAATGCTGCAGGAGAATTGTGCAGGTATCTAGGTGCACTGTCCTTAGATGGGTAATTTTTTCTTGTTCATCACAAATTATTAAAGAACAGTGACTTAGCCAGAGCTACACAGGGAGCAGTTGAAAACTTAACTGGGATTGGGATTGCCTAACAACTCCTCCCTAGTGATGTCAGGTGTCTGAAAGGGTCGTGGAGAATAAATGCTTCGCATTGGTTGTCTAAAGACTGCATTTGTTAAAGAGACAGAAAGGGAAATGATTGAGGAATTAAAAGATGGTGTTTAAATTTAGTATTTTCTTTCCTTTCAAGGAAAGGAAACTTGGAATATGCAACTGTAACCCAAAAGCCAGCTGTCTGGCTGTCCCGAAGATTTCCAGTCTTTTAGAGTCACTCTTCATTTTAATAATAAAACACACTCACCCACACCCACACGCACAGAGTCCTGCATGAAGGCCTCCTCTGACTTCCTGTAGAAAATCTAGCATCCCCTCCATCCCTTCCAGTCCTCCAATCGTTTCTAGAATTCTTGAGAGTCCTGCTCATTCTTAACCTCATCTCTGCATCAAACCTCATCTTGCTGTCTCGTTCTTTACCTACTGTGGCCCAGATGCAAACTTTTCCGTGTTTTGTGCTCCCCCAAAGCACCCACCAACACTAAAGCGGGGTGTGCAGTCAACTTTAATGAAGTTTGGGTAAGAGGAGGGAAGCCGCGGCCCTACAGATGGCTCAACAAACAGATTAAAGTAATCGGTGCAGTGATACAATGTCTGGGGTTTGTTTCAAAATAATTCATTGGGGTTGGGGATGGGGGTTATAGAAGAAACAAAACCAGCTATGAATTGATCATTGTTGAAGGGGGGTGAGGAGTACCTGAGGTTCATGCATTTTACTTTTGCGTATGATTGAAATTTGCATAATATATATTTAAAGGAGCAAGTTCCTAGGCAATCTCTGATGCAAGAAGTTTCTTACCAGCTCTGGTCCCTTCTCCAGTTAGCCTTCCGCATGAGCCTCAATGCCTCTCACTTCTCAAGCTGCCCAAGCAAGCCTTGAGCTCTGGGACCCACTCTAACACTTAGGGAGCCCATCAGAATGATGCTGACTCCTGAAAACTTAAGAAATCAGTTTTCACCCCAAGACAAATTCTGCTCAGGTTTTACAAAATACCCAGCTCAGGTAACAGTGACACAACTGGCATTGTGCCTAGAGGATACAGCGTTTCGAAAGGTTAGTTCTCTTCCTTCTACGATTTATATTCTAATTGGAGTTCTCACAACTGATTCTAACAAAAGCTGACACAGATAATTATGTCAGGACAAAGCATTTTAAAAGATGATACTCGGTGCCTACAAATAAGTTTTGGAAAGAAAGCAGAAGGAAAATGTGGCAAATGGGTAATTATATTTGGCTTCTAACCAAAAGATGTTCAGTGTATACCTTGTGTCACATAGAAATAAAACTATCTTTAGAAATAAACACTGTCAGGGGTGCCTAAGTGGTTCAGTCATTAAGGGTCTGACTTCAGCTCAGATCATGATCTCATGGCTCATGGGTTTGAACCCCAAGTCAGGTTCTGTGTGGACAGTTCAGAGCCTGGAAACTGGTTTGGATTCTGTGTCTAAGTCACGTCTCATTCCGCCTCCCCCGCTCATGCTGTCTGTCTCGCTCTCTCTCTCAAAAATAAATAAACATTAAAAAAATGAAAAAAAAAGAAATCAACACTATATTTCTATTATTCAGCCATACTGCAGTAGCCAAGGGCTAGGCAGCTATGCCAGAGTCTCATCAGAGATGCACTGGAAGCCTGAGAGGTCTAAACATACCTCCCTCTCCTCAATACCATGAACTTGGTGGGAGGGGAGGGAGGCACATTGGCATGGAGCCCATGTGGTTAACCAGCTTCTCTCTTACCTTAATCAGCATCAACTGGGTCCTTTCACTTAATTGTGCCTACTTTAGCCTAGAAAATGCAGGCTTTGCTTAGTGAAGCTCTGAAGTCACCTGAGATTAATGTTCAAACCCCCAAAAGGTGTGCTTATAAAGAGAGGACATGAAGTTATGTAAGGAAAGAGTTTGCACTTCACAATGCATGTGCAGGAAGAATAAGAGAATTCACTCCGGGTGATGACGCTAATGATACAAAGTGGAAACTGTTGTGCCCAAAAGAGAGGAAAGGGGTTCAGAAATTTGAGGATGGGGAGGGAGAAGTAGCTGTGGCTTCTGCAGCCACTTGCCAAATGCCTTTGAGCAAGGGACTCGGAAAAGTGAACGTGTTAGCATTGGCATGTGCCATTGTCCCCAAACACATGTGAGACAATGTCAGCACTTACTTCTGGCACTAAATTGAAAAAACACTTCCTCTCTTGCTGCCAGCACCATTTTTTCTTGCACTCACCCCTGGAGTTTGTCAGTTTCCATTCCAAGGAGACCCGACAATGATTCCAGGGAGACTGGCTAACATATTCCAGTGAAATTGCTGGCGGACAGCGTGAGACGGGCATGGGGATAAGTTTAGGCTGAAATGAATTAGGAAACATTTTTAAGTTACCCTTTGAAGTTTTTATTGCCTTATCATCAAACAACGTCTCTTCTTTTGCTGTATATTGATTTTTCTGAGTATGAAAAAGTGTTTCATCTCTTCTATGATAATCAAACACAGTCTCAGTTCAACGGGCACCCTCTTTTTTTTTTTTTCTGAACCGTGTTATTCCACATATCATGGAATTATCCCACACTCTCCCCTCTACAGGACCTTCAGACAGCATTAGTCTTCTTCTAATATGATTTTTCCTATCATTCCCAACAATATAACTTTTCCATGCCAAACATAGCTGCAGGGGATTATATCATTATTTGCCTTTGTTCTAGTCAAAGTAAATTTTATGGGAGCTTCCTGTCGTGGGTGCTGAGCTATGCTACTATTTGTATGCTACTATTGCCTGCCTCTCTAAGATGGCAGAAAAAAAAAATCCATGTCAACTAAAATTTAAGCCATTATATTGCCTTGGGTGGCTCAGTTGGTTAGGCATCTGACTTCAGCTCAGGTCATGATCTCACAGTTTGTGGGTTCAAGCCTCGGGTTGGGCTCTGTACTGACAGCTTGGAGCCTGGAGCCTGGTTCGGATTCTGTGTCTCCCTCTCTCTCTGCTCTTCCCCCACTCATGCTGTCTCTGTCTCTCAAAAATAAAATAAAACATTAAAAAATAAATAAATAAATAAATAAATAAATAAATAAATAAAAGTTAAGCCATTATGAATCCCATGGGGGTTTCAAACTGGAACACACTTGGGATTTTATTAGAAAGGGCAAGTATAATGCCCTTTCTAATACTCAGAGTGAACGGACTTGCAGAAGACTATTTTGTCACAATACTTCCCCTCTAGCCCCTGGCACGTTAACAAAAAGTTTATTACTTTCCCACACACTTGTATGTGTGTGTGTATATATATATATATATATATATATATATATATATATATATAGGTTTAGTGTCCATACCTGAGGGGAAAGTTGGCTTAACTCTTTCCTAGGTGGAGAAGGGGTATTAGATCCCAAGTCAGGAACCCTGGAGTCTACTCCTACAACTGCCAGTTTGGTTGGTTTCGTGACCCCAAGCACATGATAGCCTCCCTCAGTCTCAGTAGTTCATTTGTGATCTAACAATGTCTCTAGTCTCAGCAAGTTTCATTCTCAACTTTGTTTTTATAGTTTCTTAGTGCCGTTTTTCTCCATCCTTTGTTGTCCTCTGTGTTTATTGCCTGGCTATTCTGGCAATGGCCTCTTAACCTCATTGTCACAGACATTAAATTAATATCAATCTTCCTGAGGTTCAGCTCTGGGGTTGTTACTCTTTGACCCAACTCTTCCACGGCTGGCCATTGCTTCCCTGGCATTTAGGACCCCCCAGAGCAGACTAGCAACCTCCCATTCCAGAACAGTCATCAGCAATTCCTACAAGTCTTTTGTACTCCACTCTGTTTGCATTTAGGTTTTGCCATTTTACCGAATGTGCCTTGTGCCTCTTTGTATTTTCAAAGCATATCACATATTGCACTGATTTCTGTATTCATCTTACTTCCTTTACTAGATGTTAACTTCCTGAGGATAATCACTACCATTTATTGGCCAAATATTCTTTGCTATGGACTGTGAGATACTTTACATCCATTATTTTTAGATTTTCTAATAATGTAAGGTGGATATTATTATCTTTATGTTTCAGATTTTGAAGACAGAGACTCAAAAGTGGTTAAATAATGTCCTCAAGGTCACACAGCTAGCATGTGACAGCTCATGTCTAGAAAGTGTCATCTAGAAAAACACTAAATTGAATGAACCATGATGCTCACACTTGCCCAGCACATGGATGGTAGGCAAATACTGTATACACATGAATTAATGAGTGAATGATGGTGACTTTGTACCTTAAATACAGCCCCTTCACTTTAGATAACTGCCACCAGGTGGCAGTAGTTTGACACAGCCATACAGTCTGGTCTCAAAATTCACTAAATACAATAGGAGAGCCCAAAGGGACCCTGCGGATTATCTAATGACTCTCCTTACTTTATGCTAAAAAAAATTGACCAGCTATAGGTCACTTTATTTGCTCAAGATAATTTGGTCAGTAAAACAGCAGAACTTAAACTCGAGTTTAAAATTCCCAAAGCTAGTGCTTTTCTATTATACTAACTTGTATGTTTTTTCTTCAAAATTTGTAATTTATAGTCATAATATTCCCACACACATTCAATATTAAAAATATTCACTAAAATAGTAAATATAACCAAAATTAAACAAAGATATTTTTATCATAAAATTTTAAGATTTTTTCTTAAGGAAAGAAAATGTTTAAAAATGTTAAAATACAAATAATGCAAAAAGGGAACAATTACTAGCAATCCCAACAGCCAGGGATAATCATTATTTTGGTACTTTTCTACCAGAGGTTTTTAACTCATCTGTAAAATCCATTGTTGAAAACTAGGAGTGAACCAAGACATAATTTAGTAACTTGTTAATCTTTAATTTTCTCTAATATCTTACTTTCATAAAAAGTTATTACATGTTTTCCTTAGGAGACCTCTTGGATCTTTTAAAATTCTCCCAACTTAACCATGTTTAGTTGCTCATAAAGGGAAACCATTTTTAATTTCTTTCTCTCTTTTTCCTTATCCTTCAGTGAGAATTACAGTTTCATTTATGTTTCCTTTTTCTCATTCTCTTTTCAGTAAGGAAAAGAAAAAGCACTGTCAAAACAGTGTCTATAATCCATCTCCAAATAAAGAGGTGTCTTCAGCAAAAGTGATTTTATTTTCACTTTTGAGAAATGATTTCCCCCCACCTCTTTTCTCTTCTTAGAATGATGATACTAGAGGGTATTTCTCAGCTAAAAGGATTGGGTCAGTTACATAAAATAGTATATTTTACACTAATGAGCAGAGGTAAGGTGGCTTTAAATGCCTGATCAAAGATTCCACTATTGTCTTTATTAGAATGATTACATGCCAGGGTGCCTGGGTGGCTCAGTGGGTTAAGCAACCGGCTTTGGCTCAGGTCATGATCTCTTGGTTCTTGGGATTGAGCCCTGCATCAGGTTCTGCACTGACAGTGTGGAGCCTTCTTGGGATTCTCCCTCTCTCCCTCTGTCTCTGTCTCCACCTTCCACTCCTGCTTGCTCTCTCAAAATAAACTTAAAAAAAAAAGAATGATTACATGCCTCTTAGCATGGGTTTTGCATGTAAGCTCTTTCTATATTTAAGGATGCTCTGAATCTATAAATATTACTACTAATATTATCATTGAACATTGGCCCATGGCTTCTATCATTCTCTGTAATCTGCGGTTCACATGATCGACAGTCTATTACTGCTACCTTAAGGGCATGCGGTAGAGGTTATCAATAGAGACAAGAAGTTGGGGAGCAGAGTGAAGTATAAACTATTAGTACTCTCCTAACAGGGATCACTATTGGAGTTGAAGATGTGGGGAAAAGTAGAGAAATGAGAAATAGAGCCAAGAGTTACTTGGTTAAAGTGAATGGTTAAAGCAAGATGCTTCCGGAAGCTCTACTGAGAATGCTCTAAATAACAACTTGGACTCATTACTCATGTAACTAAGCCAACATATCTGAGGTCCACTAACCTCAAACTCTGATATATACACTTTACAAAACTCCAGGTGCCTACATGTTAGCCCTCTAGCCTTCCATCATTCCTCCATTGATAGGATGGAAAATGAACGTGAGTTAATAATCATTTGGTATCTCCTTCTGGGTGGGATGAAGAGGGTCCTGTAGCAGGAAATACTGTGTAGGGAAGGTGCTGTGAAACCCAAATCTTGGGCCTTGGCCTCCCTATCCACCGAAGCCATTTGCTTAAGTACTAGCTTGTGGCTTCCATTGCAACTGGCCACCATGGTAATTTAACTAACGGAGCATCAGATGTTTGTAGGAGTCTCTCTGATTATTTCTCTTCTGATGTGTGAAGTACCAAGGACAGGAGTGGATAGTGGCATCATTAGTGAGTGAGAAAGACCTGTCAAGGAAGAAGAAAACTACTTGGTCTCTGCCTGAGAAGTTACTAAACTGATAGTATAGGTAATTATTAGTCAACTTGTAGTTAATCTAAAAATCACAAGGTGCAGTCCTACATGTGAAAATGATGCTTCTCTTTGGCCACCAGTAAAAACCTTCGGTTTCCTTTCTGCTGGGAGGGGAAGAACTGGCCCTTATAAATGGACCCTTTTGTTTTCCTTTTCCTACCAACTAAATCCACGTGGTTGGGATAAAACCAAACTGATAATGAACTCAAGAACCAGCACAGTGCTTTTTTTCAGACCACCATCTGGGTGTTCTATTTTGTAGTTATTCATTATACTGGATACTTTTGTTTTATACACTTTTCTAAATGTTATATTTCACATAAAACAAAGTAAAAATGGTATAAAATACGCGAACTCTGCATATATAACACAGAATATTTGTCTCCAGTGAGCCCAACCCAACTGACTGGTAGGATATGGCTCTTTCACATGGCATATTCTTTGCTTTTTCATTAAATTTGCTGTCTTAGGGAACTTCCATGAGTCTGCCCTTATGCCACTGTAAAGAAAAAACTCAGCTTGTTTCCTTCCTATGTAGGAAAAAACCGGGTCTGCCCTCGTTTCTTCTGTTTGTCTTCTTTACTACTCAACTAAAACGCTTCACTTCTGGTCACTAGTTGTGCAGAGGCTTCTCCCTACACCAAGCAATTCTTTGTAATACCAACAGGGTGTCCTACAATTTAACTCAGCTCTGACACTAGCTACCCAGAGAGGGTCAGATCTCACAGGTTAAGGGCTCGGTTCCACAAGACTGCCCCCCGCCCCCAATACACACTTCAGATTGCCAGTTACAAGCTAAGGTTGTCACCTCTGCTGCTCACCAAATGGCTATAGATTGGAGGTTCCAGGGACCCCCCCCTCCTTCAGTTCAATTTCCTAGACATCTCACAGAATTGAGGGACACACCTTAGTTCACCAGTTTATTAAATGATATGATAAAAGATCCAGATGGAAGAGCTGAGTAGGGCAACGTATGTGGGGTCACAGAGCTTCTACGCCCTCTCCAGGTGTGCCACTCTCCCAGCACCTCCAGTGTGCACCAACCCAGAAACCCTCCCAATCTCCTATTTTTGGGATTTTATGGGGGCTTCATTATTTAGGCATGATCCATCATCAACTCCATTTTTAGCCCTTCCTCCCCTCTCAAGAGAATAGGGGTCAGGACTAAAAGTTCTAAACTTCTCACCATGACTTGGTCTTTTTAGTGACCAGCCTCCACCCAGGAGCAATCCAGGAAGCCACCCAGTCACTTCGTTTGAACAAGACAGTCATCACCCAATAGATTACAAGGGTTTCAGGAGCTCTGTGTGAGCAACCGGAATCAACGACCAATATTAGAGCAAGAGATGCACCTAGTGCTGTTATCACTTAGGAAATGACAACAGTTTAGGAACTTCATGCCAGGAATCGGGGGCAGAGACCAATATGTATTTTCTCTTATCTCACAGCTCCCATCTGCTATAGATTAAATGCACTGATCCTACCTAGTTCCAGTCGATCAAGTCACATATGACAAACCTAATTAGTTCCCTTTCTGAGTCTTTAACATCTAAGATCTGTCATACCACTAGAGACCTTCTATAGCCACCCCTCCTCCCACATTCTCCCACCCCAACACACACTTTTTCTACAAACAACACCCCACCCCGGAGATCTTCCATTTATCCCTCATGAACATGGTTCCAAGTCTCTAACTTTCAGAGTAGATTCAGATGTAAACAACTTTCCATAAGTCTGGTGCCCAAATGGAAAGACACCAGGAATGAATACACTAGAGGACTTTCATTCACCATCTCTTCCATTCTGTATTCTGTCTACCACTTGCAAGACTGAAGGTTGCACAGAACATGGGCTTCAAAGCCATAGGACCTGAGTTTTAAGAGTGGTCTTTCAGCTGAAATGTTAAGCAAGCTACTAAACATCTCTGTGCCTATATCTGCCATCTATAAAGAATGTTTTATTGGTGTGCCTGGGTAGCTCAGTTGGTTAAGCATCTGACTTTGGCTCAGATCATGATCTCACGGTTTGTGGGTGTGAGCCCCATATTGGGCTCTGTGGTGACAGCTCAGAGCCTGGGGTCTGCTTTGGATTCTGTGTCTGCCTCTCTCTCTGCCCCTCCTGCTCACAAACACACTCTCTCTCAAAAATAAGTAAACTTTAAAAAACATTTTTTTAAGTGTTTTATCTACTCTCCCACAGGTATGCCATGAGAAAAAAAAAAAAAAAAAAACAAGCAGTTTCTAAAAGTGCTTAATACAGTGAATTTTCAGTAAGTGGGAACTAACATTAACAGTGTAACTAAGACCGAATCTCTTGGCAGTCACATCATACCATTTGTTCTTACTCAACTGTTACTACGTATTGGTCAGTGTTCAGAGGACAGAATCCACTAGTTTAGCACAAGGGGATTTATTTAAATTTTATTGACTGCAGAAATAATTTATATCATGAGCCAGTATACACATGAACATATGAATATGTAATTCAAACAATGTTCACAATATTTACCCAGTTGACATGTGTTGTCCTCTGCTGTTTCTCTATTTAATTTTTAAAAATGCATTAGAGGAGTTGATTTCATGACTCACTAGTGAATTGTGACCCACAGATGGAAAATACTACATTACAGGTTACGAAATGGTCTAAAGAATCACTGGAAGGACGGAAGACACACACTCTAGCCTGTGCTTCCAAGAACGGGTCGCTGAGAGCTGCCAGCTCCAGAAGCACTCCATCTGCATGACCCACACTCACAAAATGACGTCTCATGAGCTTCCCACTAGTGCATCTGACCGGCAAAGCTGAAGTGACCCCGACAGCCCTTGTGCAAAGGGGCCTGGGCAATACAGTGCACGCCTACAAGGTTGCAAATGATGTTAAATCAAGCAAATCCACAGAATCAGCCCCCTACCTGTGATGAAATACTGCTTACTCGTATTAACTCAAAAGTACTTGGGATGGGCAAACCCAATGGCCTAAACACACACCATTACTCTACTTTTTCCCTATTAAATTGCCTATTTTCTTGGCTATACCCTATTACAGTGAGAGAAAGGTACACAACTTGTACAATTTATTTGATGGAACGAAATCAGGAAGATGAACCAACTGGAAATCCCCAGGTTGCATCTCCTTTCACAAACATAGTTCTATCCAGCCAACCGAGGCCTACCAAAAGGATGAAAGGATGATTAAAAATAAAACTAAAAAATAACCTGAGGATTCTCTTCTTCCCAATGTCACAAAGAATCTTAAGATCAAAATCACTTTTGAGAGCAATGGAGAGAAGGGATGGACAAGGAGTAACTTCAACTTCTTATATCTTTTTAGTTCACTTTGTGCAATAATTTGTATCTGTGAAAGAAGTCAAATTTATGGAATGAAAGGTACTACTTATGATTTACAAAGCAATTTAATAAGCTGAGAAGCAGCATTTAGTGAATTAAATAATACAGGGAGTTTTGGATCTGTAATTGATATACATTCCATTAAAAAAAAGAAACACTTTGTATTAGGTCACCACACAGATTTAGACAACATTCAAATGTATAAAAACACAAGCAAGTAAGTTCCTTTGTGACCCCAACTGAGGTATCTTTTCCTTAATTAATCGTAAGACAACCAGTTTTAGTAGCTAACACTAATAAGTTTACAAAACTATAAAACACCAAAACACCTTAAGCAAAGACTCTTTATTTTTTTAAGAAAAGTATGTTTTCTCATTTTCTATTCTTGGCATAAGTTTTAATTCTTCCCAGTAGAACCAAAACCTCCTGAACCCCTTTCAGTGTCATCCAAAACCTGAAAAGACATAAAGGTGGTGTTCAGGTGGTTAATTTCAGACCCTGTTTCGGTTCTCTCTAGCTCCTAATCTGTAAAAATTCTTTATTCCAGCTGTATCATACTTTCAAAAAGGAGATTACAGAAAGAAAATTAAATTTTAAAAAAGCTCCATAAATAAAATATTGGGCAACTTTCAAAATAGCTAGAGAAATAGAATTTTAGAGTATATTTAAATGATGTATTATCCAAAGCCACAAAAAACATTTCAAGAAATTCTACGATTTTAATTTTGCTTAAAATAGGACTATTGTATGTGCTATTATTTAGTTTCAAATAGCATATGAAATGCTTGAAATTGTAGTTTTCCCTTCACTGAAGACGGTACATCAGTTATTCCCAACTCGGCTTTTATGACACTTACCTGAACTTCCTCTATTTCTGGATAAAAAATCCGTTCACAAATGAGCTGTGCAATTCGATCACCCTTTTTGACTTCAAAAGAAGAAAGAGTTTATTACTGATATTTTATTGACACATTCTATCTTGCCTTAGAGGAGTAAGCATGTGTTATTTAGACACTCCTAACTCTGAAAACTCACATTCATGTGATTGTATGTAGTTAACGTACCTTCAAACTTTTCTTTGCCAAAATTAAATAGTACAACACCCACATTTCCTCTATAATCTTCATCTATGACGCCAGCTAAGGAAAAGAAAAACAGCATTAGCATGGTTTTTATGCTACCAAAACACTGAGGGCGTACGATGACCTCAAAATCACTTTTCTGTAGCTGTGAGGTCTTTAGCCTTGCAAATGGGTAAGTGACTCTTGCTCTGGAACTATGTAAAGTCTCAAAACTAAAAAATGATATTACTAAAATGCAAATACATAGAATTCATAAAACGGCCCTGATTTTCCAACCTGTCACCCTTACAAGTGGTGACCATTTCCTATTCTAAACTGGGAATAGGGACTTAGCATCTCAGATAGGTCATCCTGAATTGCTCACTCCAAAACCACTGTTCTTCTGCTGCACACCTGCTAAAAAGACTAGGAGAAAATAATGATTGGGTTGCAAAGGCTTTTTCTGGTAGCAGCTTCCCACTAATATCCAGATTGAAATGTGATTGAGTCATAAATAAAAAATGTCAAGAAGCCTGAAGATCTGCTGTGGAAGAAGTCAAGGCTGACACACTGTTAAGTGGCAGTCTAGCAAATATCAGAACAGTCATTTTTGCAATAAAAATGGAGGTGAACCTTTCCTTTTAATGTGAGCTACCATCCTTTCTTAGAGCGTGATCTCTCAGAAGACATTAGCACATAAGCTTAATAACAAGTACACTTTTATGTGAAACCATGCGTCATCAGTACCTGTTTGAGATTATAAACACAAGGACAGCAAATCTTTGCAGGAGAGAAACTTGCATCAGGGCCCTGCCTTGGCCCAGAGAGGTACATTTCTCAAGCTTGTTAGCATTTCAGTTTGGGTCAAGAATTTAAAACATTTCCATAAACACAAGCACAGATCATACAGGTGCACCAGGACTTCCCATTTCCTCTTTTAATATTAAGACAGAATTCACAACTCAACGGTTTTCAGTGTATTCAGAATTGTGCAACCATCACCACAATTTTGGGGACTGTTTTCTTTACCCCAAAATAAAATCCCCTACCTTTTAGAAGTCACTTCTCTTCCTCTTACCTCTACCCACCTTCCCACCCCACCCCCTGCCAATTTCCTTTTATATATGTTCATTCTTTCCCCTCTGTTTGGAAAATGATAGGACTCATGTGATCCTAATTAAATCCTAATTACTAGTAACACCCTCCTCCTAAACAAACAAACAAACAAAATCCTCAAAGGAAAAAAAACCAGGAATGTACCTCAATGGGTATTAATATTGGTTGGCCAGACTCATAATTATTTGAAAGTAAACTGAAAAAAAAATTTTAAGAACAAGGTTAAGCATTCCCTTTCAATTTTCTCAAAGAGTGGTGGGGGGGGGGGGGGGCAAATTTTTAAAAAAGTTCCAGAACGGGGAAAACTACTCAGATTTTTCCAGTGGATTACCGTTGAAGTTTAAATGAATCCCTGTGTTTTATGAATGAAAGTGAATTTAAGCATTCTTAAAAGTTCCTGACACAACACTTTTAAGAGTTTGAATTAAAGTAAATTTTTAACAGTGGGAAGAGTGAGTATGAAAGGAACAGAAAGGCAGAAGTGGTTCATATCATGTCTAGACTGAAGGAAACAGTCTATTCTTTTCTAGTTGTACAGAAACAAATTCAAAGACTAATTCAAAGAATACTGAAGCCTGTCTTCTTTCCCCACTGCCACCTGACCATTAAATTAGTCCTTAATATGTACTGAAAGAATTGACAGAAAGATGGGACCAGCTGTTTTCTAGATTATTAATATGCGGAAAGTTCTGGCTGTAGAGAACAACGTGGATCAGATTCAGTGTAGAAAGCCCTGCAGAAACCATGCTGTTCCATGCTGGAACAGATGACTCCAGAAGGCCATGTAATCTCCAAGTTAGAGATCTGAGCAGTCTAGTACTCACTTATCTAGAAAAGGTTCAAGGAAGACAATGGGGACCAATTTCTGAACTCTTGGTTTCTACTTTATAAGAAAAATTTTACATTACCCAAATAGTACACGTACATAGAAAGTAAAAGCTAATAATGTTCCTCTACCCTCCTTCAGGGAGCCAATGTTACAGTAAGAGATTCTATGTATTACTTTCTTTTTTTCCACTTAAAATATCAGACATCCTTTGCAATTAATATATAAATAGGAATCTTAGTTGTTCTTGAAAAAAATTTTTTAATCTTTATTTATTTTTGAGAGAGAGAGACAGAGTGTGAGCAGGGGAGGGGCAGAGAGAGAGGGAGACACAGAATCCGAAGCAGGTTCCAGACTCTGAGCTGTCAGCATAGAGCCCGACGTGGGGCCCGAACCCACGAACCATGAGATCATGACCTGAGCCGAAATCGGGACGTTCAACAGACTCAGCCACCCAGCTGAGCCACCCAGACTCAGCACCCCTTAGTCATTCTTTTTAAATCCGAGATATGGAAATACAGTACCATTATCCCTGTGTAATTATTCTCTTACATGCTATCACTCAGGTTGCTTTTGCATTTTTGCTATAATAGACAAAGCAGTCCTTTACAGATGTCCTTGTGTATTCGTGATTTTCAATCTCATCAAAAACTTTCCGAAAAGTACTTTCCTGATCAAAGGGTGTGTACACTTTAAATTTTAGTGGATATTTCTGGATAACTTTGTGAAAAAGGTGTAGCAATTCAAACTTCTATCAGCAATATTTAAGAATGCCCATTTCCAAAGTCCTTGGTAGTACCAGATGGCAGCAATCTTAAAAAAAAAAAAAAAATTCTGGCCAATGTGATGAGTGAAAAACAGTATCTCCTGGCTTTACTGTGCATTTCCCTGATGACTAGTGAGGCTAGAATTTTTTCTCTGCATATTTGTTGCACATATGTATGTCCTCTTCTATATTTTGTTTACGATTTTTTTCCTTATTTGTTTGGGCATTTAAATTCTTTTTCCTGTGGCCTGCAAGCATTTGTTTTTACTTTCTGGTATCTTCTACCATACAAAAACACTCCCTTTTTGTAAAGTCCTTTGCCATTTATCTATAAAGTAATCCGAATCAGACTCATATGGTTGAATGTCTTGAATTCTGCAAAGCCAGGTATCTACCAAGGTTTTATGCTTGGCACACAAAAATGTGAAAAGCCCTTTAACTCACTAAAAGAAATGAAGTCGTTTGAAGTCAATTAAAATGTATGGCAGGAAAAAAAAGTGCCCTCAATTAATACTTTTTTGTTTTTTAGCATGAATGCTAATAGTACGAAAAATCCAATAGTTCCAAGTTTATGTATTACTCAAAGACAATTTGACCTTCAAGAAAAACCCAAGACATTCTCTTTCTACATAAGGAACATAAGCATCAGGGATATTTCTCTTCATGAGAAAGCAAAAAGTATTTTGAAGTTATCACTGGAAAAATCATACATTGGAACTGGCAGGGTAATTAACTGACTTCAGGCAAAAGTTTTACTGTGTCAAGACTTTGGCATGTCATTTGTTGGAAACCTTTAGTGAAAACTACCCACACCTACCAGATGTGGATTCTGAACAGAATCCTGCATACTCAACTTTTCCCTTTGACCCTTATTTACAGCCTGGGATTTCTAACAACATCTCTCTTTTGAAACAAAAATGGTGGCCAACGATGATAAACCTGTGCCTAAGAAACATTTTTAAGACACTCTGCATCCAAGAACACACCACAATGTGATTTTAGGAATAATACCACACCAACCACCAGGCAAACTAACTTTCCATTTCTTTTACATGAATTTTTTTTCAGGAGGTTGTTTTAAACAGCAAAAATGAGTAACAAAGTCAGAAAGAAAAAAAAAAGCTGCCCCATTTAAAAAAAAAAAAATCCGTGAATTCTCTAAGGGACAAGAAATATAGCTTCTGGGGTCTAATACGTGCCAAGCAGTGTTAGATGCTTTACATGTATTCTCCTTTAATCCTCCCATCCTTCTGAGGCAGGCACACTAATTTCCATTTTATGGAAGAGGAAACTGAGGCTCAGAAAAGTAGTAACTAGCCAGTTAATGACAAAGCTGGGACCCAAATCAAGTTGTTACTCCAAAGCCCATGTTCCTTTCACAACCCTTTGAAATTTCTTTAAAAATATATCCAATCTTTTATATCCTAAAGTTATAGTCCTCAATTACCATACTTGATGTTATAAAAGTATTTTTGGAAAGCAAGCATAACCGAGTCCAGGCAATTCTCAACCCGAGTGGGCTGTCCATTCTCGCTGTCTGTGCCAAACTTGGCTCCTTTTCAGTCGCTAAGAAAGGACTACTTTGAGGATTCTGTCTTGCCTCACAGCACCACCTAGTGACACCAAGGGCAGACAGAGAGACGGCCCAGGGACAGTACTCATTCCCTACTTAAGGCCTGCAGTGCAGGTAACAGTGACTTTATTCAGCACAGTGCTTGGTTGGTGCAGGGATGGGGTGAGGTGAAACCCAGCATTGAATTGCAGTGTAAAGAACAGAGGGAGTGTAGGGGCGCCTGGGTGGTTCAGTCACCCAGTGGAGTGTCCCACTCCTGATTTTGGCTCAAGTCTCAGGTGGTGACCTCAGGGCCATGGAGGTGGAGGGTGGCGTGGAGCCTGCTTAAGATTTTTTTCTGCTTCTCCCTTGCCCCAGCTCCCCGTGTACTTTCTCCCTCTCTCAAAAAAAAAAAAAGAAAAGAAAAGAAAAGGAAAGGAAAGGAAAGGAAAGGAAAGGAAAGAAAAGAAAAGAAAAGAAAAGAAAAGAAAAGAAAAGAAAAGAAAAGAAAGAAAAGAAAAGAAAAGAAAAGAAAAGAAAAGAAAAGAAAAGAAAAGAAAAGAAAAGAAAAGAAAAGAAAAGAAAAGAAAAGAAAAGAAAAGAAAAAAGAAAAGAACAGACGGATTAAAGGATTGGAACCATGGATGAAGATTCCAGTGTTCAACATGTCAACTTGGGCTCATCTCTGAGACAGTTCTTCATCTGTTAAAAAGTAGCTTTGTAAAAATGGAGGTGTTTAGAGAATGAGGCATACCCACTTCTTGGAGGGAGAAGACGTCTAGTTAGGTGAAGCACTCGGCTCATAATGATGGGAATTAAAGTCAGAACAAAGGTCAGAATTTCCCTATGGTGAGGGGTGGTTAGGGAACCTACAGCAAGAGGACAGCACAGACTGGGGGCTCTTCATGAAAGGGGCTCCATGACGAAGTTGTTGGCTTTGGGAGACCTGAGTAAGGCTTGATTATAAGGGAAATCAGAGCCACTGAGGACTTGTTTGACAAGAAACATGGAAAGGGAAGCATAGCGTTTTCTCTTCTCACGCAGGGAAAGATTTTCTTTTTATATTTTGCCAAACAGGGATGGTTCTCTCATGCAAGTTAAAAAATTTCTAACAAGATTGACCTGCATTTTCTATAACTTTGGCTTAAAGAATTTCCTTCTTTTTTAAAAATTTTTTAAGTATTTATTTATTTTTGAGAGACAGAGAGAGAGAGAGTGTGTGTACAAGCAGAGGAGGGGCAGAGAGGGAAAGACAGAGAATCCAAAGTGGGCTCTGTGCTGACAGCAGAGCCCTATGTGGGGCTTGAACTCTTGAACTGCAAGGTCATGTCCCAAGTCAGATGCTTAACCGACTGAGCCACCCAGGCGCCCCTTGCTTAAAGAATTTAGTAATTACTGCTTAAGTATTTTTTTTAATTATTTAAGCAAAACATAATTGCTTTAAAATGACATAAAAGCTTTTCCTACCTTTCTAAAACTAACTTTCTTCCAAGAATGGAGTCATTTTTGGACTAAATGCAGATTATCACTAAGCCAAGGCAAAAATCCTATCCATCAGATAATGTCTAGTTAGCCTATTAGTAAAATAACATGTATTTCACATACTGATCATTTAAAATTAGATATAATCAAATAATACTTGAAACTACCTCATAATTTGAGAGATGGAAATTTCTAAAAAGGCAAAACACAACAAAATTCATTTCCTTTTGTTGAAGATAAAAATAAGACCTGTCTTTTAATTACTACCTCTTAAGCAAAGGCAAAGTGAATACATACACATATTTACAGAAGGAAAACGTAAACACATTACCTCCTACATCTATGAAGTGTTTCGCAGCCAGGCCAGAACGGGGAGCTAAAAAAGAAAAAGAAAAACAAAGAAAAGGAGAAGTTGGCTACTTTAAGGCACGTCACTCTCCTCCCCTAGAACATCTACATCTTAACTTTAGCAGATGGTCCTGGATTAAAGAATATATTTATTATACTGTGTTAAAGGAGGAAAGTGTAGAGAAACCTGACACAGTTTAATTCAAAAGCTGCTTAAACCACTCCCACAGGACTTGGGGCCACAGAGGATGTGGAGAAGGTGTGGCAGTGAAGCCTTGGGCTGCTGGGGTAGACTGAGAGGTGAGCAAGCCGAGGCGACTCTTTTAAGAAGTCTGGCCACAAAGGGAGGACTGTGGCTGGCAGGGACACAGGACTGTGGAAGGAGACTTGTTTTCAGATGGGAGGTCTGGGCATATAGTAGTAGAGATGGGAAGAGGGCAAAGGAGGGGGTGGGGTGAAACAGGCATCAACTTAACCAACCAGTGGCAAAGCCTAGCCTAGAACTTGGGAATCCCACTCATGATGCAAATGCCAAACGACCCATCTGTATAAACAAATGAACCAGAGGAAGAGAAAAGGCCTGGTATCAGTCAAGCAAACTGTCAAAAAAACAAACCTTAAAAACTCATTCCCACTATGCTTTTTATTCTTAAAATGAAAACATAAAAAGCTAACATTATACCTTATACTTGCTGACTTGAGCAACAGGCCTATCGTTAATTATTCTAGCTTCTAGTTTTCTGTTCGAGAATACTTCAATCAGGCACTTTGTCAATAAATGCTGCCTCTTCCTGCTTTTCCTTTTATTTCATTCCATCTCCCTGATCTCCCCTCTCCCCACCACAAATATTCTCAAAATGCAGTCAAATACTGCCAAAAGGAGATGAAAAAAGAACCTATCTCGTGATTCTTTTAAAGGCGGAAGTATTAGCAGTTCTCACACTCATGGCTAACAAGATGGTGGTAGTCCAGCCCCTTCCCCACCACAGTTCCATTTGTGCCTTTAGGTTTACTCTGAAGTTAAGTTACTCTTGAAGAAAGTTTTGAACTCTCCAGTGACGGGTGATTTGCTTTCCATTTTGTCATAGCTCCTCCTGCTATAAGGCATACCCTCTAGTGCCCTGAAGGGTATCTCTTGACAGTAATACACCCCATGGGAGGACACCCAAAGGGGGAAAAGGCTAAATAAATGGTCTGACAGACTCTGGAGTGAGCAGAAGCCAGAAGTTTTACTTAGCCTTATAATGCCATGTGCCATTAACCCCAGCCTGCCTCTTTCCTTACATAACAAATATTAGCCATTCTCATTACCGTCTTCACATGTGACCTCATATACAATCTGATCTTTGGTGGGGGAGCTCCAGTTAAAAATCAGCTATATTTTCAGTTTCTCAGTGAGGAGCTGAGAGAACACACTCCTGGGCCAATGTGAGCCTCCTAAAAGCTCAAGGAATCAGAAAAAGAGGGAGGCAAAAAGCAGATAATTACATGAAATCTAAAGTTTCCAAATGGCTGCACTTGCCATTATAGTTTGCACTGCTTTATTTTAGGACACATGCCAAACAATATCCATTCCCTCACTTATACCCTAAATGGAACTAAGATAAAGGAACGGATCATAAAGGAAGAGCTTGACAAATAGTTACCTGTGTCTTAAATCACTTACCTACTCTTCCATAGCACCCAGAAGGAAGAGCTATCTGAATGTCTGTTTTCACAAGGACTTTTTCCATAGGTGGTACTGTATAATCATAGGCACTAGGAAAATAATGAAAGAAAGTAACCAGTATTTATTCGTAAAAGTGTTTCTATACGCTCTTCCTTGTGACTAAGTATATAGAATTGCTTTAAATATATTTCATAAAACAATCACAAAATTCGTGCAATCTTACATTTCAGTAACCAGTCTAAGAGTTCAGTACTCGAAGTTTCCAGTTCATATAAAAAAAAGCTTATGAAGAAGATAGTGGTAGACATTCTCCTTTAGTCCATCATGAAAATTGTGCTACCTTTAGATATAGTCATTCTGGCAAATATTTTGGTTTAAGAGGTATCAACATGTAATTTTGTTGTCCCCTGAACAAAATTTTGCTGGGAAACTGAAATACGTATTAGCAGGAGGGGGTGGAAAGGCACACTTTTAAAAGTTGTATGCTTCACTAATGCGATATAAAAAGAGGAAGATAGGGGTGTTCACGTGGCTCAGTCAGTTAAGCATTGAACTCTTGATTTCAGCTTGGGTCATGATCTCACAGTTCCTGAGTTCGAGCTCCACATCAGGCTCTGAGCTGACAGCTTAGGGCCTGCTTGGGGTTCTCTCTCTCCCTCTCTCTCTCTCTCTGCACCTTCCTGCCCACCCCCCCTCCCCCAATCATGCTTGAGCACTCGCTCTCTCTCTCTCTCTCAAAACTAAATAAATAGGGGCGCCTGGGTGGCTCAGTCGGTTAAGCGTCCGACTTCGGCTCAGGTCACGATCTCATGGTCCATGAGTTCGAGCCCCGCGTCGGGCTCTGTGCTGACAGCTCAGAGCCTGGAGCCTGCTTTGGATTCTGTGTCTCCCTCTCTCTCTCTGCTCCTCCCCGGTTCATGCTCTGTCTCTCTCTGTCTCAAAAATTAAAAAAACATTTAAAAATACATAAATAAATAAACTTTAAAAAAAAAAAAAAAGCTGTGTTGCATCTGTTCTGCTAGCCTTGGTAGTTAACCAAGCTTACCAAGCTGAAGCCTTGAACCTCACAGGTTGGGGACAGAGCTGATCACTGTCAATAGGCCCTGGAGAAGGACACTGCTGAGAACCCAATATTCTAAGATCCACCCATCAAATGCTGCTACTATTGCTCTTACTGCTCTTTCTTGATAGAAATTTAAGAGATTTTACAATGAGCAGAACTGTTAAGTTACTTTGGAGACCTTAGTGAAAACTAGTAAAGCAGTATTAACATTTTCACTTCTTTCATTGGAATTTCCTCTTTCCATAGTTCAGCCCTAATTTATTAAAGAGGGAAGTTATTTCCATGTCTATCTCAGTATACAGTCATCTCTATTCATTAGGAGGATGTTAAAGTATCTTAAATCAACATCTCTCATTTGACTCACAACAGTGCCCAGACATGATGCAGTCAAACTACATCACTCCACGTTTAGCCACGAAAACTAAGGGTCTGACCACATCCCTTTCAGCTCTAACAGACTATACCTCACCTTCCTTTTTCTATTGTCACACACTCCTTTCTCCCCTCCTCCTGTGCTTATGACTGAGACCAGTAGTTCTCACATTAGAACTACCCGGCATGCTTTAAAGTAAATCCTAAGGATTTAGTCCTGTATTAAACACCCATAACCCCCAGTATCACTTTTCACCTACCTTAACGGTTCTAAGAACTGGGCACAGTAGTCAAGGGAAAAAAGCACTGAATTAAGGGTCAAAAATTTTATTACATTCAAGCCCTTGAGCAATCAGTTCAGCTCTCCACAAACTCCCTCATCTGTAAAAAAGTAACACTTATCTACTTCAGGAGTGTCCCGAGGATTCAATAAAAGTGCCCACACGTAAAGGCTTTAGTAGAGGGAAAAGGTGCTGAACAAAGCAAAGGGTGGTAGGTAGTATTACTGACATTCCCATTGCTTTTCTGATTTGTACCCTTGTGACATTCCCAGTCCTTGGGCAGAACTTAAATACGGACATACAGAAAAATTTTACAAATCCTTTAAGGCAGAAGCATCGTTCATGAATCCTCCTCATGTATTTTCATACTCAGCACCTAGACTTCCACCTTAGCTTCTCTTCCTGTTGCCCACTGCATCACCCTCAGGCCACTCCTTGAAGGCCAAGGTGGGCCTTATTCATTGCTACCTTCCACCAGGAAAGGGTAAAATAAATGTTGCAAAACAAATGATGCCTTGGTGGACATTTACATGTAGTTACCATTCTGCATGCTTATCCCAAATCCTTATTGAATTTATGCTAAAGAGGAAAACTAACATTTTCAACAGTAAAAAAAAAAAGACTGAAATCCTACATAAATGCAAAAGGAGTTTGTTTTTCTAATCTGTTAAGTGAAAGTTTCAAGCTGTAGCAGCAGATGGCAAGAATATAAGCTAACCTGAGAACTCTGCAACTCCAGGCCTGCACCTTCTCTGCGTGGGGTAGGGATGCCACGTGCAGAAGGCGGCGGGAAATCCCCACTCACCTGTACAGGTCGTAGCCCGCGGCCCGCGCGGACCCCTTGCTCGGGGCGGTGGCGTGCTCCGAGAGCCGGACAAAGCGGAGCCGCATGGCGTCCTCCGCAGGCCGAGCCCGCTTGCTGGGGGAGATGGTGGGTGTCGCTTCAGAGCAGGGCATGGCAGAGCAGAACGAGAGAAAAGAGGGAACAAGTGGACTCAGAATGAGTCCTGCCGCCAAAAATGTAAATCTCCCGCCAACAACTCCTCGCCCCGCCCACCGACCCCCGGACGAGCCCACAGTTCTGGCTGAGAGGGGAGGCGAGATTTAAACCCTTCTTGGAAAGCGGATTTGGGAAACTACTGCGCCTTTTCAAGCTTTTCCAACTCAGCGCACGGGTCCATCCTGCGCGGGGACGGCCTCGGTGGCTTCCCGCACACACAACAGGAAGGAAGCATTTCCCTAGGGGCTGCTCAGGCTCCCACACCGCTCAGACCACCGCGGCTTGCTCGGGGCCCGCCCGCTGGTCTCCTCATCTCCCTCCTCCTCCTGCTCCTCCTCCTCCTCCTCCCCCAACCTGGGCGGCCCTGGGGAGGGGCGGCCGGGCTCCCAGCCTCCCCACTCCCTGCAAGGGGTGTCCTGTCAGTCTGGGCCCCGACATTACTGGCGCCGCGGCAGCCCCGACTCAGGCTGCGAGTGCTGGACAGCGGCCGGGGCGGCCCCGCGGCCTCTGCTCTCGGCGCTGCGCTGCGCGCGTCTTTAAACACTGAGCGCAGCAAACACGGAAAGAAATGGTAGCCGAGAGCCGGGCGAGGGCAGACGGGAGTCATTTGCCCCGAAGTTTGGGCGCTGGTTGGCTGGCCCGCTCCCGCAGGCGCTCTCCGGGTCTGCACCCTAAAGATACGTCCGGGTAAAATGACCTCGGAAGCAGTAACCGCCGCCGCCGTCTGACGAAGACGCAAGGAGGCGGCGCATGGACCGCCCTCGGGCTGGCGCAGGCTCTGGGCCCCCGGGAACGAGGTCTCCGCCTGCCTCCTTGGACCCTCATCTTTTTTGTGGTCTCTGTTTTCCAAGGCTATCCGCGAGGCTCGGGGCCTGGGCCCTGCGCGCTGTTGAGTTACCTGGGGCGGCGCCCCCCGAGGCCATGGCTCCGCAGGTTCTAATCTCAGGGGTCCCCAAAGCAACGGAACCTCACCACCGTGCAGATGACGGTCGCTGAGTTCAGTGCTACGTCCCAGGCCATAGGCCAGGCAGCGTGTTCCATTCCTTACAGTACCCACAGTGCATGGCGTGTTGTTTACCCTTCAAGGGGGCGGGGGCAAGCATCTCAGGATGATCCCAAGGATAACTCAGTTGAAATCCTAGCACTGTTTCATATGACCCCACAGAAACACAGAGGGGGGACCCCAGTGCCTGGGATTCGAACGAAGATCCTGGGCTACCCTGGAATAATTTACAATGGGGATGAGGAAATAACTTTCTAGATAATTGTAAATTGACTTTTCTAGGATATAAATATCTCTAGTTATTTCCAGAACTGATGCAAAAATCTGAAAACTAAAATGAAACGCACCTTGTCAAGATAAACGCAAACAATAGGTCAGTTTTAGAAAAATGACAGAAACGTTAGGGTATTGTTGAGGAAGTTTCCAGACTTCCCTGCTGTGCCTTTCCTTATTGGCCCCACCTCTGCAGTCTCTTACTGGTTCCATTTAAATGTTGGAATTCCTCCGGATGAAGTTATGGATTATACTCCACACTCTCTTCTCTTGCCTTTAAACATCTACCACTTAAAGACTCCCCAAACTGATATCTATAGCAACATGATATGGGTCCTGCTACTTCTCTAACCTCATCTAGAGCCATCATCCTGCTCACCTCTGGTGCTTCTGGCCACAGTGGCTTTCTAACCGTTTCTAGACCCACCAGACTTACTGCCTGGGAGTCTATACACACCCGTCCTTAGTTTATGTTTCATGTGTTTCCAGTCTCAGCTCATCTCAGAAGGGCTATTTCTGTTAAGGGAAGTCCCTCACCACCATTTTCTATCACAATAATTTTTTCTAGTCACATCACTTATTACTACAATCTGTATTTCATTCATGTCTTATGTATGTATGTATGTATGTATGTATGTATGTATGTATGTATTTTTGCTTGTTGTCTATATGTTCTAGTAGACATAAGCTCCAGAGGACAGGGACCACATATGTTTTCATTCACTAATGTATTCCTGGGGCCTAGCTTAGTGCCTGGATCAGAATAGTGCTTGATAAATATTTGTTGTATGAATGAAAGAGATCTTCTTGCTTGTTCTGTCAGGCCCCTGTATAGGATCACTTCTCAAAGTCTTTTGATTTTCCTGTTTACCCCTTTAATTTGTAATCAATTGTGTTTTGTTTTGTTTTTCCATGTAATGTTTTTTTCAAGGCCTGCAATGAAAAACTGGCCTACCCCTCCACCAAAACACTCCCCCAAAGTTCACTCCTCAGGGGTAATGCTTCCAACTTTTTTGGCTCTTTCTTCTGGAATGTAACCCCCTGTTTCTAAATCGCATGTTGCTATTTTTTTAGTGGCATAAAAATTATCTTTAAAATTAGGGTAGTTGAGGATTAAGTCTTTTACTCCTCTTTCCACCCCATTCTGCAAATAGTTCTGTAGCAATATTTGGATAAGTCAGTAGTATTTATCATGACTGTGTAAATATCATTCACTGTTGAGATGAGTAATGTGATATTATTTTTTTTTTACACCTGTCCCCCTCAAGTTAATAAATATGTTGTTCTTCCATTTGTCTTTGGTGGTGGTGTTTTTGATTCATCTATTGCTTTTTTCCAAATGCTCCAGGGGGTCTAGTACCTTACATCTATCATATCAAATGAAACACTGAAACACATCAAATCACCTCTCCGTTTCAATTTCCCCCTCCCTCACCCCTCCATTCTCTTGCTCCAAAATGTGCATGTGACTCTCTAGTCCTGCTGAATAGCTGTCATCCTGACACTTCCCTTTGCCCTTCTCTTATATTGGAGCCTTGGTTTTAGGAATCTAGTATCTTCCTTTTAGTTTATTCCTTTAATTTGCTGAAGCCCTTTCTCTAGAAATTTCCTAAGGAAGTTCACATTAGAGATTCACTCCTTGCATATCCTAAAATGTAATAACTGTAATGACTCCCTTTACCCAGACTCAAATAAAAGTCTCACTTCACTTATGAAACTTACAACCAGCAGTGAACTCTGCCTTGTCTTATCTCTCACAATATTACCTTATCATTGATTGGCTAATCAGCCATTGGCTATACAGCCATTGTGTAATTGCCTTGTGATATGCATTTTATCTTTCACTTTAATAAGAGTTATTAATTTGTATGAAACCTTCAAAGCATCTACTTCAGTGTTTTATACAAAAGTGACTTGTTTGGCTCTTTGTAATCCCTAGTCCTAGGAAAGGATTCTATTTCTTCTGTTAATGTGGATAAAATGTTTATTATTTTCACATTGCATCTGAGGACGTTTTAGATTAGAAAGAGAAAGGGGTATAATCCAACTGCAAAAGGTTAGGGCTCCGAACCAATAAGCATATCATAAGACATTCCTTAGGACAATTGAAATAGAACTTTATACAAAAATACATCTTTAATTCCATACACTACAGCAAAGAACTAGACATGTTCCAACCATAGTGTATTCCCTGCTGTTTTTTTAATCACAATATAATTATCCTATCAGTCATGCTGATTAATTCAATTACATACGTCCAGTGCCAACTTGAACCTGTTGAGAATGTAAGTCTCATGGCTTTACAAGCCATGTTGTCCTTCCTATCTTGACCATTGTAAGATTTTTCTGTTTTTAACAAGGACTTAATGTGATGGTTACTTTATGCCAAGTATATTTTAAGTGTTTTATGAATACTAACTCATTTAATCAGGACAACCAGAGGAAACAAGTGTTATTATACCCATATTACAGGTGAGGAAACCAAATCACAAAGGATTTGCCTATGATCACACAGCTCACAAGTAGAAAGAGATGGAACCAAGATTCAACTCGAGGTCATCTGACTTTAAATTTTTTTTTTTTCAACGTTTATTTATTTTTGGGACAGAGAGAGACAGAGCATGAATGGGGGAGGGGCAGAGAGAGAGGGAGACACAGAATCGGAAACAGGCTCCAGGCTCTGAGCCATCAGCCCAGAGCCCCACGCGGGGCTTGAACTCCCGGACCGCGAGATCGTGACCTGGCTGAAGTCGGACGCTTAACCGACTGCGCCACCCAGGCGCCCCGTGACTTTAGAGTCCCTGCACTTAGCCACCGTGCTCTATAGGTTTACATGTGCCTACTGGGACTGTGGTGAACTCTTCTTGATGCTAAGCCTGCTACTGACTATGTTCCCCAGGTTTGGGAAAGATGTGTGTAGTAAATTAACCAGGCATTCTTAGCTTCACAGTTGTTCTCGCCCTTCTGGTTGAGACACCAGGCCATACTCTGGGTTTTTCTAACATCACTGGCTGCCTCTTCTCAACCTCTCTTCCTGTTCAAGATAAAAAGCCTTGGAGTCCTGCTTCCTTTTTCTCTTTCTGTCAGATCTTCCCTTATCTAAAAATAGTTTCCTCCAAGGGTAACATGTAGTGCTTTACCCTATTTGGTTTTTCTTCACAGCATGTACTACTATGCGATATAACATATTTATTCATTTTACGTGTATGTTGTATGTTTTCTCCTCTAACATGTAAGCTCCATGATGGACTTGAATCTATCTTAATTTGGGTTCTTTTCAGATGTTCTGTTTCTTTTTCAAATTGTATTATTATTAATTTTATTTTAATTAATTTAATTATTTTACTATTTCACGTTTCCCTTTAGTTATTTAGAGATTTCGCTCTCTGATTTATAATTTGAGATAAAACATGCATGCTTAATTCATCGGTGTCTAAAATCTGAAACAAAGTTATTGTCTTTCTTCTGGATAACACAAGGATCTTCGAACGCTTTATTTTTTTATTTTTATTTTTATTTTTTTTTCAATGTTTATTTATTTTGGGGACAGAGAGAGACAGAGCATGAACGGGGGAGGGACAGAGAGAGGGGGAGACACAGAATCGGAAACAGGCTCCAGGCTCTGAGCCATCAGCCCAGAGCCTGACGCAGGGCTCGAACTCCTGGACCGCGAGATCGTGACCTGGCTGAAGTCAGACGCTTAACCGACTGCGCCACCCAGGCGCCCCGAATGCTTTAATTTCATTACCCATTCTTTCAACATATATAAAATTATTATCTAGTATTTTAGGTGTATCTTTTCTTTGAATCTCAATAAACATTATTAGTATCACTACATTTTAGAATTATTTTTAAAAATGTTTACCCAGACTTTTATCACTTTCTTTGCTTTTCCTTCTGCATCTCTGATCTCCATCTGGGATCACTGTCCTTTTGCCCAAACTTTCTGTGGGCTTTTTCAGTTTTTGTCAGTTTGAACTGACAAAACTCTTGAACACTTCCTTAGGGTTCTTTGACAATCATTCAGGAATGGAAGAGGTGGGAATATTAAAAGAAAATTATCATAATTCCCCATAACCGCATAGCTCTGCTTATCTGAATTCAGAACATTCCACCGTGGGCAAAAATACTTCATTTATCATGCCACGGTTCACCTTTACCAGAAATATGTGTAAGCCAAGAAAAGACAGAAGCCACACTTTGGGTTCTGGTACCAAAAGATAGAAGTTCTTTGTTTCAAGCCCAGAGTTTTTTACACCATGGGCAAAACACCAGAGTAATGCTGAGGATAGGTGTGATGTATACCTATCTTTTGGGGAAGGGCAATTGAAATAAGGGAGATAGGAAAGAAGAACTTGTATACAGGTAAATAAATTTCAGTAAAAAGTACATATGTTTGTTGACTATCTGAAAGTTTGTCCTTTGGTCCAGAATACCATCAGCCTCCAGAATAGCACAATACCCCCTAGAATACCTCGTGTTTCCTTAGGAGTATCTATAGCCCAATTTGAAAACACTAGACTAGCATATAACTTGCGAATTCACAAGAATGTTCCTGCCAGGCTCTTAAGAAGAACACAAAAATCAAATATATGTAGCCTTTCAATTTCATAAGAGCAGCACATGGATCGTAAGAATAGAAGTAGCTCAGGAGCTCGACATTATGTTGAGTGGCAGTTAAATAAAGCAGGTAAGGAGGAAGCAAATCGTTAACAAAATAAGCATTTGTTACTAGAAACTACTTTGGACTAATTCACAAATGACTGCCACATGGTACTACAAAAGTTCAAGGGGATCGGAATAGTTAACATACAAACTCAGAACTGCAGTTTTCACGAATACACTGAATACCCAATCTGTTAACATGATCACCATGAAAAGCTGACTCTGAATTATGCCAGTGTGTAGGAGTACCAGGAGGTGAAATTTCTGTATTTACAGCCCATAGAAGGACATTTTATTTCCTTTTAAAAGCATCACTGAGTTTTTAGGAAGTAAAGAAAATAAAAACAGGTAGCTTGAGAGCCAGGATACACATGAAAATCACCTACAAACCTCGGTCAAATGCCCATGTCCAAACCCTACTGCAAACTGACTACTCAGACTCTCCAGGGTGATTCTTGTTGGCCACCTCTGGTTAAGGACCATTGCTTTAGGGAATTTATTTCTAGAGAATCTGCTGGGGTCGATACAGAGGGAGAGAGAGAATCTTAAGCAGGCTCCACAAGTGGGGCTTGATCCCACCACCCTGGGATCATGACCTAAACCAAAATCAAGAGTCAGACGCTCAACCAATGGAGCCACCCAGGTGCCCCAATTTTACACCTTTTTAACCATTCTAAGACATGTGAAGGTCTGTCTGCCTGCTGCCTTTAACAGCACAAACTGGTAGTCACAAAAGCATGGGTCTCTTGGGGAAGCTTCTAGATCTGGGATCAATAAGACTCACAAAAGCAGGCCAGGTCTGTTTCTAAGTGTTCCCAGGGATGGGCTTATCTTCTCACCTTCCCTGAGAGCACGGGTGCCTTTCCTCTTGGCTCCATCTGTTGGGGACCATCTACTTCCTTCTGCTCCTCTTCCCCAACATGGGCCCCATCTCGGTCAGGTCCGTTTCCTGGATGAAACAAATGGGTCCAGGGAGCAGGTATGGAGAATGAATGTGGAAAAAGAAGATGATGTTAGGGCCACACTGGACAGTTTCAGTGTGAGTGGAAACCCACTGGTTGGTTGGTTTGGGGCAAGTGAATGTATGACAATCATTCTGAGCAGAACGTGAGCGTGAGAGCCTTATTATATCATTGAGGGTGGCTCCAGGGGAAAGGATGCCTAGTTAAAACACTACCTCAGACAGTTTTGATCTCTCTATTTCTCAGGTCTCGTTGGTTGCACCTGATTTCCTCCACGACATTAAACAACCGTTGTATGATTTTTCTGTTGGTAGCACACAGTTTTTCCAAATTAAAAAAAAAAAAGACAGGAACAAAAAGGTTATGCTTTTCATCTATGTCTGTGTAAACAAACCCAGTAATTACCATAACTCAAATTGCTGCTGAAATTCTCCATATTTTAATGTGCACACTGTCGCTCTTGCTACTAAATCTCTGCATATATCCTGGGAAGTTAATCCTGAATTAGGAAACAGAAAAACTGATTAAAATAAAATTGGGCCAAGTCCATGATTTTTATATTCATAAGATTCAAAATTTCTGTGAGGAAATGTGCAATGCAAATTGAATTATCTTCCAGAATAATAACAAAAAAAAGAGAAACAATGGTAAAATATGGGTATCCATGCAGAGAGATGTATGAATTAGGCTTGCTAAGGTTTCAGTTGATTGTGATTCAATATTCTGCTGCTCTGAAACAACCTTTACTTACTAGGCTGCACAAACTCAATTCTCTTCAGTCGGTAGTGGATATTATCCAGTTTTCATGTAGCAACATTTCATCAAATTTTACACCTGTATCAAGAGAGGTTTGTTGCTGAACTTTGAAGAAAGCATTATCAGTCCTTATACGCGTTTTAATCACTGTCATTCCTGATTGCCTTTAGGACAAAAGTGCAGTTGTAAATGTTCAAAGAAAAGTCAGGAAGGTAAAAGAGCATTGTTTGGGCATCTATTGGCCTGGGCTAAGTGAAACGGACTATTAACGAAATAATGCAGAAAATTCGAGTCTCCACATTTTCTTTTAATAACTTGGAACTAATCTGAATGTTTTCACTACATATCTTCCTTATTTTGCCCCAACCCCCCGACCCCCTTTCCATCCCTCTCTGCTCTCTGTCCCAGGAGGCTGACCTGTTTGGACTTCACCAATGAGCTCTCTTGTCCTCTGGCTTGCCTTGGGGTTTGACAATACAGAGCTCCAGCAGGAGGTCAGTGGGGTAGGGGAGGGTAAGTTCTGGGTCCTCTCTTGATGGCTGTGTCCCTCCACTGAATACCACTGCTCTTGCCAAGGTTGCCCTTTCTTCTAGGCTCTAGAAGCTACATGCTCCCCTTTCCCTTCACGCCTTCTACTTCAGGGTACTACTTTCTCCTCTGTAGTTTTGATTTCCCACATCTTGGCCCTCACCTTTATAAATAGCACCTTTCGTAAACTCTCCTTAAATTATCCTGGTTTGAATGCTCTGTTTCCCATTACAACCCTTACAGAGACAGACTCTGTTTTATCCAGTCCTATATCTAAATTCTCTTCACATTCTGGGGCCACCAATATCTCTTACCAGGACTACCGAGAGATGTCTCTACTTCTACCTTTTGTGCCTCAAAATCTTCTGAAGTTTTCCCATCACAAATATAAAATCCAAATTCCTTCCCATGGCGCAAGGCCAGTCATACTCATCTCCTTGGTTCTAGAGCATACTGATTTCTCTTTTGCCTGAGGACCTTTGTCCCTATTATTCACTCTGCCTAGATTGTTCTGTTCCCTGCTTTTCATGTAGTTCACACAATCCAAGACAAAAATTGAGTAAGGAGATGGATTTTATTCAGTCGATTGCAATAGGAAACACCACAGATCTAAAGATTAGAGTGCTGGGGCGCCTGGGTGGTGCAGTTGGTTAAGCGTCCGACTTCAGCCAGGTCACGATCTCGCGGTCCGGGAGTTCGAGCCCCGCGTCAGGCTCTGGGCTGATGGCTCAGAACCTGGAGCCTGTTTCCAATTCTGTGTCTCCCTCTCTCTCTGCCCCTCCCCCATTCATGCTCTGTCTCTCTCTGTCCCAAAAATAAATAAACGTTGAAAAAAAAATTTAAAAAAAAAATAAAGATTAGAGTGCATATTAGTTTCTTATGGTTGCTGTAACAAATTACCACAAAATTAGTGGCTTAAAATGATAGAAAGTTATTACTCTTATAGTTTTGGAGGTCAAAAGTCCAAAATGAGTCTTATTGGCTAAAAAGGGCTGTACTCTGGAGAGTCTAGGGGAGAATCTGTTTCCTTGCTTTTTCCCACATCTAGGGCTGAATTCCTTGGCTCATGGTCCCTTCTTCTGTCTTCACAACCAGTGGTGTAGCATCTTCTCTCTGACTCTGCTCCTCTCTGCTTCCACCACACGGCCACCTTCTGTCTATGGTCACGTCTCCTGTTCCCCTCTTACAGGAATATTTGTGATTATATACAGGGTTGACCCAGATAATCTGGGATAATTGTCCCATCTCAGGCTCCTTAATCACATCTGCAAACACCCCTTTTTCATAAAAGGTAACTTTTATAGATTTTAGCAATTAAGACCTAGATCTCTTTTATGGGGCATCATTAGCCTACTACACTATATCCTAGAACAGTAGTTTTGCCTTAGATCTTTATAGGGAGTAGAAATAGTGGAAGAGGAAATATTTATTCCTGTGTCTAGCTAGTTTTAGGGGGACAAACAATTCTAACGTCAGCTAATTATTCATGAGACAAGGAACAGAGTCTATGGCTGACTTTGTCAGCTGATGTAGGCAAAAGGGGAACGATTTAGGTTTGCTCTTGTCACAGGTAAATACAGCAGTCACATCCATAAGTCTTGAGAGAATTATGAGAAAGAGTGGACAGCAAGTCTTATCTAAGCCTGTGGGGAATGGTGGTTCATTGCAGTTTGCCATTTTCTAGAACACAAAAGGGTGGGCGATTTGAGGGGGAGGGATGTTTGGGGATATTTCTTAACCATCATTGTTTTCCAGGAGCATAGAGTTCAGGTAACATTAAACATTGTCAGCAACTTCTCTTCCTTAAATAATTTTTTGTAGATCCCCTCACTGACCACTCTAAGTACACCCTAAGTTTCCATCATTCTCTGTTACAGTTTCCTCTTTATTTCTTCATGGTATTTTTCATAATCCATAATTATTTTGTGTATTTGTTTGTCTATCAAAACCATAAACTTCTTGAGCACGGGGAACACAGCTGTCTTATATTTGAAGAGCTTAGGACAATGTGTCTTCATATCTTCAGGACATTTTTGTTGAATTGACAAAAGAAGAAATACCAGATGGCCAATAGACTCAGGAGAAACTGTCTAGTAATGACCTCATTGGTAGTAAAAGAAATAAGGATGAAAATAACAGTGGGATAAGCAAAAAAGAGTCAGAAATCCCAGACAGGAGGACCCACATGTTCAGAGACACAGAGGTGTGTGCTAAATGTGAGTCACAGCTGGTGTGGGATGGAGTCTGAGCTGGGTGGGGTGAGGCTCCACAGTTAGTCAGAAACCAGACCCCAAAGGAACTTGGGATTTATACTTCCTATTCCCCTCAGTGCCCTGCATTCATTCATCCTTTCAACAAATATTTGTTGAATATATTTCATGTGCCAGGCACTGGTCTAGACGTTGGGGACATAGCAGGAAACAGAACAGACAAAAATAAGTCCGAATAAATAGAAGTGATTGAAATAAATAGTTCTGAGTGTTAAGGAGAAGAGCAAAGCAGGAGGGTGAGATGTGGAATGTAGGTTTGTGATTTATAGAGAGTGGCCAGGAAAGGCCTCCATGAGAATATACTATCTGCCAGGTGTGGAGTTGAGGGGCAGGGGGCCTTTAACCAAACTTAAAGGAAGTGACATCCTAGAGAAGGGCATTCTAGGCAGAGGGCACAGCAAACACTCAGATCCTAAGGTGTAAACTCACCTGTCAGATGGCTGGTGTGTTGGGGTGCCTGGGTGGCTCAGTCAGTTAAGTGTCCAACTCTTGATTTGGGCTCAGGCCGTGATCTCATGCTTCATGCGTCATTGGGCTCTACACTGACAGCATGGAGCTTGCTTGTGATTCTCTCTTCTCTATATGCCCCTCCCTTGCTTCTGCTTTCTCTGTCTCTCAGAATAAATAAATAAACATTAAAAAAAAAAAAAAAAGATGGCCATTGTGGTCTGAACAGAGTAACTTGGGTCTTACAGTTGTCGGAGATGAGATCACAGAAGCGGGGGAGGGGTGCAGTTGCAGGGCCTTGTAAGCTTCTGTAAGGATGGTGGCTTTTCCACTAAGTGAAATGGGAAGCTCTTGGAAGATTTTGATAAGGGGAGTAACATACTGTATTTCATTTAATAGGATCACTTGGGCTGCTATGCTGAATGAGACAAAAAGGATCGAGGCCTGATGGGGGAAGACCCTTCAGGAGGCTACTCAGTGATCAGGGGAGAAATGATGATGGTTGCACAGATCAGGGAGGTCGCAGTGGAGATGGTGAGAAGTGGCTAGATTCTGGATATATTCTGAAACTGGGTCAGATGTGAGATGAGAGAGAGAAGTCAAAGATGACCCCAAGATTCATGGCAAGGATGGGGTTGCCATTTACTGAGATCTGGAAGAATGCTAAAAGCAGCTTTGGGAAGGGAGGCCAAGAGCTCAGTTTTGGACACATTAAGTCCAAAGTTCACAAGTAATACTTTTTCTTTTTAACGTTTATTTATTTTTGAGACAGAGAGAGACAGAGTATGAATGGGGGAGGGGCAGAGAGAGAGGGAGACACAGAATCGGAAACAGGCTCCAGGCTCTGAGCCATCAGCCCAGAGCCCGACGCGAGGCTCGAACTCACAGACCGCGAGATCGTGACCTGAGCCGAAGTCGGCCGCTTAACCGACTGAGCCACCCAGGTGCCCCAGTAATACTTTTTCAAAAGCAAATTTGTTTTGCGAATATATCTGCGAGCATTAGGAAATCATAGAACTGGTGTTCATACCTCTCCAATGTGCTGATTGCATTAGTGGCTGCATAGTTTAACACGACTCAAGACCTGTTCTTGCTTTCTTCTCTGAACTTCCTACCTTCCCTGAGAATATTTCTACCTCTCCTTTGTTGGGAGGAGTACAAGGAAAATTAGAAAATTTAAGTACATAATTGCTTTGGAAGTAGAAAGTCCATATGTGAAATAACTCCTTTTGCTGATCTCTTGGGCATCTAGAAGAGCAGACAAACTGCATTCAGAAGGTCAGGACAGCCACTAGCTTTGGGGACATAGGTGCATTGGAACGGAGGCCCATGCTTTGGCCCCCAAGGCTCTGCAGCTGAGTGCACAGGTTGGCATGTCTTTCCCCAGTAAATCAAGTGTTTAGCTTTGGGCCCAAACAGCCCTCTGCTGAGAGGTCGTCCAGGCTAAGAAAGCAAGCAAAGGCTCTTTGCTTCCAATGCCATTGCTCTCGCCTTCTCTGAAGCCGCAACATTCATAACCTGGAGCCTGCTCTCACACTCTGAGTTCCCCTTCCATATCCCTCATCTTGAACTGTCCAACCTGAAAATATACTCTGCTTTGCTGCAGAGTCATTCCATGTAACTCAATTTTCCAGATAACTGAAGCTTAGCTGTCCTTTGACGTCACCTATGTGAAGGAGAATTGTTCTGAGGATGAACTGCACCATTCTTGCTTTCTTAACCAGAGTACCTGGAAGAGAACTGAACATTTCTGCCAGAAGGCTGTCCTCTCACAATGATGATGTCCTCTGGCTCTGATGTAGAGTCTGTGTTTGCTACACTTAATGACCTCAGACTGCCATGTTTTTGAGGTGTGTATTTCTTTTTCAAAGTGTTTCTTGTTTTCTTCTGCACTACCCTTGCTGTCATTCATTGTTAGTTTCTGCCCACTTAACGTGTTGGAAAACACTGACTGAAAAACCATGTAATCAGAACTATATATGCAGATACTGTCTGAGAACCTTGATTTAGTACTAGAGGATCTCTGAGGTCTTTTTCAGTTTTAATTTATTTTTGTGGCTCTAGATTTCCTGGAAAATGGGCATAATTAATTATGCGTATATAGTGGGCTTTTGTTTGGATACTTCTCAGGGTGTTTGTAACTTATTATCTAAGTCCTAACTTGGCTCTTAGTGGCTGATATATGATCTTCAGAAGTGTGAGGTACCATTTGTGATAGAATTCTAAGATGGCCCCTTCATGGTCACCCTGTGTAATTTGCTTCTCTTCAGCTTGGGCAAGACCTATGAGTATGATAGGATGGTACTCCAATGACTAGGTTACCTTCTATGTTTGGCAAAGGTAAAGGGATTTTGGATATGTAATTAAAGTTTCTAATTAGCTAGCTTTAATGTAATCAAAAGGGAGATCGACCCTGGTGGGTCTGGCTTAATCAGGTGAAGCCTTTAAGAAAGGGTCTAGAGTGAAGAGGTTTTCTCCCCTGCTGGCCTTGAAAAAGCTAGCTGCCATGATTTCTATAGTTGCAAGGAAATTAATTTAGTTAGCAACCACGTGAACTGGAAGCACCTTGAACCTCCGATGAGACCACAGCCCCAGCCAATGCCTTGACTGCAGTATTGTGAAACCCTGAGCAGAAGACTCAGTTAAGTGATGTCTGTACTCTCGACCCATGGAAACTGTGAGATAATAAATGGCTATTGTTTTAAGCTGGTAACTTTACAATAATTTATTATGGAGGAATAGAAAATTAATACAGCATCCTATTTGGATTTTGTGTTTAAAAGGTAAAAGAGCATACTGCACTTGCCATGCATGGGTTCACACAAACTTAATCACATTATGATAATTACCTCATCCTACTACGTATGGATAATATCAATTCTGAGGTTTATGCAGGCCTGGAAATAAAACCCAAGAATTTATTAAGATTATGCTTGTCCATTCCTGAGAATCAGCAAATAAAACGTGCAGGGCTGTTGTGGGAAGTCCAAGCCAACATTTCTCTGTCAGTCATTGTACCCAGGAGAGAATCATAAGTTTAAAAAAAAGATCTCATGTTAAAAATAAAAAAAGCTAAACTACACTAAACTTAGTGGATATGAGGTGGAGTCAAAGCGTTTTTACAGTGATGTTTTTTTTGCTTACTTATTTTATAGATAAGTGCAGCACAATATAATGATGGTACAATATCTTACATTTTTCATAGCTTTATAAAACTTTTTAAAAATGTTTATTTATTTATTCATTTTGAGAGAGAGAATCCCTAGCAGCCTCCGTGCTGTCAGCGCAGAGCTCGACCCGGGACTTGATCTCATCAACCCATGAGATCATGACCTAAGCCAAAATGAAGACAGTTGGATGCTTAACCAACTGAGGCACTAAGGTGCCCGAGTGTTTCATAAAACTTTTTAAAGCTTATTACATATGGCCCTCACGATATATGTCACTTCAACTTGACGTTGTATTTAATTAATTTAATAATTAAATACAACCTGGAAGGCAAGTAGTTTAGTTATTTATGGATGTCATTTAGAAAATTTTTAATTCCAGTATAATTAACATATAGTATTATATTAGTTTCAGGTGTGCAGGATGGTGGTTCAACAATTCCACACATTATGGGTTTCATTTTTACATTATTTAAAAAATACTCTTTTTGAGTAGTCATTATTGACACGGTAAAAATTGGATTTCTCTCTCACATACCTGTCCTTCATTCATCTTGTTTTCCTCTTTAGAGTCAACCCCTACTGGTTACCTGAGCATTCCTCTAGAGGTATTCTATGCAATAACAAATAAATATTCAAATTATCAATAAATATAGGTACCTAATGCTCACTAGGTGTGATTAAGTAGTTTACCCTATTTTCTAAAAAGATAAATCTGTATCCCTGATTATGACAAATTATTACCTCAATATATTGATAAAATTGAGTTGTTAATATTTTATTTGGGATTTTTCTGTGTTTATTCCTACAAGGAAGTTATTTGTCCTTTCCAGTTTTCATGGTCTGTTGTCTTTTGATATTGTTATGGTAGTTTCCCAGAATAACTGAAGAAGGGAAAGAGTTTTATCTTGCTCCATTCAGCAGTAGCTTAAATAGAATTGTAATTATCTCTCCTTTGAAAGTTTAAAAGATGTCACCTGGAAAAAAAATTCTTTGGGTTGATACCTTTCTGCAGCTAATTACTTGACAATCTTTGTGTTTTATTCTGAAGTATTAGGTTTTGTCAGGTATTTTATGTCTTCTTCTGTTAATTTTAGTAAAAAATATAAATTTTACTGGAAACTGATGTATTTCACTGGAATTTAAAAATTTACCAGGCTAGAATTTTATTTTTTATTTATTAAAAAAAAATTTTTTAATCTTTATTTTTGAGAGAGAGAGAGAGAGAGAGAGAGAAAGAGAGTGTGAGTGGGGGAGAGACAGAGAGAGAGACACAGAATCTGAAACAGGCTCCAGGCTCTGAGCTGTTAGCACAGAGCCCAATGAGCCCAAGCCGGGAGCTCAACTGACTGAGCCACCCAGATGCCCCCAGGCTAGAATTTTAAAGAGCATTCTTTAAAATTCCAAAGTTGTACCAATAGTCTCTTGCCTGTTCATAAATTTATAAATTTGTATGCATTTCTTTTTTATCTTTCAATGTTTCTTTTTTTGTTTTAGTAATAATAGCCACAAACAGTACTTGAGTTTGCCAGCTGTACTGTTTTTGTCTTTTCTGAAAATCATAATGTCTAACACTTAGTTAAGTTACCATGAAGCACTCCGCTATTAATACACATGATTTCATTTCTTTGCAACAACCCTCAAGGGTAGTTTTGTGGGTTTTTTTTTTTAACATTTATTTTTGAGGGAGAGAGAGCGAGGGGTGAGGGCAGAGAGCAAGGGGGACAGAGGATATGAAGCAGGCTCTGCCCTGTCAGCTCAGAGCCCAAAGTGGGGCTCAATCTCTTGAAATGCACGATCATGACCCAAGTTGAAGTCAGATGCTTAACGGATTTAGCCCCTCAAGGGTAGATTATGAATCCTCAAGTTATGTAGGAGAAAATGGATTCTTCAGGAGGCAGGGTAGTGATCCCTCCACTACTCAGTAAGGCAACTGAGACTCAACTCTTCTCTGTGACTCCAGAAACTGAGTTTTTGATTTTACTTCTCTACTTTTCTTCCTCAATTTTTTGAAAACAAGTGTTTTTGAAAACACTTTCTCTGCACAAAAAAGGAAGGCTGACATCATTGTTTCAACATCAGAAATCCTCAGAGAGGTGCATAAGACTGGGCATGCCTTGCTGAGGAGAGGGGGTTCCACCAGTGGAACAGGGCTGATGGTGCGGGAGAGCTGGTGGCTCCGCAAGGGTACATGGGCCACCTGCTGGGGCTGGAGCAAGGTCTGACTTCTTGGCCATTACTGCAACTAATTGATGGGGGTGTTGTGAGCTGTCAACAGCTGGGATGCAGTAGCACTAAAGTGACTCACACCCCAAGAGAAATTTCTCTTCTCCCCTTGTGGAGTTCAGACAGATCTCACCCTCAGGTTGGTGTGTCCCTAATCTCTGTAGAGGGAGGGATTAGAAGTATCTAGTGACCGGGGTGCCTGGGTGGCACAGTCGGTTAAGCGTCGGACTTCAGCCAGGTCATGATCTCGCGGTCCGTGAGTTCGAGCCCCGCGTCGGGCTCTGGGCTGATGGCTCAGAGCCTGGAGCCTGTTTCCGATTCTGTGTCTCCCTCTCTCTCTGCCCCTACCCCATTCATGCTCTGTCTCTCTCTCTGTCCCAAAAATAAATAAAAACGTTGAAAAAAAAATTTAAAGAAGTATCTAGTGACCTGGGGGGCAATATCCAGTCAGCCAGGGCCCCATGGGGCACTCTTTTTCTTTTTTTAAGTTCATGTATTTTTGAAAGAAAGCATGAGCAAGGGAAGGGCAGAGAGAGAGGGGGACAGAGGATCTCAAGCAGGCTCCACCATGATAGCAGACAGCCCCATGCAGGGCTGGAACCCACAAATTGCAAGATGATGACCTGAGCTGAAGTCATCCTTTAGGGACTGAGCCACCCAGGTGCTCTGGGTGCTCATTCTTTTAAACCACAATGATGACAAGCAGATATGACAGGACTTGTTGACACGGGGACCTCCACCATACCTCTTGGTCAGTGTGACAATCTTCCTATTTAATCTTAACTAGGGGTCTGCTTGATACCATCTTGCAGGGCCAGTGTAGTAACCCAGCAGCCTGAGAACAGTGAGACCCAGGGCCAGAATCGCCCATCCCTGTGAACTTTCTTCCTTATATTAGGAGACATGCACTAAAAGCTGATTTTCTCCTGGGCTCAGCCTCTGTGGAAAGCACTTAACTTTCTGGTACCTTTCCAGGGCATTTGTGAGATGCTCCACTGCACCTATGTCTGCTTCCAGTGCTGGGGTGGCCTCACTGGGTGGTCTTTTCTGAATACTCTTTGTATCCAGCAAAATGGATCCCACTCAGTGCTGTACTCTGGCCTACCTCCACTTTCTCATATCCAGATGCAAATTGTGGACAGGTTAGTGGAAGTCTTTCAGAGTCTCCTGTGATTTTTTTCCCTCTGGAGTATTGGTTGCAAGCTGACCTTTGCTGAATCTTGTCCCAAGTAAACTATAGCTTGATTGGTTTTTTTAAAGTTTTTACTTATTTTGAGAGAGAGAGAGAGAGAGAGAGAGAGAAAGAGAGAAGAGGAAGGGCAGAGAAAGAGGGAGAGAATCCCAAGAAGGCTGGGAGCTGTCACTGCAGAGCTTGTTATGGGGCTTGGTCCCATGAACCATGAGATCATGACCTGAGCTGAAATCAAGAGTTGGACCCTCCACCGACTGAGCCAACCAGGCACCCCCTAGCTCAATTGCTTTTTAAAAAGTTACCATGTTGATGATATACTTCCTTAGTTTCCTACTGTGATGCAGATCTTTCCTATTTTCATTTCTTTGGTCATTTCAGGGGAGATAGGATACTCAGTAGAGAAAGAAAGTCTTTGCTCCAGCTGTGCTTGGGGTGTTTTTTGTTTTTTTGTTTTTCTTTTTTGAACAGAAGTCTGGTCTTCCTGCATTTAAGGTATCTGTAGGACTTACAAAGAGAAACACTATGAAAATTAGTGATTGAATGTTTGGATCTGAGACTTCAGGGAGATGTGGGTGAGAAATACAAATTTGGGAGACATCAGCCTATGGTGGCAGTCACGTCACAGGAATAGGAGAAACTGCCTGGAGCAGGTTCCAAAATATTACAGATCATCAGTCCCTCTCCCAGATTCTAATTTAGCAGGCCTAGAGTAGTCTCCAAGAATCTACAATCTATTTTTTTTTTTTTGAAGCTTCCAAATAAAGATTTCTAGAATTGAGTATTAAGAGAAGAACTTGTAAGACAATGCTCCCAGAATGGTCCTATTTAGGTACGAAAGGTTTATGTCTATTGCACATAGTTATGTTGTAGGGATGGTGGCAGGGTCATCCACTGAAAAAGTGATGAAGATTTTGAGAATCCATGATGAGGAAGAAGTGGGGATACTGTGGAGACACATAGACAAAATGAGAGGACTGAGAGACACCAATGCAGGTGATTGTGCAACTGTCTCCTTCCTACTCAGAAAGTTGAGTGTAGACAGGAAGATGAATGGTTGGCTTAACTGAGTTGGGTGAAGCATGGGACAAGTACAGGGCATTAAGGGCTACAAAAATCTGCTGGTGTCTGACCACTGCCTCCATCCATTCCATTTTCTGCTGCCCTAACCTAACCTACTCTGGACCTCAAAGCCACAGTCCCTTCTGCCACCTGACCCTTTTCTCTCAGTCCATGTACCCTTCTTTTGTTAACCTGGAATCCAGGGATGTCGCTTCAGTCACTATCTTGCCGGGAGCCCTCAGAAAATTAAATAACTAGTTTAAGGTCAAACTACTATAAATGGTGAGATGAAAATTTGAACTTAGGCCAGTCCAAGTTTTGTTTGTTTTAAGACCACTATTTTATAGGACCCCCGCGATGGGAACGGTGATGTCCTACCAGACCCTGGTTAATGAAGGACTTATTGCCCCAGCCACCAGGAATGCAGTTAGCAGTCAGACTTCAGCTCCCAGGCCCCTCAGGGATCCCTTGGCTGCAGAGAACTGCCTCACCCAAGGTTACACCCCTTCGTGGGCAGCACACATCCAGTGATGAATCAATGCATAAATATAAAGGCCCGGCCCTCTCAGCCCTGCTTGGGACTACTCAGAAGGAACTTTCTGTCTCCAGAGCTCCCTGTGACATTGGCTGAGGCTGTCCTCGGGCCTGCATCACAGCTCACCTTTCCTTCCACAGTTGTTGATCCCAAGAATACTCCTTAATAAACACACTGCATGCTAAATGCTCTTTCAGAGTCTGTTTCCCACACTGGAACCCAGTGTGCAACAGCCTCTCAAGGATATAGGAGCCAGACTTTCCTGTTACAGAAGTCCTATTACTTCTCACTTTTCCCAGAGTGTTTCTGAGAATTGTCAGGTCCAAAAGAAGCTGAATGCTCCTTCCCCTGGTCACAGGACCGCATCTCATACAGTCTTTGGATTTCAGTTCTGTAGGGCTCAAGAGAGATGGCTTAATATGGGGCTGAGTTAGGCAAACAGTCCTGGATTTGGAGTGCAGCTAGCCTGCTGCTTAAATCTTGCTGACTGTTTTTCCCTTTTCCTCCCTAGTCATCCTCCTGAGCTGAGTCTGGGCTTGGAATTCCTAATCTTGATTCCCAGTTTCAAACAAGCTTCAGACAAGGCAACTGATTGAAAAATTTTTTTTAAGTTTATTTTGAGAAAGAGAGAGAGAGACAGCGTGAGCTGGGGAGGGACAGAGAGGGAGAGACAGAATCCCAAGCAGGTTCTGTGCTGTCAGTGCAAAGTCTGAAGTGGGCTTAAATTCACACACCCATGATATCATGACCTGTGTGCCAAGATCAAGAGTCAGACGCTAACTGACTGAGCTACCCAGGAGCCCCACAACTGATTGAATGTTTAATGCTCACATTTGATATGCCATTGTACCGTGATCTTAGTGACTAAAAAGTAAAAACATGAGCTAGGCCAAAGCAAACAAATTTCAGTGCTTTTATTTCAGGTTCATTGTTTTCCTTGTATTTTAGCAGTTAGAATAAACAGTCGAAACATGTTAGGAAAAAAAATTAAGTCATCCATCAGAAAAAAAAATTATAGGGTTTTCAATGTGATTAAGTATAATAAGAATACTAACAAAAATGAAAAAAATCAATACTTGCATGTTACACACAACATACAATTTTGTAATTTTGTAAGTTTCTCCATTTTACATTTTAATTATTCTTTTCAATCCACACAATCACTATATAGAGTAACTAAGTATATGATTCAGGATATATTTGTTTATAATGGTTTGAAAATTTGTGGTATTTGGTTTTCAGTTAGACATCTATGAAGATTTCATCTGTGTTAACCACTTAATTAGAAAAAAATATGCAATGTACTATGATGGAGATTTCAAAATATTTAGCAGGTGAAACAATTGAAATTTATCTATTAAAATGGAATCTAGTTTATTTAATTGGAATATTGTTGCCTTCTAATCCAGCTAACATACTCTTCAGTCAGCAGCAAATTGAAGCCCTATGTTATCAATGATCGCTCAGATCACTCTAAGTATATAAGCTATGTTACATTAAATAACCTTATTTAGGTAACTGCTTTAAACATTCTGTAGACTCAAGTACTTCTTAAAGTTTTCAGTTATTGATTTTCAAATCTTCTTTGTAGGTATAAGCCTCTCAGAAGGCCAAGCATAATCACAGTTCCTACCCAGCCGGTCTTTTCCTTTGATAACCACCCATGGTTACTATACCAGCCTGTCAATAAGCATTTAATGAAAACCTGCTATGGGGCTGAGGCCTCTCCTGGAGCTGAGAAGCAAACAAAAGATTTGCCTAGAGAAGCTTACAATCAAGTTGGTGGTTTTCATGAGCATAAGCCAGCATGGTTTCCTTGATTTTCTTATTTATCAACAGCAACAAGAAATTGTTTTTCTAGGGGTAGCATTGAGTTGGACACCCTCTTAAGCTGAGAGAGGAAAAAAAATAGCCCCCAGTAACTAATAAAAAAAAATGGCATAATTTATGTGGAATCCTGTACGATTGTCTCCAGAGGTTTGCATATCCATCTATCAGATTTATAACATGAAGTACCACACATGTTTCTTAATTATCTACACATTAAGTTAAGAGGTGTTCTTATCCTTCATGTATTAAGAGTAAAATGTCAGCACATTTTTGTGGTTTCCTCTAACTAGTAAAACAGGAGGGAGGTTCTTCGTGAGGATTTCCAACCAAGCCATGTACAACCAATCTGATATAGATCCTTTTCTCGCCACTGGAAGGCTCCTGACAGCAATGGAAGAAAAATTTTAAAAGTGACAATTACTACAGGCAGTAACATCACTAGTCATCTGAGCTATTTAATAACCAGTGGCCTGAAACTTTTATAACCCTCCCCCACAAAATGAAAGCATAGACGTTATTTTGAATATAGATATTAAACTGATATATTTCTTGGATAATACAAATATCTATAAACCAGAAAAATAGGCTTAGGCACTGTAGAGTAGCAACAAAGCATAACTATAAATTTTCACTCCTCTTTAAATAGAAAATTTGATCAAGCAATACCTCTCCTTTTTGAATGGAAATGATATTCCCAGTAGTTTAAGTCTCTTATATTTGGCAGAAATCTCAGAAAACAGCTATTTGAACCCTCTCACCCAAATTGGGAGACTGTTCTAGGTCTTAGGTGGATAGTTCTCCAGTGTAGACCTTGAAGACATATTAATCTTCACACACAGGAATCAGACCATGAGGTATAAACGTAAAATAGTTCGTTTTCATGTTTAGCTATCACTGCTTGAGTCCACATTCATATTTACAACAGGTACACTTCTAACATTTGTGGGATAGAGGGTAAGAGTGGAAATGGGAAAGTCCCCTGCCTTTTTCTCCCACCCTGACCTCTTCTAACAGAGCAAGGAGCCTCCTGAACATGCTATAGACTCAATATCTCAGGACCATTCCCAGAGAAGGAGCCCATGAGCCTCAGAGGCTGACTTAAGGTCTGCTAGGCAGGGAGTTCCAGGGTCGGGTTCCTGGAGCATGGTCTGAAGAGGAACCCAGGGTTCTACGTGGGCACATGCCCTGGCCCCATGGGTAGGGCACACCGGATGGAAAGTCCAAGTGGGGCCTTCTAAAGCCCACGGGCTCCAGTTGGCAGGGTCTCAGGGTGGCATTTATTTTCCTTCACCGTCTAAAATCCCACATGTTCCAATTTTTTTTAAACTTTCCACCTTAATAGTTTGGACTTTTTAAGTTGATTAACCCATTTACCTAAGATTTCCCATTAACATTCTTAAATATCTGCAGTGATACTTACAGGACAATGAGATTAGCAGCTCTTGAGTGTTCCTGTAAGAGTTCATTCAGGCGAACTTGGCGGTAACTCTGTGGACAACATTCAGGTTTTGTTGAGGGCAGTTCTACCAGAATTATGAATGATAATCTATCTTCTTCCCTCAAATAGTGGAGAAGTAGAAAAGCCTCACTTTAAAAAATTACAATTATTTCATCCATATTTGGAAACTAACGGCGTTTTAAAAACTCATGAGAATTTTTGGAATTAAAAAGAGTAAGACAAGGTTGTCATTGTGCAATAGTGGCTTATTAAATTCTAAGGGAAAAAGCAAGCAAGCAGAAGACATGGGTAATAGTAAAGAGAAGATGAGAATGGCCAGATGTGGGAACAGGTTTGAGGTAGAAGAAAACTAACTGAATCTTGATACCTAAGAACATAAATTATATCCTCACCTACACTGTTTAGGCTCTTTGAATATTTTATCAGCACAGGGGACTCGTTCCAACTAAAAAGTCAACCAAGACTCACTTGGAAAAATAACTACATTGATGATTTTGCTTTGATGAAAGTAATATTTATTATTATATTGCATTGGTTCAGAAACCAAGGCTTAGATGTATGATTTGCTCAATTATATGAAAAATCTTTGTCAGATCTGGGCAGTTTATTATACACAGTTTATAAATTTCAGCTCAGGGGGCTCCTGGGTGGCTCACTTGGTTAAGCATCCACCTTCAGCTCAGGTCATGATCTTGCAATTTGTGAGTTCGAGCCCCACGTGGGGCTCTGTGCTGACAGCTCAGAGCCTGAAGCCTGCTTCAGATTCTGTGTCTCCCTCTCTGTCTGACCCTCCCCCATTCATGCTCTGTGTCTCTCTGTTTCTCAAAAGTAAGTTAATAAACATTCAGGGAAAAAAATTTAGCTCAGTATTTTTTCTACTAAATTTGAAAGGCTTTAGTATCTCTCATTCAAATTTGTTTCAAATTCAGCTCCTAATGTAGTTTATTTAAATTCTGTAGTTTAGAGGTTTCTGTGGCCCTTTTCCTTGAATATCTAATCCAATTCAAATGTCAGTTCTTCTACTTAATTCTGTTGTCCCAGCCCTTTTCATTATCCTCATGATCACAACTTCATTCAGCTCAGGCCACATGGGGTAACTTCCGTCTTCTGGGTTCTCCAGAAAATCTCCCCACTTTATATCCATCCTACAACATGTGCCCAATCCAACTTTCACAATTCTTGTTCCAATTGCATATTTTCTCAGATCCCTTTGTTAGTTTTCATAGCCTCATCAGGTTAAAATTTCTTTGTTACTTGTGTTATATTGTGAGTCAACTACCTTGATGTACTTTGCACACATATTGACTTAAATTATTTTAGACTGATGGGTATGTCTCCTGTTCTATAAAATTAAATTTGAAAGAAGACTTCATAATATATATATCAATAATCTGGTTTTTTTTAATCTTTTTAAAAAAGAATTCATTTCGGGGCGCCTGGGTGGCGCAGTCGGTTAAGCGTCCGACTTCAGCCAGGTCACGATCTTGCGGTCTGTGAGTTTGAGCCCTGCATCAGGCTCTGGGCTGATGGCTCAGAGTCTGGAGGCTGTTTCCGATTCTGTGTCTCCCTCTCTCTCTGTCCCTCCCCTGTTCATGCTCTGTCTCTCTCTGTCCCAAAAATAAATAAACGTTGGAAAAAAAAATTAAAAAAAAAAAAAGAATTCATTTCATATTAAAACTGGAAACTAGTTTCTAAATCCTCATATCCCATAATATGATTGAAAAGCACTTGAAAAATGCAGAAACCCTGGATCTTGAATAATGAAATTCTATAACAGACAATGTTACTTCTTGATCATTAAATCAACTGTTGTTTTCTTTTGCAGCTAGTTAGACAGTAAAGTAAAAATTAAGGAAGACAAGTCCTTACCTTTTCCTTGACTGCTTCCAGTTCTGCATCTGTAATTTTCCACGGGGTTTCTCTCTTTAATTTCTCAGCAGTTGTTAAATCTTTGCAGCTTTCATGGAGACGATATGGTTCAATCATCTCTTCAAAGACTTTCCAGCTGAAATTGGAATTATAAAGGAGGGCTCACAGTGGGAAACTAACTCATTATTTCACAGATACTCCAGGTATGACTGGCTCTGCTGGCTGCAGAATCAGAGCTGAATGTCATGCAAATCTTTTAAGAATTATCTTTGCAGGGGACTTACTGTGAGTAAAGTCATGGATATAGTACTGCCTCCCTACCCAAGGCAAGGCCTCAACATGTTTGAGGCCTTGTTAGCCTACTGGGTATTAGATCCTCAATATAAACGCACCAACACACAGATAGCAATTATTCTGCAAATACACTTTCTACACGGTATAGTCAAAGACACAGTTGTAATGTAGACATGTTAGCCCATAAATAAGTTTCCATCTGCTGAACTGAGTTTCCATCTGCTTATTGTACAGACTGTATGGGAGACATTTATGGATTAATGTGGGAGATGAGCTAGGTTCCTTGGGGGTGGGAGCTGGCAAGTCCTGCCCTCCCCTTTAGTCCAAGCACCCCACCCCCTGCTGGCAGGGGGCTGTGGACAGCTAGAAGAATAATAAATTTAATGGTTATAGGGCAATTTGGATGTATGCTGCAAATAATGGAGCTTTCGTCCTTCTGATGTCTGCTGTTGCTGCCTGAGATTTTTAAATGACTGTTTTTCAGGTGCATGTCAGAGAAAAGAAAACAAAAATCAATAATATTTTAATGTCTAAAAATCCAAGGCCATTTTACAGCAATTAAGAAGATGTCATTGAGTAGAAAAGTAGCAGTGCTATCTCACAGCTGTAGATCATTTTAAAACTTGCTAGAAAATCTCATTCTTGTCTTTCATAAGAATCTCATAGGATTTTTTTAAAACAGCAGTACAAAACAAAGCTTATAGTTTATGAGAGTAGTTGTCTTTAGTGTGCTACTTTAAGATGATCTCAAATATAAACAAGATCTTTTGATTTCATATAATGTAGCTTACTTATAATTTAGTACCTTTGAATTGAGGGGGAACTAAAATCAAAGTGCTGTTAGGTTAAGGGGTGCCTGGGTGGCTCAGTTGGTTAGGCATCTGACTTCAGCTCAGGTCATAATCTCATAGCTCGTGGGTTCAAGCCCTGCATCGGGCTCTGTGCTGACGGCTCAGAGTCTGGAGCCTGCTTTGGATTTTGTGTCTCCCTCTGTCTCTGTCCATCCCCTGCTCATGCTCTGTCTCTCTTTCTCTCTCAAAAATAAACAAATATTAAAAAAAATTTTTTTTGTTTAAGTGCTATTAGGTTAAGGAATTAAAATATGAGGAGATGAGTTCAATGATCTCATCAGTTGCCCTGATTTAGGATTTGCAGATCAAAGTGCAGAGATTACAAAGGAGAACATGCCAGTGTGCCTTTGTTAGGGATAGAAGAGCTACTTAATGTAGTAGAGTTCTGACATTTTGACTCATTTAGAACGATAGACAACACCAGAGAACACTGATATGCCTTATTATTCTTTCAGCTACACAATATTTCTCTTTGTTATTCCTTCCAACAGTGCCATGCCTTCAGAGACCTTTGGCAGTAATCTGTGCAGTGGAAAGACCCTGGCCTAGGAGAGAAGAGCCTGAGTTCTTAGTCCTGCTCTTCCATTGTCCTCCTGGACCTGGATAACCTTGCCTGTAATAGGAGGTCATGATGGTTGCTCAAAGCTGGCAATGAGGATCGGTGTGATGGGTAGATGTGATCTGGGTAACAGTGCTCTGAGAAGTATACAGTGCCCTGTAAAACCAAGGCATTCATTTTACTGAATAGCCACAGGACTGAGGTTAGTACTGACTCTCTGTTTAAGCTCTCCACGTAATTATTTTGATCAGACTACATTTTCTTTGCATCTCAACCCTGGTACTTACTAGGAAGACCAGTTCAAAAATAGTTTCCTAAGAAATAGAAGTAGAGTAGAGGTTGCTTGCTGTCTCCCTGGTATTCATACTATGCCCCTTTGGATGGGAGTGACTCCATCCTCAGCATCAGCTAATCAGGACAATTCTATTCCTTCTACCAGAGCATTTGGCCCGGGTAGACACATAGCCCAGGCAAGGTTGACCAAGAGGCACCTAACATCCCATTGACCACAGTAAGTGGCTCAGTGGCTCAAGCTGGTACAACCTGAATGGAGCCCATGACCTGAGTTCGATGACTGAAGAAGAGACAAACCTTCTCTCCCACTGAACATAAATGAGCAAGTATGTAGATTGCTATTGGCTGTCATCCTGTTTTTATGAGCTAAATCAATTTGATTGATGATTTCATAATGGAAGGTGGGGTAGAGATTATGGAAGAGAATTAGTCCTTGATTACAAAATTAACCTTCTAGATCAAACTTTGCCTGAAAGCCAAAACAGTTGGATTTTTCAGTTATGTTTGCAAATAATTTTCATTATTCAAGTCATTGTCAGTTTTCTTTTCCTGGTATTGAAACATGCTAAGTGACACAATAGGTTATAATGGGACTGTATTTGCCCATTTACTTTGTCTGAACTCTTAACGGTTCCTTGTCTATGTTCGTCTTTGACTTCATCCTAAGGTTCATCCCTGAACTGGCCATTTTCCATCCTCCTAGCTAGGTGATGCAAAGGTGGCTCAAGATTTCTATTCTGATTCTCATTAAATCTGACTTTTCTTTTTAATTCACTCTAGAATAGGCCAAGATTTACATGCTATTGAATGTAAATGGCAATGAATTCAATTTTAAAAATTAACTTATACCTGCCCTGCCTTCCCCATCCTGTTCTTCACAATAACAAAGTTAAAAAATTTTTTAATTGCAAAAAATTTTTCCCTAAGTTCATGTAAGATTTCTTTTCTCAAATTAATATACCAGTTGTTTTGTGACCACTTTAGTAGCTTCAAACTAAATTATCCAGTTAATTGCTTCTACTTTCTCTTTAATTTCTGTATAAAGATTGTTGTCTTTTTGGCCTATGGCTTTTAATTCAGCATATTCAATAAAAAATTAATTTAACCACAAGAGATTTTCAGTTTCTCCAGGCTCAATTATTTTCTCATTAACTTTGCTTTTATACTCCCTTTCACCCTTGCCCAGTCATATTTATAATGTTTCTATGATCAAATATCTCCATCAAGACTTACTGATATTTTATGGGTAGCTGAAAGATTTATTAGAGGTAACTTAAGGCATTTAACATTAGCCTCCAACTTGGGAATCATTGACAAACTATTTTCGACATTGTGTGTCACCTGGTGACCAAAAAAAAGCCCAGTGATGGAGAAATGATTATTAACGGTAGATAGGGGCTGTCTAGTCAAGAAAAGCTGAAGTTGAGCTGGTGCCCTAAGCGTTGGGCCCTGGAACCAGGGCCACATCAGCCCAGAGGAAGAGTCTTCTTCCTCTAATTGAGCCACTCAGAGGAGATGCCTTTTAAAAATTATCACAAACGCCTCAACAAAGTAGGTTTAGAGGGAACATGCCTCAACATAATAAAGGCCATAAGTGAAAAACCCACAGCTAATCATCAACAATTGTGAAAAACTGAAAGCTTTCCCTCTAAGATCAGGAACAAGACAAGGAGGTCCACTCTCACCACTTTTATTGAACATGGTACTAGAAGTCTTAGCCACAGCAATCAGACAAGGAAAAGGAATAAAAGGCATCCAAATTGGTAACGAAGAAGTAAACTTTCACTATTCGCAGATGACATACTACTGTGTATCAAAAACCCTAAATATTCCACTAAAAAATTACTAGAACTGATAAATGAATTCAGTAAGATCACAGGATACAAAATCAATGTATTGAAATCCATTGCATTTCTATACACTAATAATAAAACAACAGAAAGAGAAATTAAGAAAGATATCCCATTTACAACAAAAATAATAAAATATCTAGGAATAAGTTCAACCAGGAGGTGAAAGACTTGTGCTCTGAAAACTATAAAACATTAATGAAAGAAATTGAAGATGACACAAACAAATGGGAAGATAATGCATGCTCATAGATTAGAAGAACAAATATTCTTAAAATGTCTATACTGCTCAGAGCAATCTCCAGATTTAATGCAATCTCTATCAAAATACCAACAGCATTTTCACAGAACTAGAACAAATAATCCTAAAATTTGTACGGAACCATGAAAGACTCCACATAGCCAAAACAATCTTGAAAAAAGGAAAACAAAAGAAAAAAGAAAAACAAAAAAAGAAAAAAGATATCTGGAGATATCACAATTCTAGACTTCAAGTTATACTACAAAACTATAGTAATCAAAACAGTATGGTACTAGCATAAAGACAGACACATAGATCAATGGAAGAAGATAAAAAACAAGGAACAAACCCATGATTATATGGTCAATTAATCTTCAACAAAGGAGGCAAGGGCATTCAATGGAAAAAAGACTCTCTCTTCAACAAATGATATTTGGAAAACTGGACAGCAACATACAAAAGAATGAAACTAGACCATTTTCTTACATCATACACAAAAATAAACTCAAAATGGATTAGAGATGTATATGTGAGACTTGAAACCATAAAAACCCTAGAAGAGAGCAAGGCAGTGTGACAGTGGCCATAGCAATATTTTTCTATGTATGTCTCCTGAGCAAGGGAAATAAAATCAAAAATAAACTATTGGAACTACATCAAAATAAAAACCTTCTGCAAAGTGAAGGAAACAATCAATAAAACTAAATGGCAACCTAATGAGTGGGAGAAGATATTTGTAAATGATATATCTGATAAACTGTTAGTATCCAAAATATATAAAGAACTTACATAACTCCACACCCAAAAAAGTAAATAATCCTGATGGGTGGAAGACATGAACAGACACGTCTCCAAAGAAGACATACAGATGTCCAACAGACACATGAAAAGATTCTCAATATCACTCATCATCAGGGAAATGCATACCAAAATTACAATGAGATATTACTTCATACCTATAAGAATGGCTAAAATAGAAAACACAAGAAAAAGTAACTGTGGTGAGAACGTGGAGAAAAAGGAACCCCATGAAATGTTGGTGGGAATGAAAACTGGTGCGGTCACTCTGGAAAAGTGACTTTTTTTGGAGGTTCCTCAAAAAGTTAAAAACAGAACTACACTGTTATCTAGCAATCATACCACTGGGTATTTTACCCAAAGAATACAAAAACACTAATTTGAAAGGACATATGCATCCCTATGTTGACTGCAGCATTATTTACAATAGCCAAATTATGGAAGCAGCCCAGTGTCCATCGACTGATAAATGGATACAGAAGAGGTGTATATAGACACACTGGAATATTATTCAGCCATAGTAAAGAATGAAATCTTGCCATCTGCGGCAACATGGATAGAGCTAGAGAGCATAATGCTCAGTGAAATAAGCCAGTCAAAGATGAATACTATATGATTCCACTCCTATGTGGAATTTAAGAAACAAAACAAGCAAAAAAAGGAAAAAGAGAGAGAGAGAGACAAACCAAGAAATTTACTCTTAACTATAAAGAATAACCTGATGATGATCAGAGGGGAGGTGGGTGGAAGATGGGTGAAATCGGCGAAGGAGACTAAGAGTACACTTATCATGATGAGCACTGAGTAATGTATAGAATGGTTGAATTACTACTTTGTATCCCTGAAACTAATATTACACTATTAACTACACTGGAATTAAAATTAAAAACTTAATAAAAAATTATCACAAAGTACCAGATGTGCTACCAGTGGCCATCTGTGAGATTTACTGAATGATCATTCTCTGTTTTAAAATAGGGTTACCTTTACATATTTGAATAGATTTGCCAACACCAGATACGTGACTGTTTTACAAAGCAATATGGCGTCAGTTATGGTGGAAGACTGAAGAGAGGAGAATGGCACTTCCAGCACCCCTCTTCTTGGTGGTGTCTTGTCTTCACACCAGGTGACATTAGCTGCAAAGATTCTTTTACTCCAATATAAAATGGATTTTGTTTTTTGTATCTTCCTCAAGACATTGAAATATCAGAGAAAAAGATCTCCAAAATTGTGAAATCTAATTCATTTTTTTTCCTGAGAAAGGGAAATAGATCTCTTCATTGTAGGATGGTGAGGATATTAGAAACACCGAATTAAAATGGAGTCTAAAATCAAATTTAAGATACCAGGACAAAAGCAAAAATGCCTGGTCCTTTGTTTCTTGCTACTCTCCATAATGTCTGCTGCCTAAAAAGAGGGAAAAAAAAACATGGCACAAAGTTCAGGGTTAGTAAAATAAATTGTGTCTAGACTATGATGGGCACTCAAAGAATGGAAAGACATTAGTGGAAGAGGTACATTGACATTCTTCATGATAGGACAGATAAGACAGGTATGCAGGGGGTGACCACAGCAGCTGGGCAGAGAGGAGCATGGAAGGGAAAGAAACAAGGACTTGAGTAGAGAAAACCAGATTGATGGGTATAGAGGCAAAGGATACAGGAACAAATTAATCAGTAAGCACAGACAGTCCTTAGCTACTGCTAAGACAAACAACAGCAAGAGGAATTTGGCTGCAAGAAGTAGATGACTAATTTGTGCCCAGCATTGAGCCAGGGCCTCTGGAAAATCCAAAGGCAGTAGGGTACACCGTGACTACCCTCCAGACAACAGTAAATGGCTCTATGCTTGCAGAGCTCTGGCAGGCTCTGGCCTGTTGCAAAGTAGCACATGCTAGGAAATCATTGTACCTGCTGTGTTATGAAATAGAATGCATTTCCACCAATTAGAGACACAAGATGAGCCTGTTTGATCACATCTCTGCAAATGCCAAGAGGTGATGACTTAGGAATTAAAATTCTTCAAATGAAGTGTGGGAGGTTACCAGAGATTACTACATGACAACCCAATTCATATCAGAAAGTTAATTACATTTACCAAGGAGAATTATAAACTTTGTTCTTAATTTTTCTTAAGTATTTAAAGCTGCAGAAATAGAGGAATACAAGGCATTGGTGGTATATATGATATGAAGACATATTCCATGGTAATAACCAAAATGTAATCTGTTGATTATAGCTTTCTTATCACAGTTAAAACATTTTGGGGGCTCCTGGGTGGCTCAGTCAGTTAAGAGTCAGACTCTTGGTTTCAGCTTCAGGTCATGATCTAGAGGATCGTGTGTTCAAGCCCCAAGATGGGCTCTGTGCTGGCAGTCTAGAGCCTGCTTGGGATTCTCTCTCCTTCTCTCTCTGCCCCTCCCCACTTCTCTTTTTTTCTCTCTCTCTCTCAAAATAAATAAATTAAAAAAAAAAAAAGGTATTTTGTAAAGCCACTTTAATTGATCCATAGCCTTAGAGGAATCATGAATACCCTCAAATAACACAAAGTTCAATGTTGTTGTTTAGTCAATAAGAATGCATCTTAAATCTAGATGTTTCTCCATTAGTTATTAAAGTCATCTAGGATCAAAAGAAGGGAAGGGCAATAAGACTGGAGTGTGGAACTGCAACCCATCAAGAACTGCAGGCGAAGGGAGAAATGACTGATGGCCAACAGAAATGAGAAGAGGTCCAACAGGCCACCGAGAACCTAAGCTATACTGAGATCCTCATTTCCCTTTGTAGTCTCAACCTTGAAGGACCACTCCACACCGAATCAAATGTGCTAAATTGCATCCAGATGTTGGGACGCCTGGGTGGCTCTGTCAGTTGAGCATCTGACTCTTGATTTTGGCTCATGTCATGTTCTTGCAGTTTGCGGTTTTGAGCCCCACATCACTGCACTGAACTGAGCCTGCTTGGGATTCTCTCTCCCCTCTCTTTCTCTGCCCTTCCCCACGTGCATGGATGTGTGCTTTCAATCTCTCTCTCTCTCAAAATAAATAAACTTTAAAAAAATTTAAATTGTATCCAGATGTAATAGTAAATATGATTCTGGACTGTAAACAGTTGAAAATGTTTTATAATTGCTAAATTATCACTAGGTATTTTATTCAGTCTCAGCTTTAATTTCCAGGCAATTTTCTTACACCTCTGGGAATTCCTGTGAGAATCTAACCTACAAATTGTTTTCACATATATGGACTTGACACATTTAACAATTAACAAGGGTTAAAAAGATGTCATGATCTGAAGACATTTAAACAATTACTTCAATTTTGTCATTTAAAAATTTTGAAGCCAATACATTTCTTTGCCAGGCTTCAGTTTTAGAGGACCCCCTGCCTCGCCAAATTTCATAGCTTGACGTGTTGGGTCCCTAGTGCCTAAAAGTGAAAATGGCCATGGAGGGTGGGTTCTGTCATTGTGCCAAGAAGACTCAAGCTCTTTCTATCTTCTCTATCAGAGCTCCCCCTGCAGGATGCCCCACTAGGAATTTTAAATGATGAAAGCTTGCCCCCGACTGCTCAGTCCCAAAGAGTCTGAGCCCGTACTTCCTGCTATTTTGGCCACCACGGAAAGCAAGAACAGGAAGGGCAGTTCTAAAATGCTAACTAACCTGTGTTTCAACAGCTCTCCCTCTCAAGCTCAACTTTACCATAAAACCTTTTCCTTCTGTTAGAATTTATTTGATAGCTCGGCATGATTATTTGAAGTCCTTTTTTATTATATCTTATTAGGCAGTCACTGCAGTGAATAGATAACATTTCTACCCCTTAATAATCAACACAAAAGAAAATGAGAGAGTACCAGGGGTAAACAATGGATCTTGTTAAATGTTTCATACCTCTCTTTGTTTGGCTTAATGTTGATGTCTCCAATGATATGGATATCTGCAAATTTTATCCTAAATTTGCTCAGAAGGGAAGCCATTCTGAAAACATAAAAGAGAAATACCCCATCACTGCATGTTTCGCTATTTTCAGTCAAAGAGGTTTGTGTTTAAGATACCACAAGCAGTCCTGTCTTATTTCAGGTTCACTTTCACACAAAGGCTGTGGTCAGGGTTTGGTTTTCATCGCAGTGTATTAAATGTGGACCAAGCGATTCCACCAAAGACAGAGAAATTCATGTAGGTACAAACCCTGGAAACAGAAAATCCAACCCTGCATTCATGTTCTAGGTAAGAAAAAATAGAGCTGTACATGCTTCCTTATCATTTTGGGGGAAAAAAAAGAGGACAAGTTTTAACATTACTGGCTATTACCTTGCTGATAATTTTTATAGAGTTACTGACAATGTACTGAAAAACTAATAATTATGTCACATATATTGGAGGTTCTTTCCCTGGCAACTGGAATTTTTTATATAATTTCAAAGTTACAGAAAAATTGCAAGGACAGCACAAAAAAAATGCCAGATCCACCAGCTGTTTATATGTTGCTCTATTTCACTGAACACTTTTTCTTCCTTACATATAGCTACCTCTATCTACAACCTTCTTTTCCTTCTTTCTTTCTTGCCTTCTATCCATCTGTCCACCTGCCCATCTGCCATTTAAAGTAAGCTGCAGCCATCAGGTCCCTTTCCCTCTAAACACTTGGGTGGGTATTTCCTAAGAATAAGAACATTCTCTTATACAAACCGAGTATAATTTTTGAAAGCAGGGCATTTAGCACTGATGCCATACTATCATCTAATCTACCGACCAATTTTAAATTTCATCACTTGTCCCAATAAGTTACTAAAGGCTTTAAGAAATAGAAATTATTATATAGAAATTATTATAGCTATCATGTAACTTTCCATTTAAATATGACTCTCTTTAAGAGGAATTAAATCTATATATCTATGTCTGTCTATGTCTATGTCTGTATCTCTATCTCTCTATCTCTATCTCTATCTCTATCTCTATCTCTATCTCTATCTCTCTATCTCTATCTCTGTATCTATATAATATCCTTCCAGGACAGAGGAGAAAACATGAAAAATCACTGAATAAAAGCCTGTCATTATTTTGTGATTTCTGGAAGGCCTCAGGATGTAGTCCTACCATAAGGGAGCAAGGGCCCCTCGAGGTCGCTCCTCAGATTTCCACCAGAGACCTTTGGATGCACCACATTCTCAATATCCTTGCTGCCTCCACAGCCACATGTCAGACCTCTGTGACTAAATTAATGACAAATCTGCGAATTTCCACGGTGGGCACTTATTTATTTTTTTAATTAAAGGAGTTTTCAACAGTTATCCATTTAAACTCTTTCAAACTACAGATGAGAAACTGGGGACCCAGATATGTACAGTGACTGTGACGAAGTCTTGCAGCTCGTTGGTGGCAGAGCTGGGACAAGGATCGGGTTCAGTCCTTTAGTTCTATTTTAAGTGTACTGTGCTACAGTGACCACCACAAATCAAAAGGTTCGGCCCCCCAGCCCCACCCCAAGGAAGCTATTGAACACAAATCCCTTCGGGCTTTTTGTTTCTTGGATACATTTACTAGTCAAACCAAAACAAACATTATACAAGATAATGATGCTCTCAATAAAGAATTGAGATGAGACTTCTGTGTCAAATTCCTTTTAAAAGCATTTGTGGCAGGGGATCAAGGGACATGAAGACAGTGATTACAAAATGTATGCAATTTATTGACCAGAAAACCAAGTAGACACGAGGCTTATCGCGATGGCTTTATCTTTAAATCTGTTGTGCCTCAAAAACACTTAAAGTTCTTAAAATTAAAGGATTGAAACAAAAAACATCCCAAGTGTTCTAACAAATGAGTGATGCGTTACTCACGCAATTTTTTCTTCTTCAATGCGGTTGATCTTCCCTCCAACATAGATCCTTAATTTACAGTCTTTCCATTTTTTTCTGAGAGTCAAGATATAGGGGATAAGGAGTGTTAACCCTGAAGAAAGAGTAAATTATGACAGAAAGTATAAGCATATCTCACTGAAAGAGAATGAATAGCCTTATATCTTTATTCATTCCCCCATTTGTTGCTCCTAAATAACTTAAAATCTCTGGGAAACACAGAAATATTATTCTTAAACTGATATCATTTTCATATACCTTCCCATGCAGTTTGTTAAATTTATCAACACAGTAATTTTGCTCCCTAGTGTATATTCTGGAATTGTTTTTACCTCCGTCATCAAACAACCACCACACATCAATTGTGCCTTTTCCCTGTTTCTTTTTAAATTGGGTGCTGGCTTCCACTAGTTTCTGGTTGAACTCCCCCACGTGCATTGACTGGATTGTGCTCATGCTGCTGTCTGTAATGAAAGAAAAGTGGTATACCTATTGGTCTTTTGAAGAAAGAAACAAAATAACTTGCCAATAAATCTATTCAGGAAAATAGAGGAAGGGTCATGAATTTTAAGTGTTTTTATAGCTATAGGTAAACAGTGAGCTATGAGAAGGGGAGATAAAGGTCAAGTCCCACAGTAATTTAGGTTACCTTCAATAGTCCAACAAAATATGATATTGGTTTTATGATTACAGTTTTCATTATAAAACAGTAGATTATTTTCAAGTTCTTAGTAATCTCCAGGGTGGAATTTATTATTTAGACAGGTAACGATGCTAAGTTATCTGATACAATAGCCAAAACCCCCATTTTACAAAATTTCAGATATAACTCAATCATATTTCAAATTTACTTGAAACTAGAACATGTGGTGATTGGTTTTCTAGAGATAAGCAATAGAATCAGAACTATTTCTTCATTAGAGCATTCAATGAGTACAACTGGTATAAATTCCATGAATGTCTGCATTATGAAAGTGGCTAGGGACCAAATGCATCTTGACTCTATGACCCTTTGGACCTAATGTCAGCCTGGCTTGCTCTCTGTTTTCAAGGAGACCCCTGAAGCCAAGGAAAAGCCATGGAGCTCTATGAAAGAGATGAAAAAGCCAATACGGAAAGACAAAATTCCTTGACTGGAGTTATAGATAAGGGTGCACATAAAGTACTTAAACATTTTTTTGATGCTTTTTCCACCCTATCAAGGATACATTGAAAGTCTGCTAGGGAATGAGGCCAGTTTGAGCAGGACCCTCACTCCTATTTGCCAGTAGAGGTTTTTGTTGCTACACTGTATATATTATTTCTCATTTCCATGTCTTTTAAAGTTGTGACTTTATTGCTCTATTTCAAAGAGATGATGTCAGCCAAGTGCTTAGAGTAGGGCTGACAGCTGCTTCCGAGCTTCCTCTCTGATCTGAGAGGTTCTGAAGATGCTTTGTTCTGTCTTTTGCGGCATCCATGTTTTGGGCCTGTCAGTCCTGAAGCAATTATCTTACATTGCTTCTATCTCCCTAGGACTTCGGAGGGAGAAAGTAAATATCTTTACAAAATGGACCAAACTCTGCTCCCACTTACATGCAAATCAAAGCATCCAGGGGACTCACACATTAGTGTCTGGAGGTAGGGTTTGTCCTGATCTAGAACTCAAAAGAGTTGTCAACCAGCGAAGGCCCAGAGCAGTGAAGGGGCCTACTTTAGAGCTGCGTTTGAAATTTTAGGTGTTGGAAATAAAACATAACATCATTTTGCTTTTCTGAGCAATGAGACATGTTGACTTTCAGAAGAGTACCTCTTTGCCAAAAGATTTGTGATGCAGAAACAGGCTTCCAAAATAAATAATAAGTCCCTTCTCATTAATAAGAACATTGATGCTTCCCTCCTCTGCCATCAGCTAAAGAATAGTATTGGGCTATGACTTCTGAATTTTCCATTGCTTTTCGAGACGGTAACTAACATTGAAAGACTGAATGGTAGAGCAGATTCAATGAATAGTTAACATGTCTCATGAATAAACCAAATAATTGAAAAGGAAAGAAGATAGTTAGAATCTAGATGGTCTTATTCTAATATTTACATTCTGAAAGTCCTGATGTACCTCCAGCTTTAGATTCAAACACATCATTTTCCTAGACAATGTCATGTTAAGGTACATAATATATAATAAACTTTCCTATAGCCCATGGAATATTCCAGAAACCCGAGGGTACTTCCAGTATTTGAAGGGGGCAATGTTTATATTTTATGTTATAAATATGTTGTAAATATATAAAAATATTGTATACAGGTAAAATTTCATCCTTGGACTATAGTAGGAAAACAAGCAAACAGGTCCAAACTTTTTCCAGGGTATTAGAAGGCCTCATTGAAGAACCTCTTTGAAAGAGGTCAAACTAGCCTATAAGACTGCTAAGGTGCAATATGGATCTTGCTATTTGATGTAAAAAACCTCCCAGAGAAATAATCTTTTCTGGGCCTCATACCAAGTGACTTCAGTTAAGTATAGGATTATTTGTGTACGTTAACATTATAATTTTCTACCAGCAGAGGTCGCTGTGGACCTCATTAAACTTAAACCCATGGTTTTTCTGGAAAGAAAGCAATTTCTTATTTACAAAAAAGTTATATATTTGAATCACCTATTTATAAATTTTACAAAAAGCTCTCATTCTGTGGTCTTTCGTTACTGGGGTGTATATTGGACATTCAGAGGTTGAGTGTACCTCTCTGCTGAAATCTACAGGTAATTGGTATTAAGAAAGTTCCTAGTCCAGAATTCAGGTTTGTGATAAAGATGGCTGCTTTTTGAAACTAGGGATCTAGCTGGATCCCTCATTTACCTGTACTAGTTAATTTAAGTCTCCTTAAATGTCTGCAAGGTGTGTGTGTGTGTCTGTGTGCATGTGTACAGATAAACCCATTTGGGTATTCATTCTTAAATTTCTATCCCCTTTCCATTTTAACTAAGAAATGTCTATTTTATGGCACTCCAATCTGCTTAAGCACTTCAGGACTCCCAAACCAAATATTATTATTTTAAAATTAAGTTTTTACACTTAGATGGTACAAAGGGCTTAATGTTATTGATAAATGACAACAATGTCTACATTTTATCTGTGCTATCGTCTTGAAAGAAATGTCTTTCAGTCCTGAGCTACACTCAATGCCCTCAACATCTTAGATGCTGACTTCTGACCCCTATAGATACTCAAGCAGTGGCTCATTTCATAATCTTTCTTGCAAATTTGGAAAGCACTTACCTTTCTTAGGCGTTGGCTTAGTGATGTTCAATTGGCTGGCTTTTTTAAACAAGCCTCGGATGCCTCCACTCCCTTCTTCACATTCGTTATCTTTGATAGTGGCTTCCAAAGCCAGCCGCTCCTGTTCCAATTTCTCTAATTCATCTAGTGAAAGAAGACAAAACTCACTTACTTAACTCAGTGACAAAGTTTCTAGGAACCATCTCATAGACTATTTTAATATAAACGTGGTGGATATGCAATAAAATTAACATCATGTGATTTTTCCATATGATTATTAAAAGGTAATGCATATCAGTAAAGTATATTCAGAAAGTAATAACTAGCTTGGAAAAATATCTCTATGTGTTGTTATAATACATGAAATCACTGGGCTTTTTATTTGTGAAGGCAAGGGAGGCTATTTAATGACATCTTTATTCACTTCTGGCAAAAACCAAAATGCCAGATCCATTGTACATAAGATCTTGTACACTGTATGCCACTGATTTACTGACCTAAACTACTGTGTCAGATATTTTACAAGTAGAGGTGACAAAATTACCAAAGTATACTGGTATATATCAGGCACCCAACAATGCCTCCTGAACTGCAACGTAAAACTAGACAGCAAGAAGTAAGGAAAGGTGACCAAACTTTATAAAGGCTTAAATAAGCTCCAAATAGAAATTACAGTGAAAAATATCCACTAACAATTCTTTCTGATAGGCAAAATACTTTCTGGAATGAGTGGCCAAAGGGAAAGAAAGAAAAGCTGAGGTTTCTGTGTGCCTGTCCGAGTTCAAATTGCTAAGAAGGGTCTCACAACACTCGAGTCTGGAACAAGAGTCAAGCTGTGCAGCCTCCTGTCCAGGGCTTAGACCCAGTTTCCAAGCTTTGATGTTGCATCTGACTGCCTTTTATCTTTTTTGGATTCTGATTGTGACGAAAAATTCCTAGCTCCTACGTAATGCCCTGCATCACTTTCTGACCTCAACCTACATTGGGTCAGGGTAAATAAGACTTTAAAAGCAGTCATGGGACAGTGCTTAAAGAATGATGGGCATTCTTGCTTACAGTGGGCAAGGTGGCCTCTTGTCAGATCCCCTCATCTTCTTGCTTGCTGAGAACAGAGCCTTAGAAAATGAGCAGTGTTCTGAGGAACAGAGTGGAAAACCTAGATTCAGTGTTACAAAACACCGGTAGGGCTTCTGTAAATGTCAACCCTTGGAGCCCATTGCCTTATCTATCTGGGAAGCGAAGCTATACAAACTCTAGATTTATCAATTATGTACTAACTAAATCTGTCAGGACAGTCACATCCCTAGACGGTGCTGTTATTCAGCTACACAGAATTGTCTGGCCTCTTTCCAGGTCTTAGCAATTAATCTTTTGCCAGTGGCATGAGATTTAAGGTCAAATCACCCATGTGATTTCCCCAAAGCCTCAAAGGTTCTCAAGATCAGCAGCTATAGAAAATCTGAGAAATTAGACTGATGGTATTAAAGCTCAGACAGGAGTTGCTTACCCCTGACTTTTGAAAGGTGAACACAAGCTGCATTGCACTGGAGGTCATGACCCATTACAGCTATGCTGCTGGCTTTATGTGACATTAAGCAAGTCATTGACTTTTCCTATGCCTCTGATTTCCTATCTGTGAAATGGAAAATTGTAACCCTTCCCCTTTCCCACTCTCCCAGCTTTGCAAAAAGAACAAACAACAGTTTCTGCATGGTACTTTGTTGCTCCTTAAAGACCAAAGCAACGAGTGTGTTCTATAGGCAGTGTATTTATGCAACTTCTGGAAATGGGCTTAGTCATGCAAAGCAAATTGAGTATTTTGAGAAGCCTGGGAGTTATTTTAGCAGTTACCATTTATTGTACACTCTTTGGGTGCCAGGGATTGTGCTGCATATTATTCCTTCCCAAATGCTTCCGAGATAGTTGCTACTGTTATCCTCATTTTGAAGATGAAGAGACTGAGGCTCAGAAAGGTTAAGTGATTTGTCTGATGTCACCCCGAAAATAACAGGGTTCAAATCCAAAGTATCCAAAAATCCAAATCCAAAGTATCATGCCCCTTGCTTTCATCTACTGTTTGGGGTGCTGTAGGGGCCAGTTGAGGGGTCATCTACCCTTTGCAGTCGTCCGGAAGGCGCGTATTTGTGTGCGTCTTCGGGGGCAACTGCCAGGGCCATGCTGGGGAAGGGTTTCTTTTGCTGTGCTTTTTTGGCAGACTCCAGCACACCCTGTGATTAGACACAAGTTGCCACATTCTTTGTCCTCTAGTTTGGACAAAGGAGGAAAAAAGATAAATCCTCCTTTGTAACAGAGTCAGCTGGCTGAATGAACTGGGAGCTACTCCAACTATTTGCTCAAAGGTATGTACACAGCCCATCCTGGACAGAGCAAACTGCAAAATCCCAGGCCCCAGAGACAAAACCAGACTTTGCTTGAATGCGTCAGATTCCGCGGTCCCCTCAAAGACAACAGACAGAGGCCGACGGAGAGAGTCTGTTCTAAGGGCTAAAATCTGCTTGCTTGGCCCTCTTGGATTTTCAGATCCACACGGTGGTCTGCTCACTTGCACAGTGACTTTGCAAATTCTTATTAGAGTTAATTCTTAATTATTCCCTTTGTAGGTGATCTAAGGGCTCCTCCTGTGCAATCCATCCTTTTCTAATTTCAGTGCTAAGCAGAAGTGACGGTTTGATTATCTGTTCTGAATCATCTATCTGGTGTACAGCTTGCTTCCGTTCACATGCGAGTCAAGAGTGGACTTTGTGAAAACATTTCTTTCAACAAGAGTACTCGCCAGCTGACTTGTGGAAGTGTGCCATTGGCCACAAAGGGGGGTGAGCCAAGGGAGTATGAATGGAGAGATATAAACGGATTTCCACGAGCACAAAAATAAAAATTGCTCATTCCCTTACGACTGCATCTGTGATGTTCAGGATTCACAAAGCCCTTTCCTCATAGTCTCTTATTTGATCCCAACACGAGTACGGGGATGCAGGCAGAACTAGTGGCATTCTCCCCATTTTACTGGGAAGGAAACTTGGGCTCAGACAGTTCAAGGTTGCACACTGGTGATGCAAGCCTCCTGCTTCCAATTCTAGCTCCCTTGTTCCCATCCTTCCTCAGCAATAGGCCCTGACTGCCAATAGCTACCTGTTGAAGAAATCCACAGTCTGCATTTTTTTGAAGAAGCCATCCCTAAATCTCTCAATTAAAGAAATTTTTATAATGCTCTATATGTCCATGATACTCTGCTTCAAACTTTATTCCAGTAGACATAACTGCGTGACCTAGACTAGTTTTAAGACACATGTTTTTTTATGCCCTCTAGACTGCAAATTCCTGGAGGATAGCTTATTTCATACTTCATCACCTCCATTTATTGAGAGTTTATTTTGTGCCAGGTACAATGCCAAGCACTCTGCAGCCATAATATCCTTTAATCCAAAACAATACATCTGTGAGCTAGGGGCTATAATTATTTCCATCGGAAAATGTGAAAAGTGGGACACAGAGAAGATGAGTCATTTGACTAAGGTTACACAGCCAGAAAGTGTCAAGCTGGGATTTAAACCCAAGTCTGACTGATTTCAAAGTCTTCACATACTGCCTCTCACATTCTCAGCTGTGCCCAAACCTCCCTCCTCGTGCCTACCATCACAGTAAACACTCAAGAATAGTTTGTTGGGATAAAAGAACAAGTCAATGGTATTCAACACAGTTCAATACAGTTGAAAGTATCTCTATAATGGAGGGAAAACAAGTGAATTGTGGTCACAGATGAGCATGTGTAAAATTATGTGGAGGGGGGGATACAAAAGACAATGTTGAAAAGGAGTGGGGTTAATGCCATATACAGAGTTATAGAAAGAGGACGTAATAGGGGCTGTTGGCCCAAACCAGGCTGGAATGTCACAGAGGGTAGGACAGGCAGGACTGATCACAAGAAGGAGAGTCAAGAGAATGAGTCCTTTCCCTGGAAAGACCCACCACCTGGGCATCAGATGGGAATTTGAATCTTCCATAATAGATAATTCTATAGTCTATCACAATTTACAAAACCACAATGCGAGAGAGAGAGAGAGAGAGAGAGAGAGAGAGACAGAGAGAGAGAGACAGAGAGAGAGAGAGAGACTGAGAGAGAGAGAGAGAATAAGAGCCTGCCTTTCTCTCATTCCAAGATTAAGAGAGTTTCTGAGGTTCTAATGATGGAAGAAAAAGCTTAGACCTTTCTGTTCTCTCACTTGAGTGGATTTGTAACCAATTCCTCAGATATAGTCCCAAACAGTTCTCATGGACAGAACAAAGAGTGACCTTGTTCCATGTCTTCATGCAAATGCCAAAACCACTTGAACAGTAGTTACCTGTTTTCAAGTCCTTTATAAATTGATTGTATGATAACCAACGGGAGTGACTATAGTTTGAAATTCAATTTAGTTGTCAAGATTGCCTCAAATGTTCTATCCCCAGTCTTTATATATATATATAAAGATGTTTTCAGAAATAGGTAGGAGTCTACACATTACAATTCACTTTGAATCTCAAGGATGGAGAACAGTCAATTATCTGACAGCAGAAAAGGGAACAGGGAAACCCACTGAGGAATCGCATCGCCTCCCATTTCACAGCATCCTTTCTCTTTATTAATTATTAAATTATGATTCTTTCCCTGGTCAATCAATTCAAAGCTGTAAATGCTCACATGAATCAACGTGACTTACCCCAGATGAAGTCTCGTTGAATTGAAGGCAGGAAGCAATCCTGCAGTGGTCGTCTTCCAATCAAGTAATTATTTACTACCCTGCCATCTGTCTTTATTTTGCTAAGCTACTCCATCAGACACAGCAGAATCCCCATGCTCGGAGATGGTCATAAATCGTGTAGTACTTACATGGAGCACTTGACCGCAATATATTGCGGATCACGTTTCATCATTTTATTCCTACCAGTGCAATTTGGACTCTTTGTTGTAGATGGCAAACTTGCTAAATACCCCTGGGAAGCTAACAATATGAAATATTGCATTTTTTTGTGTTGTCAGGCAATAAATTAATTTATTAAGAGAAACTGTCAGCCATCAGTATTGGATGAGTTGCTGCAGTGTACAAGTTAGAATGTTATGAGCATCGATCTTATTTATATGAAAAAGTTATTCTCCTCACATAATCCTGTGACACAGTATAGAAATAATTGTCATTAGCTGGTAAATTACCTATAAAGCTGATTTCTATTCACTGCTTTATTAACTACAGTATATGGGCACTCTGAATTGCTAATATTTCCTTTAAATTATAATCTGTGATGACACTGTGGTGCCTGTGTTGGAAAAGCTATGATGATAATCATTAACATAGTATAATGCAATACTTAAGATTTATCAGGCTCTTATTAAGCCCTATATTACAGTATAATATAATGAAACACAAGCTTATTTCTTCCAATTCAAAATCTAATATGAGGGTGGTGTCATAAATTACATAAACTTCAAAACAATGCATGGAAATGTGGCATAAAGTTAATTTCTATCATTATGCTGTTGTTTTTCTGCATGTTCTTCATGTATTTGTATAACACTTTTTTGTTTACTCTAGATAATTGGTACTTATAATTATTTTATTAGCATCCAACTGTATTTTTCCTTTCTTGAGTAAGAAACAGAAATATTTCAAACATCAAAGTTGATATAAATTGGATACATCCCTTGGGAAATTAAAAGGGGATGCAGTTCACTGCCAGGATTCTTTCAGAAATACTACAAAATTTGCTTGCTGTATTGCCTTACAGGACTAAATTGATGGTGCATTTTGGTGGATGGAGCAGGAAAGGGTGGGAGTGATATTTTCCAGCTACCATCTCATCTTTCAGCTTGAGGAGATCAACATAACATACAAAGAAAATGTGTAATCTTAGTCATTTTCCTCTCTAGATCTCCTTAAAAGGTAGACTGGCAGTTTCAAACAGACACAGGTTTGAATCTTACCTCTACCAATTGCTAGCCTTGTGAATCTTGGGTAAACCTCAACTTATTACCTGTTCTCTGGGGCAAAGGTAGGACACTCTTCATAGGGTAGTTGGGATGACAAATGTTATGATATATGTGAACATGAAGCATAACACGTGGCACATAATAAGTGCTAAAAATGGTTAGGGGTGCCTGGCTGGCTCAGTAGAGCTTGTGAGTCTTGACCTCGGGGTTTTGAGTTCAAGCCCCACACTGGGCATGGAGCCTACTTAAAAAAAAAAAAATGGTGGCTCCTGTTGCTGCTAATGTATTAAGTTCTACCAGAAAAAAATATAAATTAATTATGAACACTGAATGAGAATTAGTATATCTTTCTGCAGACGTAAAAGATCCATAAAAGAGAATAGGGGCATAAGACAGGAAGCCCGAAGATCTCTTTGTTACATTTTTGCACAGGATAGATTCTCAGCTTTATCTTTTAAAGCTCTTCATACATAATCATAGAGTATACATATCACACAGTGGTTCTCTATCCTATATAAACGCTTGATCTTCAATTTCTTCTTCTCCCTTACAATACACTGGATTGGCTGCATCAGGAAGTTCACCTAATCCTCTTACATTGCCTTCTGTTATGAGGGAGACAATCATACATGGCCAGATAGAATCTGGGCCATCAGGCACTGGCCTTCTCAAATCCCTTTCAGGCTCTTCCTTCCTGATGAATCAGTCAACAAAATCCCGATCCTCCTCTACCTGGAGACCAAATGCCCCAAGAGAAAAACAGGCAACTAGAGAGCTTGCTCTACCTCCAAAGAGAATTGACACTATTGTGCACAATCGTCCTCAATTTATCACTCTACACTTATAAATCTACATACCTAATCATCATTCCTCAACTCTTTTGCTCTAATTTTAGAAAATGAAGCTTTTTTTTTTTTTTCTGTTTCAGACCAACTCTTCCATCCATGCCTATCCCATGATTCATCCTATTCTTCCAGAATCTTACTCCATGGGTCATCCTTTGTTTTCATTTCCATCTTCAATCTCTCCCATTATCTTGGGCCCATTTCCTCAGTGTGAAAACATGACCCTCTCTTGCATTCTAAGGTCAATGGGTCTTCCTCTGGTAAATCTCAATCTCTTTCCTCTCATTTGCATCCAAACTTCTCAAAGTGGTGGGCCACATCCATAGTCTCTGATTCTCTCCTCAACCCACTCCAACCCAGATCCTGCCAACACCACTCTACAGATAAGATTTTCACTCAGATTATCTGTGCTGTGTCAATTGCATTTCAGGAACAATCTCACTGATATTTCCTGCTGTATTTGACAATGTTGATGATTCTTATTTTGAGCACTCTATTCCCGTAGCTTCTGTGACACCACAGATTCCTGGTTCCTTTATCTTTCTGAGGGCTCCTTTCCTGCTCATCCTTTAGGGGCTTTTTCCCTGTACTTTGGGGCTCTCGACTACATGCATTCTTTAGATTTTATTTTCCAGTGTCATTGTTTCAAGTTTTACCTTAACTATGAAGTCTCCTGTACCAATCCACTTGGGTTGCCATAACACATACCACAGACTGGGTGCTTAAATAATAGACATTTACTTTCTCATAGTTCTGTAGACTAGAAGTCCAAGAAAAAAGTGTTGGCGGGGTGGTATCATTCTGAGGCCTCACTTCCTGGATTGTAGATGGCTGTCTTCTTCCTTTCCTCTGTGCTTGTCTGTGTGCTAATCTCATTTCATAAGGACACCAGCCATATTGCATTAAGTCCCACCCTTGTGATCCTATTTTATCTGACTTACTTCCTGAAAGACCCTATCTCCAAACCCAGTCACATTCTGAGAAATTAATTCGCTACAGAACTCTGGGGGAATATAGCTTGGCCCATAACATCTCCTAAATGTGCATCTCCAACTCACACTTCTCCTTTAAGACCAGGACTATCTAACTGCCAATTGGACATTTCCGGTAGAATTTCCCACAGGAGATTGTTTAAAACTAAACCAGGAGATTGGCTTCATTATACCTACTCTTCCTCTTGTGTTTCCCATTTCCACAGGCAGTATCACCATTGATGCAGTCAGCCAAGGGGTCCTTTTTCACTCCTCCCTTTTTCATATCCAACCAACCCCCAAATGCTGCTCTGTGTGTCTTCAAAGTACTCCTGTCCTTTCCTCTCCATCCCTAGCTCTAGTTCAGGCTGTTTCGTTCTCTGCCTTTGATTTTTACAAAAATCTTTTTGATTTGTCTCTCTGTTTCCATTCTAGCCCCTGTAACTGAAAGAGTATGAGATGTAAACCCCAATTTGACCACATTATTCCGTCACTTAAATCTCTTCAATGGTTCTGCACTGTCTGCAGAATATTTCTACACTTTTTAATATGGCAAATGAGGCTTTTAAAATCAGGATCTTATATCAGCAGCCTCAAATTTCACTATTATCTACTTCATACTTCCTACTTCAGTAACCTGAATCTGCTCTGGGTAGCCCATATACCCCATCCTTCCATAATCCTGTGTATTCACACCTTTGCTTGATGCTCTGGTCTTTGTCAGGAATGCTGTTTCCCAAACTCATTTCTCTTTCGCCCAACATTGCCTAGTTAACTCTACTCATCCACTAGATATCAAATCTAAAGTAACTTCCTCCAGAAAGACCTCTTGGAGTAAGATGTCTCTCTCTCTTCTCCATTATACTCTACAAATATACTTACTAGCACACTAATTAGTTTTGGTCTACCCAGCACCATCATTTACACCATGTCTGGTACACAAGAGACACCCAAAAAGTATCTCTTTGTTTTAGTGTTGGTCATCAGGGGACTCTATTTTCAAGTTCATCTGAAGAGATAAGTCATGAATTAGTGCCCTGTCCTAATATTTCAATGACTATTTAGATGTGTCCTTTATCTCATTCGTAAGTTTAAACATAAGTTATAACAAAAAGCTAAGTTTAAACATAAGAGGGTATGTTTAACCTCTTAAGATTAAACAAGTATACTGGGGCGCCTGAGTGGTTCAGACATTTGAGCATCCGACTTCACCTCAGGTCATGATCTCGTGGTTCTTGAGTTCAAGCCCCACATCGGGCTCTGTGCTGACAGTTCAGGGCCTAGAGCCTACTTTGGATTCTGTGTCTCCCTCTCTCTCTACTACTCCCTTACTCACACTGTGTCTCTCTCAAAAATAAATAAACCTTAAAAAAAATTAAAAAAACAAACAAACAAACAAGTAATCCTCTAAAGGGAAAAAAGCAGAGTTACTAATCTGAATTAGTGTTTCGGCCTGGGACTTAGATTAGTGATTCACAGCATGATACATTCAGGCTCATTTCCATGTTGGCTGAAAACCAGATCATAGACTCTTAAAAACAAAATACATGGTTTTTTGAGGAAAGAATTAATCTCTATTTTCTCAAACATCTTGCAGAAATTAATTCAGCAGTTTATTTTACCAAAGGTGTTTATTTTCAGTGATGCTAGCTTTGTAGTTTTGTGATAAGAATAATAATTTATGACTGCCCTGGATTATTCCATATTTTATTTTGCAGGACAAAGGCGGTTTGTGTTAGCAGTGGAGAAAACACTGGGGAAGTGTATACACCTCAGGTCAGCACAAGAACATAAGCTCTATCATTAGGGGGTTTTGTCTGTATTGTGCACTGCTCTATCCCCAGCACCTAGAAAAATACCAGGCATGGAGTAGGTGCTCAATAAATATCTGTGGCTTGAATAAAGAAAGTACATACCTTGTACTTGAAGAACCTGAGAGATGTCAAACCCTTGGCTGATTCTGACTATGACCACACCAATCTCAAAATCAAATGCATCACTGAAAGTGAAAGCAAAGTGGTTATTTAAATGACCCCTTTAATCTTGAGGTTTTGTACTAATAGTGAGAGTCTAAGATTCTCAATTCTAAGATTTTAACATAACTAAACTATGAAAATTCACTTGAGAATACAGCCAAGAGCTGATGCCTTTTGTTAGTTTGTTTTTCTCCCTTTATGCCTTTTAAAAATGTATTCTGGATAAAGGTAACTGATTCATTTACTCTGGAACCAATTTATTCAAATAATACTAGAATTTTGATTAAGAGCTTGTTACATGCTTTTAAAATAATTGTTTCATTTCTAATGTAAGCAAAACAATCACTGAAATATTTAGAACAGAGAGTTTCTAGGCTGCAAAGACCCTTTGAGATTATCAGCCAAATCCCTACTTACGGAGAAAGAATCCTACAACATTTCTGACATCAAGTTCCCAGTTAAAAATATCTCCAGTTCCTTTAAGGAACTTTCACCATTGACTTTGGGCAGACTGTTTGAAACAATGCTTTTTCATAACAACCCAATGCCGTTGGCTGTTGTGCCTTCTCTACACTCAATCCAATAGAATTAGATTTTCTAGAAGGAAAAGAAAGGCTCTCTTTCTTTTATCTCTGTTCTTGTAGAATATTTTTTTTCTCTGCTCCTAAATATGGGGCAAACCAATTAGTACTTTGAGTTCATTAAAAATTTTCTCCTTGGGGGTTCCTTTGTTCAGTCTCAAATGGATCGGAAGCCTAGGACCCTTTCCATAGAAGGTCACCCTCTACCAGAAATCATGCAGTTTGTGATTATCTTATATAGGCAAACAGGTTTCTAATAGCCAAAGTGAACCTGAATTTTCAAATAATGATATGAATAAATTCAGTGTAATATGAATATCCATTCAAAATTCAATCTATAAGTGATCTTCACTTAGCAACACAGACCTAGCAAAAGTCGCCACAAAATAAATTCCTGATAAGTCTTGTTTCTAATTGTCCTTGATTGTAAAAAGGAGACAATGTGTTCCACAAAAAATATTTGGGTTCTGTGCTAGGAAGAATAATTTTAGACTTCCCAAAGACATCCACATTCTAATCCCTGGAACCTGTGAATATGTTACTTTATGCCGCAAAAGGGACTTTATGGATGGGATTAGTTTAGATGAGATGAGATTAACCTACATTATCTAGGAGGGTCCAGTGTAATCACCAGGGTCCTTAAAGTGCATTTGGGAAGCAGAAGAGGAGGTGAGGGCAATGTGGTATGACCCATCAAGAACTTTGAAGATGGAGGAAGAAGGCCATGAGCAGTGGACTGCTCTAGAACCTAGAAAGGGCAAGGCTGGGGATTCTCTCCTAAAGCTTCCAGAAGGGAATATAGCCTAGCCTACACCTCGATTTTAGCCCAGTGAATTAGTGTCAGACTTTTAACTCACACATCTGTAGGCTATTAAATTTGTGTTGTTTTAAGCCACTAAGCTTGAGGCAATTTTTTATGGCAGCCAATGAAAACTAATACAGATTCAAATTAAAATTAAGCCATACCTAAGAATATTATAAACATTCAAAATCTTTTATCTAAAGAAAAATTATAAAATTCTATATTGTTGTAATAATGCCCCCATGTTAACAGTAATACTCTGCTTTACTCTTACTCACAAAACCAATCAAAATAGTTAGAAAGGGAAATATAATACAGTATGGAGGTATGATGGTCTTCCCTTCTATATTGACCTCACTGCTGTGGTAGTAAGGTCATTTAGCCTTACTAAGCCAGCCAAGTTTTATACTAGTATAAATTTGAGCCACCTTAACACTGAACTTTACTACCAATAAGACCAATTTGGTATAAAATCCAGAAGTCGCCTTGGCCTAATATTATTGGGTTTGATTATATTGGTCCCTTTAGATTTCTAGAATGTTTCAAAGGTGGGCACATTGGAAGATGACCCCAGATAATTTTGTATCAATTAATGGACACTAAATGACTGACGGTTTACATATGTCTTATTTGCTTCAATACTTTTTTTCCCCAAAGATGAAGATGAAATTTCTTTCCTCTCTGTCCCCCTTTTTTTCCCAGTGGTAAAGATGAAATTTTATTTTAGAATCTGGATAACAGAGAGCAGCTCTAACCTATTTCCAAGAATGGTCAGCAACTGACTGTTTCTGAATATATCAAAATGCTGGTTGGTGAACATGGTAAAATTCTACCCTCATCACCTGCTTTAGCCTTAACATACTGAACTTAGGGTATCACCAGGGGCCAAGTGGCAGCATTTGGCATCCAGACTTTATACCTTCGGGAAACACAATTCAGGAGAATGCATTTAGTACACAAGTTCCCCATGTCAGAAGGATTGTTAGGTGAATGTGTTTGGTCAGTAAACACACAAATTTCAGATGATGAAAATTATTTTTTTATAATTCTTTTCAATACACTAAAACTAGAATGCTTTTATAATGTTCCTTAAATCTCTCCTAAACAATGATAAATACAATGCTCATTCTAGCAGGGGCCAGGACATAGCCCGGTATAAGAAGCACTGTGAATACATGTGCTTGTTTTGAAGAGGTGAGGGTTTCTTTCCTGTGTATTACAGACTTTTAAAGTTCAGCCAGACTTCTCAGGGCACATTCCCTACCCTGTTGTATGGAATCAGAGCAAAGCCAGACTCCAGATGGGAAATATTCCATTTTCAGAGCTTTTGACAAAAGATAGCTGTTAGCATAGCTAACATTGCCCCCCTTGAGACAAATATGGCTAAATATTTTCAAGACGGGAAGAAAGGCTCAGTTTTCTAGAATGGTCGCTAAGGGTACTCTGAGCCTTTCCATATGTGTAGACTTCATTTTCACTTATGCAAAAGAAAGAACCAAGCCAGGTAATACTTTCGCTATACATGTACTATTGGAGGCAGCATAGCATTTTGGTCATGAGCTTAAACTTTGAGTTTGGATAGTCCTGGGTTGGAATTCCAGCTATGTCACAACTGTCATTTTCTGCATGTTACTTAATTTTTAATGTCTGCATCTCTCCTTATAAAATGGGAACAGTGGGGCGCCTGGGTGGCGCAGTCGGTTAAGCGTCCGACTTCAGCCAGGTCACGATCTCGCGGTCCGCGAGTTCGAGCCCTGCGCCAGGCTCTGGGCTGATGGCTCAGAGCCTGAAGCCTGTTTCTGATTCTGTGTCTCCCTCTCTCTGCCCCTCCCCCGTTCATGCTCTGTCTCTCTCTGTCCCAAAAATAAATAAACGTTGAAAAAATTTAAATAAATAAATAAATAAATAAATAAATAAATAAAATAAAATGGGAACAGTATTAGCACTTACTTCAAAGTCTTCTTGTGGGAATTAAATGGGATAATTTGTGTGAAGGACATTAGCCTGGTGCCTGCTGGTCTCTTAAAGACTATCGTTACGACCCTTGTCCCAAGACTTTTCCAATATATAGATATTAGATGTCACGTCCCATTTAAAACTCACTTTTTGTCCTTAAACCAACCCAGAGACACTGATACATGAAAGCCTCATATCAGCAAAGAGGCATCTGAGGCTCAGGGGTAGTAAACTCCTTATCCAGGGCTCAGAGGAGACGATGACTGAATTGGGCACACCAGCCAATCCAAGATTCCAGGTGTTTTGAAAGAACACTTCCTTCTTTACCTAGCTGTCCTTTGCTTTTAATCTTATGAATAGGTTTTAAGACTGCAAATCTTAATAATTACCTTTTTCTTTGACAGCAAGTTTCCTCCACCCTGCTTCCTCTGACACTATGATCCCCTCAAGTTGTATTATTGGCAGTGTTTCTTGCACTTTGGTAAAGAATTCAGAGTACCAGGGGAATGTCTTCTTCTCAGGCAATTTAATCTGGTACAACAGCACCTGTTATGTACTGCCCTGGTTAGTGGTTTGTAAACAAGAACACGTCCTGAAAGCCATCACTTACTGTATGATTCCCACATAGTTCTCAATCTCTGTCAAGGGAGCTTTCCTCCAGTTTTTTTTATATCCGATCACCAGAGTGTTGGGTTTCATTCTTCCTAAGCCCGAGGCCTAAACAGAGGAGATAAACACATGGGCAATCCTTTCCAGACCAGGAAACTACCACTGCAAATGAAAAATAATGTCCAAAAGAGCACTGAAGTAATGTTCTGAAGATTCTGAAGATTAGATTACATTTTAGAGCATGTCCTTCATGCCCGTACCCAAGCATAAAATAGAAAGATTAGTTCTAAATCATCTCAGCCATAAATGGATTTTAGATGACAGAAATGTAGCTTTTCTAAATTAGCAGTCATTTGCATTTCTTCTGACACACTCATTAAAATGGTTCAATAATTTAAAATCAAGTGAGGGTCGGCTTAACTGTTGGCATGCGTGTTGTAACTTAGTGGTTCAAAGCTCATTTCCACCTGTTTTACCCATAATGTCATTAGCAATAAAATCCATGTTTGGAAAATTCTAAGATACAAGGATCACTGAAACTCGTACTTGTATTATTTATCGAAGGGTAATGGCGCTATGTCTCTAGGACCTAAGCTTCTTACCTGATAGTATCATTAATAGCCATCTTCCATATCAGGTTTCACTCCCCCCCTTTAGATGACAGGATATGGCTTCCAGTTAATTAAACTTAATTTGGCAATAGTATTGAATACCTATTAATTACAAAGTGTTATGTCAGGTGCTGTAGAAGAGCAGTGAAGCATATTCTTTGGCCTTAAGGAGCTTGGAATAAGGTGAAGAAGGCAAGATACACACAAATAATTATAATTCAAGTGCACATGCAGTAGGAACTCATATGGAAGCATAAGGGAAGAAAACCTGAATTCTAGCTGTGTCTTCATGGATGGCTTCAGGGGAAAGGTGCCATTCATTCCAGATCTTGCAGGTCAGTTAGAGGTTGACAAGCATGGAAAAGAGAGCAGTGGGAGTGAAGGAAGAACACCCTGGGTCACAGGAGGAGTGAAACCAATGACCAGAGCAGAACACATTAAAGGGGACAGTGGCGAGCAGGAGGAAGCAGGCATTGATGGAGGGTTCCTGAAATAAACTTTGCCTCCACATCTGTTGTGTTTCTCCTAGAAATGTCCAGGTGGCACGGTAACTCCTTACAGCCATCGTTTGGTGCTCAGCAGATACACGGCAGGATGGAGCTTGTCTTTTCTGTGACTACAGTTTGGGGATGTGGCCGTTTGTACCATAAATTCTTAGAAGCAAAGAAGTCTTCATCCAAAATGGATGGTCGTAATGGTCAGTGCTTCCCTTTAATACCACCCTGTCTTTCCCTTTGTACCCCACTTTTCTTTAAGGAAATTCAAGTGAACAAGCTTTCTGCATTGTCGAATGTTTTATGGTTTCTTCTGGATTAATATAAGACTTACTTTCCAGGCCTGTGTCTTTTCTCTCCCTGCTTGTTTCATGTCAGACCACCCATTCCTTATTGAAAATTTTATTATTTCACCAATCTTCCAAGATAATTTTACCTTAAATGTGTAACCTTCCCAACATATTTCACCACAGGGCTCCTGAAAAGTAACTCACTAAAGACAATCAGCTTCTTAAAATGACACCTATTTCCATGGTTTGGCAAATTAGTAACAGGTGAAAGGATGCTCATTGGGGGTAACAGGTCTTTCAGAAATGGCTTCTGTATGCAGCTACTTTGCAAGAGTTCTTCAGGAATATAAGAGACAGAAATATACCAAATACTCTTAATCTCCAAAGTAGTACAGTTTATTTTTTCTCTCCTGACTGCATAAGCATCGGTGTCACCTGGACGTCATCCTGAATTTTGTCATTCCTGTAAATGGTAACTCTGAAGGCAAATACATCATTCAGTACATATAGAATCAGGGCTTTCCAACCATATTAAAGCCAGAATGATTAGAAAGCCAAGCCCTACAGTTTCTTGGGGTCTCTTGGATTGTTTGAAGAATGGTTCACCATTCTATTATGATCAGAACTGGGGAAAGACTCTGTGCACTAATTATGGAAGGGGAGAAAAAAAGGAAAGAATAAGGGAGAAAAAGATAAGAGAACCAAGGGCTTCTGTGTTGAGCCACAGAGATTATTACATTTTACTCAACATTCTGGAAATAATTTAGGAGGATAGGGAGATTTTTACGCCCAGATCACCATGCATTTATTTAGTCGAATCTAGCAGCTTGCCCTCGCGCCATTCACAGAAGAAAAAAGGAGCAGAATGCCTGACTTGAGTATTGCTATATGCAGTATGAGATGCAAAAATAGTTTGAAGTTTTAATAGGATCCTGAATGTCGTCAACCATCAGAACAAATTTGCATTTCAATAAGTGTGGGGACAGAATGTATGCTGGTGGCCAAAGGCAACCTCATTTCCCATTTCCAGCATATCATCCATAGTTCATTGTAATAGAACCTCTCTGCTTTTGTTTTAGTTTTGCCTCTCCTCAGGAATTCGAAATGAGTTCCTTAACCATCTGCATTGATCTCTGATGCTGGGCTGCCTAACGGGAGCCATTCACTTCGGGAGCCTCATTAATAGCGAGTGCTAATTGTCTTTTGCCTCCGTACTCATTCCCTCAGTGTCAGCCTTACCTGAAGGAGACTTCGGACACCATCTCTGAAACAGTCTGCTGCCACTGCAGCATAAAAAGCCTTGATTTTGTTCTTGATAAGCCAGGCCTGCTTTTTTGCCATGCCGCTGTTCATCTCTTTAACACACAGCTTGCGCGGTCCCTGTACGACACGATGAAATATTGGTTAGAAGCCCTGCTATTATCCATTGCGCTGCTGTTGTTTTCTAAAGGACAAAAATAGCCAGCAATGCCCCATCGAGTTAAGAAGTGGGAAAGAGGGAAAAACACCTCACTAAACAGGGTTCACGTAGACTCAACCTTTTGGAGCAGGCCTCTGCTGCTCCCATCATTCACTTTCCACCCAGAATGTCCAGATGCATTAACACCTGTTTAATTAACTGCCTCATGCCAATGAAAGAAAGAGCTGAGGGCATCACGGCACAGGAGGAAAACACTGAAAATGCGAAGAAGAAATTCAGGATAAATACACAATCAACCTTTGACTCAATAGCAAGAGGTATGTTTAAGAACACTAAGGAAATCTCAGCTAGACCCCAATTTGAAGAAATGGGCAGAGATCTTGGCAGTCAGAACATGGTGGGTTGCCACTTTCCTTGTGTAATGTTGACCTACCCCCATCCAAATAAATTAAGATTTCCCTCTCACTCAATGAATTTCGTGGGAACAGAAGTTCATATACCTGTGGCATAGGAAGAATACGGGAGCTTAATAGAGAAGAAGGTAGGTATCGTGGTGGTAGATGAAACATTTTATAATTTTAAGATTTGAGCTCTGGAAATTCATTTCAACTAAAAATTTGATTCTTTTTCTCCTTCCTTACAGGTCCAAGCCAACTCTTTTCTTTGCAAGTTTCAAATCACCCCTAAAAGTGTTTCCGATGATCTATCATGTGCCTGATAGGATATGAATCTATTTTCCTAGGAAATTCTTCCAACTCATGAACAGATTAGGTATGTTGTTGAATTGTCTTAGATCTCTTACAAGCTACCTAGGATCTTGATGAAATGCAATGTGTAGGTCTGGAATGAGGCTTAAGATTCTGCATTTCTAACAAACCCCCAGGCCATGCTTGGAGTCACAGTCTTAGAGGGTCTTTCACTAGAGAGGAAGGGCGTGGGATATATGAAAAAGATACCAGGATTTGTGGTCTGCAGAAGTGGTTTCAAATCTAAAATTGGCCGTTTGGAAGAAGTTAATTATTTCTGAGCGTTGCTATAATTTTCTGAAAACAGGGATAAAACCTCTAGCCTGCAGGGTTGTTTTGAGCAGTAATGATAAAGTGCCCAGTCTGGTGTCTGGAATATAGTAGGTGCTCATTCAAAGTTGGATGATTTTTATAATCTTAAATGAGTTTTCACAATCTTGCTGGAGCCCCAGACCTATTTCTACCACTGTGTTTGTTCTATGACAGAGTTTTGAATTGGGAGCCAGAGCTGGCTCTGGCACTGGCTGGCTGATACCCTGGTGTGTCATGTGCCTTTTCTTGGTGTGGGTTCTACATTTTAAAAATAAGGGAATTGTCTAGTTCATCACTATCCAGTATGAGAGCCCTTATCCATTCGCTGTTGAGCATTTGCAATGTGTCTGCTCCACACTGATATGTGCTGAAAATGTAAAATACACACTAGATTTTGAAGCCTTAGGATGGAAAAAAAGAATGCAAAATATCTCATTAATATTTTTTATATCGTGCATATTGAAATAATAATATTTAGGATGTATTACATTAAATAAAGTGCATTAAACTTAACTTTTCTTGTCTCCTTTTACTTTTTTGATGGCTGCTAGAAAATTTTAAGTTACATATTATGTTTCTATTATGCAATACTAGACAATCTTTGGTCACTTCCATTTTAATATTCTATTTGAAATGGATCAGATTCGTTATGTACTAATTTTAGTATTTTTTCTAGAACTTGCCAGCCTTTCAGAAGACTTGTCAAAAACTTTTTAAAACAGTTTGGATGGCTTACATTAAAGTTACCAAACAAGAACCTTCAAAGACGGTGGGTAAGTAAAGATACAGGGAGGACAGTTATTAAGCCAGAAGACCTAAACTAAAGAAAGATATGCCATTACAGATAAAATTCTGCTTAGGGTTCTAGAATGTCCATGCATTTTGAACCATTAGTTCTCTTTGGGCACTCTAGACTCCATCAGCTGCAAAGAAAGAAGAGATATTTTTTCAGGGAGGCTCAATGGTAACAGTATCCATGTGACAGAAGAACAACCAACAGCTAGAAAAGGTATTGGGCCATCAGTATATTGAGTTGTACCACAATGACTGTGCACCCCTGGGGAAAGTGGCATTGATTTAAATAAATGCAGTCTAATGTATGTCTATTATTGTTACAAAAATCCAGATTAAGCATTAATTGTGACAGAGAGATGTACTTTAATGCCTAAATTTGCCATATTGAGAAGTCATAAAAATATTTCAGACAGAATCTCTCTTTGCTAAAAGCGATTATAGTATCATTGTAGCACACTTACTAATGTGAGGCAAGGCTGCAATACAAATGTAGTAAGGAAAAATAAGCTAACAAAGAGGGAACACATACTGGAACATAATTACTCTCAACATTCAAATATGTCATAGTCACAAAAATGGATTTTGCCACTCAATTAAAATATTATAGAGATTAGCTCAGTTAGGATCCAAAATATGAATGCATAAATTAATTCAGGATTTGAACAAAGAAGCCCTAAAAGTCTTGTACGTATTATAACTTTGACATTGATTGAGAAAAGGGTAAAGAGATTCTAATTATTTAGTCTGGAGAAGTAGTTGATGGGATGCTACCTCAAATAAATGAATATTACGAAAAGAATTTGCGAATGAGTTCCAACATCATTAGGATCAAATAGAGAAATTTGGGCCAAAAGCAATGTTCTTTCCAACTTTCATTTTTCAAGACACTGAGAGTCTTACTGCTCTGTCTTTGCTTTCATTGCCGCTTTGGTTGGAAGTGTAGGAAAGAGAATTTTTCCTTTCCGATTTGGTCCATATTTCATCTCACCATGTGCCTAGTGCCCATTCTCAGGTCATTTCATTTTTCCTGCATTGTGCCATGTCACTCTCTTATGAACGTCATGACAGAGCCTCGATGACTAAAGAATAATAGATGCATCTATAAAAATGCATCAACTTGGTGGTTGTGAACATTGAGACGAAGAGGTTGAAGATAGAAGAAAAAATGAAAACTTTAGTTTCCTCTGGTTCATCTGTGCTTGAACTGCCCTCTGCTGTGCCAGAGTTAGGAGTTGGTTGTGTTCCCTGAGTTTTCTGAAGAGTGTCTTTGAATTCAAATAGAGCTTTAGGTTTTATTAAGATGTTTTCTAAATTTTAAGAAAAAAAAAAGAGAGAAAGGAAAACAGTAAGGGTGAAATTCTGTTAAAAGGGGATCTACGTAAGGAAGCTGGTCAAAAGCTATCTGTCATCTCCTTTACCATGAGAGGAGAGCAGGACAATCAAGGTTTAAGGAAAGTGAAAGAGTAGGCAAACATTAACCAAAATAGATCTACACCTTGGCACACTTATGTGAAATGAGTAGAAGAATGCCAACAAACCTCAGGTAACATTGCCTTTGGAGAGGGAGAGAGCCATGTGCTAAGTGGTTTTAACAAGGACTTCAGCTTGAGCTGTGGTTTATTTCATTTTAAAAGTGAGTAGGAACATTTATGACAAAAATGTTAACAGTCATTAATTAAAAGAAGTAGGATATGGGTGTCATTTTATTTTATATAGTCTAATCATATGAAATTGCCTGTATTCAACAGTTTGGACCGACAAAAATGTAAATTTCATATGTTTCGACATAATATTTTTCTTAATGTTTCAAAATAAAAAATAGAAACAATCTAAAAAAACTTTATTTTTCAGCCACCAGAACAGCACAATGTACTTAATAAAAGATACCACCGTACACTTGAAAGTCTTTTGCAATTTTAAGACAAACAAAATTTAGAAAAGAGCTAAGTATTGCATTTGGGGGGCAATAAAGGCTTTATCTGATTTGCATTCTAAATCCCAGATCAATTGGATCAAGTTTCCATCTTTAAAGTATATTTGTCTTTGATTTGTTTTCATAAAAATTACCCTGCCTTTCAACTAAAGCTGAGAAGTATGTGAGTGAGTGACTGTTGCGGCATGCACGATGCCTTCTCGCACGGGGAAGGTAAATGTGAGATGGCACCAACTGAGCAAGGTATACCCAGAGAACTAAGGGTACATAAACCCAAACTAAATTATTGTAATGATTGATTTTATTATCGCTCTAACTCCTATGAATGAGGTAAGTGAGGAGACTAATTGACAAAGAAAGGCAATGTGTTTTTATGTTGGGAAAAGAGGGTAGAATTGGTGGAGATTGCAACCCCTGACTTAATACTTGCTTGTGGCTGAACCCCTGAATTAGACTATGCTTGACAATATGAGAAGATACTAGAAGGTGGAGTCCTACTCCCTCTGATCTTTCTATGGTGATAAGAATGAAGCACAGAAGAAGAAAATTACTTTTGTTCCGATTTTCTTTTCAATGTTTTATATTTTTGAGAGAGAAAGAGACAGAGACAGAACGTGAGCGGGGGAGGGACAGAGAGAGAGGGAGACACAGAATCCGAAGCAGGCTCCAGGCTCTGAGCTGTCAGCACAGAGCCCAATGCGGGGGGCTCAAACCCATGAACCGTGAGATCGTGACCCGAACCGAAGTCCAAACGCTTAACCAGCTGAGCCATTCAGGTGCCCCTACTTTTGTTCAATATAAAGCCTCCTGGGATATAAGTATATCAATGATTTATCATGTGGTAATTCAAAGAAGAATAGCCAGCATTTTAAGTTACCAAGCTGGATTCCTTAAAAGAGATGCCCATATTTGTCCTGATGAAGGTACCTCTGAAATCTTAAGGCTTGTAGCAAAGAAGCAAGAAGGAAAAAGAGGCTCTGGTGGATGAGTGTAAGAGTTAGTTGAATATTTGGAAGGATACAGTGGGGGCTTGGGGTTCAGCCAAAAGAATAACTCTTTCAATTCAATTCAGCAGCTTTGAGGGCTATGATGTCTAGTCCTTTAAAAATGTCTCTGTTGTAGGGGCACGTGGGTGGCTCAGTTTTGGTTAAGCGTCCAACTTCGGCTCAGGTCATGATCTCACAGTTCATGAGTTCAAGCCCGGCGTCTGCCTCTGTGCTGACAGCTCAGAGCCTGGAGCTGCTTCAGATTATGTGTCTCCCTCTCTCTCTCTGCACCTCCCCCAACTCACACTCTGTCTCTCTCTCTCAAAAATAAATAAACATTAAAAAATTTAAAATGTCTCTGTTGTAGAAAATGGCAGCTGGGCCACACACTTTCCATCGACCCACCAGCATCGAAATACCACTGAGCTCTGAGTCTTGCTCCTTCCTTGTAGTGTCACCACATTTCAAGTTAGCTCTTAAATAACTGGAGGCCAGCAGAGGGTTGGAGCACAAAGCCAGCTATTCTATGATTAGTTGGCAGGAATACGTATCTTATTGTTCTATCATGATCATGTTGGGTACCTAAAAAAGTCCAAAAATCCAGTGTCTGGATCTGGTTTCCTTAAGAAAGGATGCTTCCAGTTTTGTTGAAAGGGATAGATTTTTGGAATGAAATGGCAACTATGGTATACCAAAAATAATGATGATGAAAATAACAATACCAACAGTAACAACTACAATTAATTGAGCATTTACTGTTTGATAGATGCTGAGCTGGCACTGGAAAGATCATCTGATAGAATTCTCACAATAGCTTTGTAACACAGGTGCTAATGTTGTTATTATTCTTCCCATTTTCTAAAAAAAGAAAGAGCATCGAGGCACTGTAAGACTAAATTATGTACCTAAGGGACTCACAGCTAACAGGTGGCAAAGAGTGATTCAGAACTTGACCATGTGTCTCAAAAGCCCATGAGCACCAGCTTCCCAGAGTTAAAAACTACATTGTCACCTCTCAACATTATCTTCTCTTATTTGACCTTTCCCATAGGTTGGCCTAAACACCAATAACTGTGCTTTCGGAAAAAGTTTTCTAGTGGTATGCTGACCTCCCCCCATGTCACTTTCCATCTGTTTCTTTGCAAAGATGATTGACGACTAAGTCTAGAGTTGAAAAATGCTGACAGCATCTGCAGCCCCAGGAGCTCACAGAGAGTAACTAACTGGAAAGTCATTAACTGATTCAGTAACTATTTCCTGTCCCTGAGAGAACCTCAGGACCTGGGAGCATGACTCATGGGCCTTACTCAGAGAGACCAGCACAATGATATATAATGTGGTCCAATATACCTGTCAGACAACAGGGCTATTGGAGGCACAGACAAGGATGCTTACTTCACGTGATAGTCCACAATCACGCTCTTTTATTAGAGTGAAAGCAGCAAAGGGTTAATTAAAAGCAATATCTCTTGTCTCTATTAGAAGACCTTTTCTCCCTTGCCAATATAGGACTGTTCATACTCTCAGTTCATTTCTTCTGTCCTAAAGATTTTTTATTGCCTGCTAAACTAAGTTTTCTCTAAACTGCTGGAGAAGAAAAACATCCCAAACTGCTTATTCCATCAAAACCAGCTCTTGTATTATATTGACCAAAATGAAATTCAGTAATCCAGGGCACAAAAGTTGATAATATGAGAGAAGGGTGCTTGATAAGATTTTTAAAAATCCTCTGGAGTCACAGTTGGTCATTACTTAACCTGTCAATCTTATGTAGTTGGTAGGGTGCCTTCTACTCCCCTTCTGGATAATTGCATTGAGTTCTATTGTCTCCGTTACTAGCATATGAGCACTTAAAGGAAGGAGAATGTGACCAACTTGCTTCATACAGCAAGTATTAGAGTACTGCCAAGTATAAAAAGATGCCTAAGTGCTGGTCATGATGATGTGCGGTAAATTTTGTCCCTGCATCATGGCACAGCTGACTGGCCCCAGAGTTACACGGCTTACTGACAGCCCTATTCCTGACAAGTACTGGAAGTTTGGGTAGTGGTACCTGATTCTATCAGCACTCCCAAGGACACAAGTCTGCTAAGGCTTTCTCCTCATGGGGTAACGCAGAGCACAGTCTGGTGGCCTGGACTGACATCCTGGTTCTGCCGCTTTCTTATCATGTGACCCTATGCAATAATTCAATTTTCTTGCATCTCACTTTTCCAACCAATAAAACGAAAAAAGGCATTCTTTTTTTCCTTCCCACCTCACTAGGCTGTTATACACCTCAAATAAGAAAAACTAGGAAAAATCTTCAAAGAATTGATAGTTACTATAAAAATACATTGAAGGAGCTAAGAATTTTGAGTTGTGTGTATGTGTATGAGAGAGAGAGAGAGAGACAGAGACAGAGACAGAGACAGAGTTTGAGGTAGAGATGGGGGTAGAAGGTGTGAGATTGCTATGGGAACACAAGTAGAGATAGGCTGATTTGGAGGACTTAGACTTACTATTTTATTAGAATTTTCATGCTTTCTCCTCACTTTAGAGATTGGTAATTGGTCAAGAATCATGGTTAAATTCTTAGCATCTACTTTTAATACCTCCTGGGAAAACCATCAATAAGTTATCATTAGTCTCCTACACACTTCCTAAAAAAAAGGAATTCATTCAGCTCCAAATGTTTATCTAAGGCATGGGAAACTTGGTTTAATTCCCTAGATATCTGTAGTGTCATCAATTTTATCCAAATATTTAATCTAAATTCTATGTGCTGTCATTTCAGGACATTATGTCTGGTTTTCTCCTCATCAGTTAATCTATATAATAGTACTCTCTGGCTCATTCCGTGCTTTTATATTTCTGTGGACAGTTACCACCCCAAATGCCTTCATTCTATTTCTGAGCCAGTTCTCTTTTTCTTGTCTCAAAGGCCATCATTTGGAAATATTTATCACTTTTAGTTGGTCTCCCATGAAATCTGAAACGTTTTTTATCTACTTATTTAAATTCAGGATCACGGACTTTGCTAGTCCTTGCTCTATGAATCAAGGAAAAGGGCCCCTGTCCAAACTGCCTTGCCATTTTCTTATCACTGCCTGTGCGCACTTGGCTCGCCTAAAACAACACAAAGTGAGCAGGGAGGGAAAGCACCTTCCTGGGATGAAGTGGCTCTTACCACAAAGACTTCGCAGCAGATGCAAAGGCCACTGTTCTTGGTAAAGGCATGAGTAATGTCCAAGAGAGCAGGTCTTGTCATCGGTCCCCCTGTTAAGACAATGCACTGGGGCCTGGAAATGGAGAAAAGAAGACGTGAAACTGGCCGTTTCAAGAAGCCTATGAACCAGAACAACCCTGATGGAAATGGCAGGAACAGAGTGTTTGGCAAATGGGACAACTTCTCCCCTAAATAGTTCTTGGGTTTCTCATCAGAATTCTTGAGTCATCCTACCTGTTCATCTTGCCATCTTTGTATTCTTAGTTCATTAGTCATGGCGAAATGTGAAGTACAAAACAGGTGGTCTTGGGTTTACCCCTGTTTTCTTCCCTCCAGATGCTACCCTATCCTAAATCCCCAATGTGACCTCTTACTCTCCAGCTGGCCTTTTCATGCTGCTTTCCTTCATCTTCCTTGCAAAGCTCATTTTTTTTCAGGTTCCATTCAAAATAAGATATAACTAATGAAGAGTTTAAAATGTTACTTTTCCTAAGAGAATTCAGTAAGCCACAAAGCCTTAAGCTGAACCAAGACAGCACCAATGATTAAGGTTTTGGGGGATTTGGGAACATCTCTCTAAAATCACACTCTTGGATCACCTCTCTATTTCTGTGCATGGAAGGTGACACCTGGCATTATGATGGTTTGTAGTTGAGAGTGGGCATAGCTCAGGGTGGAAGAGAAGAAACACTCATTCATAGAGGTGTTGTCATGAAAATGAGGCAGTTTTGTAGGACTGCCTATTCTGAGAATATACCCATAAAGTGTATCACTACTCCAGTGCATTTGTCTCCCATAAAGGAAAACCACTTCTAATGTAGAGCGATGCCAAGATGCCTGAGAGGTTAACTTTACCTGAAATTTTTCACATGGTCTTCCACGGTCGTTAATTCCAGGGCATTGTCTAACGCGCTCACATAAGAAAGAGCCTGTGTGGAGGAGCCCCAGTTCACATCTGTGGACAATGGAAGAATTTGGCATTAAAAGCATTGACCTTCCCTCTGTGTAAGCTGTTGCCTTCTATGATTTTCCTTGGCTATCTCATCAGTGAGGAGTGCCCAAATTAGAGAAAACACAATGTGGCATTTCCTAGAGATAGCATTGTGTCCTTTTATGAACACTTTATGAATTCTTAGAAGTGAGATCTCTCTTTCCAGCTAAGGGTCAGACTTTAAAGATTCGGCTCCAGAAATTTTGCTTGGTGAGAGAGGCTATGTGACAACCATGTTGCAAGTGGATAGACTTGGAAAAGGTTAGTCCCTAAGTAAATTGAAAAGGTCTTCATAAATTCTTGAATTGAAAAGAAAAGAGGCATTTCTGTAAACACAGTGTGTAGCAATCTTTATATTTTGAATAGTAAAACTGAATAGCTCAGGGATTCTTCCTCTTGGGTATCTATAAAGAGAGTTTGGCAAGCATTTTAGTTTGATGTTTTAGGGCCTGATCTTTGTAATAAGGGAGGGAAGTGCTACCATCTCCTACCATTTTTTTTAAATAAATTAAATATTAGATGGGGCCTCTAAACTTTATAAGAGGCAGTCCTGATGGGAATGTACAGACTTACTCCAGATGGTAGATAGAGTCATCTCCCTAGTCTTGCTTGGAAGAGGCAGGGAGATGGTGGGGAATAATTATCTGGAGGAAAAAAAAAAAAGACTAATATTGAGTTAGTATTGATTGCACCAGGTATTTAGCATACCTTAGGTTATTTTGTTCTTATAAAACTCCTACTAGTCAAATGGATATTTATAAGCAAAAAGTGAACCTTGAACCATTCCTCATACCATGTGTAAAAATTAACTCCAACTGGATAATGGGCATAAATTTAAGATCTGAAACATTAAAACTTTTAGAAGAAACTTGTGACTTTAGATTAGGGAAAGATATCTTAGATTAGAAGCAAAAATCCAAATCATAAAAAAAAATGATAAATTAGACTTTCTAGAAATTAAGAGGGGCGCCTGGGTGGCTTAGTCGATTAAGCATCCAACTGTCATGATCTCACAGTTCATGAGTTCAAGCCCTGTGTGGGGGTCTGGGCTGACAGCTCAGAACTTGGAGTCTGCTTTGGATTCTGTGTGTGCCTCTCTCTCTGCTCCTCTCCTGCTACTTATCATTCTCTCTCTCTCTAAAAAATAAACATTAAAAAAAATGAAAACAACAACAAAAAAGTAAGGTGACTTGGTTAAAAGCAGGGAATAGACTAGTCTGGAATCAGGCCTCGTGCTGACAGCGCAGAACGTGCTTCAGGTTCTGTCTTCCACTCTCTCCCTCTGCCCCTCCCCAGCTTGTGTTCTCTCTCTAAAATAAATAAATGTTTTTTTAAAAAAGAAATTAAGAATGTCTGTTCTTCAAAACAAACTGTAAGGAAAATGAAAAGGCAAGTCATAGCCTTGCAGAAAATATTTGCAAAACACGTACCACTAAAGGATTTACATCTAGAGTATATAAAGAACTCTCAGAACTGAATAATAAGAAAACAAATAGGCACAAGAAAATAAATAGGCAGAAGATTTAAACAGGCATTTGACTGAAGAAGATAGATGGATGGCAAATAAGATATTCAATATCATTAGTCATTAGGAAAATGCAAGCAAGTCATAATGATAGGACTCCACATCTATTAGAAAGTTTTATTTATTTTTTTAATCAACTGACAATGCTAAGTGCTGACAAGGATGTGGAGCATGAGGACTTTCATCCCTTGCTGGTAGGAATAGAAGATGATATGGTTTCTGTGCAAAACAGCTTGGCAGTTTCTTATTTAAAAAAAATGTATATACACACACTAGATGGTCAGAAAACCCACTCTTAGATATCCCACTCCTAGAGAAATGAAAACAGAGGTCCACATAAAGTCCTGTGTGTGCATGTTTATAACAGCTTTACGTATAATCATCCCAAGCTTGAAACAACCCAAATGTCCATCAGCTGGTGGATGCAGTTCTTAAATTTTTCAGATATATTCATACAACGAACTACTACTCAACATACATGAACAATCCACTTACACATGCAATAACATGGATGAATCTAAAAACATCCCGTCAAGTGAAAGGAAGCATACACAAGGCTACAAAATGCATCATTCTATGTAATACTCTGAAAAGGCAAAGCTATAGCAACCAAAATCAGAACAGTGGTTACTAGGGGCTGAGTCAGGGGGGGAAGAGATCGAATACACAAGTGTGAAGGAACTTTGGCTGATGATGGAAATGTCCTCTGTCTTGACTGTGGTGGTGGTTATAAGACTGTGTAAATCTGTCAAAACCTATAGACTGTACATCTAAAGGGGATGTATCTTACCATATGTAAATTATGCCTGATGCGTAAAGTAGTAAAGAAAACAGCAAACAAATCCCTCTAAGCTAGTTACTGCCTCTCTACTTTCCTTATGCAGTACAGGTAGGGGACATAGGAAGGTGGCTGGGGGCCATCTGGCTCCCGAGACTAGGCCTCTCTGTACCACACTCTGCTCTCTAGCTTCTCCCAGCTTCAGCCTATCCTTCTCGTTGATTCAAAAGTTAACACCCAAAGTTCAGCTCTAATTGAATGATCTATGGCAGCTTCGTGTTGCTCACTGAATCCCTAGCATGACATTATGTTTCGTATTTATCTGGCCCAAGCTACTCCTCTGCCCCTTCTCCTTAGCACCCAAGAACTCCATCTGTGTTACAGGCCTTGAGCCATGTCTCTGCATGCCTCCTAACTTCACTCATGCTTTTCCTTCTGCCCAGAATAATCTTCCCTGACTCTGTCTGATTTGTTCATTTAACAAATATTTATTAAGTGCCTACTGAGTGTTAGTCCTGGGAATGCAAGCCACGAACCAGAAGAGTCTTCCTGGACAACCCTAATCAGAACTAATCGCTCCCTCTCCTTTTCTCAGTAGTTCACTCATGTCATCGCATGGTACTTCCTATATAGTATTATGGTTACTTGCTTGCATGAGGGTCAGTGAACTCCTTGAGGATAGGGACTATATCTTATTTAGCAGGATTCTTAGAAGGTGATATAATGGGGTTTGGTATCATACACTCTACTCAAAATGTCAGCTCTAGCTCATCCTGTCACCTTGACAAACGATCAACTGTTTGAACTTCAGTTTCTTCATCTGTGAAATGGGTCTAATGATACCTGATATACAGCATCATTGTGAGGATTCAAGGAGTGCTTGGTATATATGGTATATATGGTTAACTATTATGTTATATTTTTAATATCCACTGTTCACATAGCACACCTAAGCACATAGGAGGTGCTCAATAAACATTTGTTGAATGGATGGTTAGTTAGGGAGTGCTTTTGAAACCCCCTCCTGTACAGTCCTTATCTTACCTGGTTTCTTATAAGTCACGTATATATAGAGGAAGAACTCAATGACATAGGTGATGACAGCTGCCCACCAGTTGATAACAAACATGACTGCACAGCACAAAACAGCTCCAAAAAGAGATACCCACATGTTGTAAATTCCATACGCAGGTCTCCATCCTGAAATAAAAAATCTCAGTGCATAAGAAAAACTTTCACACTATTACTTTATACCACTACGTATGATTAGAATGCAGCTTGGGGGTGCAGGTTGAACATCCGCCTTTGGCTCAGGTGTTGATCTCACAGTTCATGGGTTCGAGCCCCACGTCAGGCTCTGCCCTGACAGCGCAGAGCCTGTTTCAGATTCTGTCTCCCTCTCTCTCTGCCCCTCCCCTCACTTGAGTTCTCTGTCTTTCTCTCAAAAATAAACTTAAAAAAATTTTTAGCTGCAGGCAACAGTTTTTCCTAGCATGAAAATCAGAACTTTTAGGTCAAGTTCCCAATTCTGTTATTAGTTTTCTGTGACCTTGGGTTCCTGGCCTATGAAGGTATAGTAAATAAGAATGCTATAAATATAAAAAATGTGTTACTCATGGCCTCTTTGTATTTCCAGCATGCCCCAATTGTCTTCCCAAACTATGAAATCTTAAGCCTCTGATACCTATGCCATCAGGAGTTAAAAGGAGGCAGGAGAGATGAAAAGAGTAGGGTCTAGTGGGGAGGAGGGAGAGACACTCCTTGGTGGCCCAAGAAAGAGGAGGTTAAGACAACGGGCTTATTGTTCCTATGGAGAAGGTAGAGCTTCATCAAAAGTCAAGCCAGTAACTTCCTGATAGCTCTGTCTTTACCTTCTTTATGTTAAGAGGATAGTGATTGCCCTTTCAGAAATAATAATCTATGAGAAAAAGGGAGAAGTTTTTCTGTAATAGCTTTTTAAACCTGATGCATTAATGTTTTACATTTTACAGTGAAAATATTTCTCATGGTTCATATATGCATGGGAGTTTCCCATGTTCCTTGCAGTGAAGAAGCTGGAAGACAGTATGGTCAGCTAGGGAAGTTCTGATTTGAAGGGCATTTGGTCTATGGGTGAAATACGTATTAAATTTGGAGTTGCCAAAACACAACAGAGCCTTCAAAGTCTTCAGGAGCAATTTCTGAAATGGCCACCAGATGGAAATAGCACATTGAGAACATCCCTGGAAATGCCTTTATTTTTCCAAGTCTGGCTGTATGTGAGCGCGCGTGTGTGCGTGTGTGTGTGTGTGTGGCAGAGGCAGTGTGAGTGTCATTTTGTGGGTTTGTGTATCCATGTGTCTCTGTGTTTTTTTTCCCCTCTCTCTTTTTCTTTCTTCCTCTTTCACTCCTTCCTTTTCCACTCTTTCCCCTTCCCATCTCTATGATTTCACCTTGCTTTTCAAAGATGAACACAACATGGCATGGAGGCACATATTTCTATACTTGTTGTATTCACTGACTAGAACTTTCTGTTCTCTGTTTAAAAGAAGACAACACAACAGAAACAAAAGTTCCTCAGTTGTCCTCTGAAGCCCAGTGGCCTTGAGTGGACGAAGGCTCCCCTTCTGTCCATATTTTGTCTTATTGGCAGCAGGTTTTGCAAAGGAAGCTTGTGATCACAGCAGGCCCTAATAGAGTGGAAATGTGTTTACATCCCTGATAAAGGCTCTCTGGTGAAGAACTTTCTGAAGGTCAATTGTGACGAGTATCTATTCTGGTGGAAAGGTAGAAGGAATTCTAATAGCGAATGAAAGCAAGGAAGAGGTGAGAGGTGACTAGACAGGGAAGGTTCTTTGGCGTGAAATTTTGCACCACTTTCAACCACAGTCTGAGGAGGGCAGGGATGCCACTGGTTTCAATACGAATCTGCATCGACTGTACTCAGCAGGTAATTATGGGAACTACTCATCCTTCTCTTCTGCACCATGGGCAGGAAACAAATTGATAGTAAGGAAGTTTCAAATATATACATTTATTCCACTTCTGTGGTCACTTTCACCCTGGAAATAAATAGTGGTGTTTTTCTACTGCTGAAATAAATGTGGTTTCTCTTGCAATGAATAATTTATTGCCGCAGGAGAAAATTGACTTTACGGTTGGTCAAAAAGGCCATTGCTCAAATGATTCTTTTTCTATTTCAGAAGTCACCCCCCAACTCACCAAAATAAAGTGGATTACGCTGCCCACTAGGATATAAGGAAATACATAAACACAGATTGAGCACTTTTCACTGACTTATTTCATCTTATTGAGACAAACTAACTGCCTTCTTAGGCTTATTTTAGTTACGAAAAGTCAACTTACCCGGAGATTTGGCATAAGAGGCATGGAAGCAGGAGAAATTAATAAGTGCATATGAGGCCAGGAAAAAGTTGGAGATGATGGGGGCGATGGTGTTCAGTTCCGCTGTGAATGAAGCAGAAGTGAGCATGTACATATGAGTGATGAGACCAGGGGCTGAACAGCTGTCACAGCCTGGAAGCTTGACTTTATTTGGAAATTGAAAACATAGCTAGCATTTGTCAAAGTTTAAGAAGTTAGTGATTTTTCTTTGGGGTTGCATTCATTTAAAAATATTTTTTCAGCCGGGGTTTCCATAAAGTAAGATACAAGAAAACCTACCAATGAGAAAATAGACAATAGGCAAGACCTGTAATTCAAGTGGGCGTGGGTAGAGGGTTTGGGGACTGGGCAGATGATAAACTCCCCTGTAGGTAGTCCAGAGGTACCATATCTTCTATTCTTTGTCTACTGTGGATACAAGGAGAAATTATTTTTCTCCTGTGTCACTAAGCTCTGCAGTGTGACAGATTAAATACCAGGGCACCAGCAATACCCAATTGGAAATCTCTATACCCAACTTACTCTTCTTGACTCTCAACTCTTGCTAGTCATTTGCTGCCCCCCCCCCTTTTAAACATTTCTAGAGAGTTCTACCTCTCAAGGTGTGCCAGAAAATTTTTACCCCAGTACCTAAATATCCAGTATGATTTAATCCTAGCTGAATTGTTTACTGTATGATATAGGAAATAATTCAGAGACATTATCATTTATCTGTCAACCACAGTGATGCAAATACAGGTGGCATCTGGGTGTTATTCTAGACCATAGATGCCAGCAAGGAATAGGCAAAAATGGCTGCCATGAAGTTTGTGCCATGAAGCTAGTCTACACTGTTCTCAGTGATTTTTAAGGATATTATTTAATTTATACAATTTGCTAACATTTGGGCTATTCGATCACATAAATGCATTATAGGGCAATGATTTGAGGTGTTATGCTTAAGTTATAGAATGGAAGCTTTTCTGTAAATAATCACTTTTTATTTAATCTTTTAAAAATCTAAAAAACACAGACAGTCATATTTTCTACCTCTTAAACCTTGTAGAAATCTTATGAGGATTCAGGAATTACAGTCACTTCCTGAGTTCATGTGATGATGAGGGGCCTTTATTGTTTAGTGCCACTGTGCTGAGGAAGGCTCTGCCCTTCTAGGCACAGTTATCATGGCCTTGCTTTTGGCTTCTTTTCCTCTGATAGGCTCACCAGCAATGGTAGCACCTTAGGGAGGAACGAGGAACGTGCAGGCTAAAGTTGATGAATGTGCCTCTCCAAGATTGTGCAGCTGTTCCTATATCACTTTGGAGAGGAAGCCGAGATTACAGTCTGGGTAAGTGGTTCTCAAACCTTAGTCGTCTACAAATCTCCTGAGGAACTTGTAAACATGCAGATTCCTTATCTCCAGAGACACTGATTCTAATTCTGGGGTTGGGTCTCAAAACCTGGCACATTAACAAACCCCAGGTGATTCGGATTCGGATATAAGTGGTCAATGGACCATATTTTGAAAATGATACTTCAATTCTCCAGCTAGCTGCCAAACCAGGAGAGGTGGAGACAAGTGGCACCTGGGGAAGACTCTGGAATTACACAATATCAGGGAGCTTGGAGGAAGGATTCTCTTGCGTTTGGTTGGATGGATTTCCAACATTCAGATTCAAAGAAGATTCAAAGTCTACCTCAAGTCCTCGAATGCTCTCTACACACAAGGATTCCTTGGATTAGACAGACTCCAATTATCTGAATTGGGATATTAAACATAAAACAGGCAATTCGTCAAGCTAAAAAGAAAACCCTAACAGTAATCAGAAGAATTCCTTGGCTTTCAGGAAGCAAGAGAAAACTACGAACCAATAAGAATGAAGGCCATGGCTATAACAAAAGTGAGAATGTATCCTCTCAGGGGTTCATTGTTTTTCCCATATCCCTTTGCAAAGAACTGCAGGGCTTTGTAGATGTTGTCCTTGCACAGTGCCTAATGGAAAAGAAGAGGAGATATTCGTCATTTATATCTATGCACAGTCATTTTCCCTAGGTGATTCAAACAAGAAGATTTGGGGAAAGATGAAGTGGTACATGATATAGGCACAAGTTAACACTGCAGTTTATCATTCTTTATATTATTTGAATCGATCTTGACTATGTGGCAGACAGCATTTGAGCCAGATGCAAACGTTAAACTGTTTCAGAAAATGATGGAAGATGATTGCTCGTGAGAATGAGTATTTCAGCTTGATCCAAGTTTAGTGGAAACAGACGTAGGGAGAGGAACATGCTCTTGTGCTTGTATCACCTGGAACACTTTGGGTGCGCTGACGAGAGAGGCCAGGGCTGAGGACAGCGTTGCAGAAAAGATGCCAGCAGTGATGAGGGGGCCAAACCCTGACACCATGCTCATGACCTTGAGAAAAGACATTCCAGTAAGGAGACTCATCCATCACACAATTAAAAAAGAAAGTCAAAATTTTATGCAAATGCTTCCCTTTCTACTTTCTGTGATTTGGAATCTCCTTTACAAATTAATTGCTTCTAACAAGATTGCCCCCGCCCCTGCTTCATTCTCGAGTTCCTCAATATTTGTTTTTTTCAAAATGGACATGGCCATTTTGTTGTCATTGTTTATAACAATAAGAAATGCTCACCACAATACATCCAGAAGATACTGGAAAGAATAAATAAGGAAATGATTTCAAGGACTTTGACAACATTACCCCTGTCTTTTTGGGCATATGTTTCCTGGACAATGGGAAATCCTATCCAGTAGGAACTGGTATTTAAATAAGTTTTGGGGAGGGCTCAGTTGTTTACTGGTTTTCCGAAAAGCTTTAGACTTTCTTGTTCTTCCTGCACATAGAAGCTTTTGAAACATTTGCTTTCTCTGTGATCATTAAATATAATTTTAGATCTTAGACATGATGAGATTCTATCAATTTAAGGCATATTTTGGAATAATGACTTCAACTGAGTTAATTTCTCTTTGTTGGTTGTTAAAATGTACGAATGAAGCCTTCAAGACAAATTTGCCTCTCCCTCTGCTCACCAATCATTCAGACAAATTGATGTTTCAAGTTCTGCAGCTTTCCCAACTTCCCTTCTTCCTCCCCCCTCATTTACCTCCCCTTTTGCCACTCACAATTTCCTTCTTGGCCTTGTTTTCCAGGCACTCCAGGACCACATTGGGGCCCTTTCCTAAACTGAAGTCCATGCACAACGTGCATTCCAAGTGCTAACTATCTAAGTCTCTCCTTCTCCCCGCCATGGAATCTTTCATAATTGACTGGAAGATGCATAATGTCAGGTGGTAATCTTTCTCTGGTGATGCAATTCATACAAGGGCCCATTCTCTTCCCACCACAGTAAACGTAACCACAGGATTTGCCACTACATAATGCCTATAGGGTTCCCTTCCCTCACTCATGAATTGTTCCTTGCTGAATTCAAATGGATCCACAATCAATCATTTGCAAAGTCAGAAGTTTCATTATACTCCACATGACATTCTACAAATGAAAATAGCAATCAACTTTTTTTGGTCATTCAAACCTGGAAATTGTTCATCAGCCCATATTGACATGGTTCATGCCGACATCTTGAGAAGTCGTAGCCCAACCCACAGGCTGCTGAACCATTGCAGTTCATCCCAGAAATGATTGTGTCATTCATGCTTCCAGTGGCATCTCGGACCACACAGGCTCCTGGGGAAACAACCATGGCTTGTCATTTCTTTATAAGTGTTCTGCCCCCTATAAGGTTTTCTTCTGAAATCATAGTTTACTTTGAGTCTGAGCAGGTCCATTGCCATCCTCTCTTGTCATTCTGGGATCAGGTACCTGGAGGTTCCCATTCTCAGAGGCTTGAGAGCGCCCCCTGTCTCTAACAAGCTGCCACTTCCACTGCCTTGGGTGCTTTAAGTCCAAGCTTTCACCTACCTCTTTAAGACACTTGGGGGTTGGAACCCTATTACTTTCTGAAATGCACATGGCAATGCTTTGCACATAATATGTATTCGATTCATATATCTGGTTTGGTACTACTGATCAGGTGTTTTGCAGGTAGAAGGATTTATTTTCTCAGCGGTGAGAGAACCAAGGGGTAGCATTATTGAATTTGGTAATTAAGAGAACTGAGCCCTTGTTTTCAACTAATGATAGTCCTTTCATAATTATTTAAACATAGCTATAATTCTACTTTATATAGAATTTTAATGGTTTAAATAATAAAGAAATGGGGGATAAAATATTAAGATTTCCTTGGTACTATTAATGGTCAAATAATATTCTATCAAATATCAGTGTATTCCATTATTTTTATACATTTTGGTATTTCTGTTATTTTCTACTATAAACATTCTATGATGAACACCTTTGTACACAAAATTTCCTTCCATATTTTAACATATTTCTCTAGGGTAGATTCCTAGAAATGGAGTTATGAACTTTTTAAAGATTCTTGATAGATATTTTAATCACTGACTTTCCTTAAGAATTTTATAACTATAATCTCTGCCACTATGTATTTGATAGAATTATTGAAATATATGACTATACATGGGATATATGTAGAAACTTTTCTGAACCACCTGAAGGATACATGTTTTGCAAACTAAATCCCAACCAATGAAACTGTTCATTTTGCAATTCCAACTCCAGCCAGTAGGAGTCATCATCCCTTGCTATTAACTTCAAGAGAGGTCTCAGTGACAGGTACCCTGTCAGGTGGTAATCTTTCTCTGGTGATGCAATTCATACAAGGGCCCATTCTCTCCCCACCACAGTAAACATAACATGACAGGACTGCTTAAACAGTTGAAATCATGGATGTTGGTTACCAAGCAAAACTATCCATTCTAGATTTTACCTTTATGCTTTGTTCTTTTATGTTGAGCTGACTTTTCTGAATCATATATTTTGGCTTCTGCATTATACAACTCCCCAAATTTCAGTGAAGCCAAGCCATGAACCATAACTAATGACAGGCTATAGACCTCATGACTATCCTCCTCTCCAGGGAAAAGCATAGAAACAGATTTTCCGCCCCAGGCAAAAACTGAAAGATTCTCTGAAATCAGGTCTATAACTTTACTCATTCCTTCATTTTTACTTCATGTGAGATAGAAAACCATTTGGGAAATTTAACTTAAGGTGATTTCAATGTCATTTAAAAATGTGTCAATTTTCTAAAGTATTGGAATAAAATCTCTTTACATGTAACTAAACTTGAAAATGCCACAGCAATATAGCTAACATTATCCATTTTCCTCAAATAAGAGACAGTGAGAGGAGCAAGAATCTAAGTTAACTGTTTTGCTTTTTTCTCCACAAACCAAAGTAAGATAAATGCAGTTCCCCAATTTCCTTTAAGTAGAGGACTACTGGGATGTGCCCTTCAGCAAAATGGTCATCCGGGCTTCTGCAGTGGGGAACTATATTCTGTGCAGTGCACAGAAAAGAGTTTTCTTCTCTGAATGTTCCACATTGCTTCCTCTCCTACTATGGTATAAGCATGAAGTGACCCCCAACCAGGAGGAGGTGTGGCTGCAGGCACCAGGTGGAATGAAAGTCAGCTTAGGAACAGCAGGTGTATTCACATATTTTCTGTTCACTGAGCAATGTGGGGGCTGGCCACCCACACTGCTGGCAGCTGGGTCTTGTTCTGATTTCCTGCCAACTAGTGACAGTGACATTTCCATATTAGGGACAGTTAGTGCAAGGAGGAGATACAGTCATCAATTCTAGATCTTTCATATTTTCCTAAGCCTTTTTGTTTTTGTCTTGTTTTGCTTTTGGCTTCTTCTCTCTGGCTGTTTCTCACCTCCCTCCCAAGACAAGGGAGGTGGGTGCTGGGTGGGTGCAAAACATCTTTGGCAGGGGGGATTATCACCTAGAGTAGCTAAATTGGATTCTCTTTGTGTTCAGGCAGAATGACAATCTTATTAACTCTATCCTAGCCCTGACCCCGAGACACCTATATTATGGCTTAATTGCATTCAAACCCCTAGAGCACCCAGAGGGGAATAAAAATGTTGTCTTTAAAAAAAAACTTTCTACTTATGATCCATTGAAAGCCCACTGGACATGAAAGGACTAGACTCCTTGTAATTCTGGAATTCTTACACCAAAGACATACAACTTACCTACACAAATAGCAACTCCTATGTAGGCAACAGTGGTGATGAAAATGGCCAGCATGGTTCCTCTGGGGATGGCATCTTGGGGATCCTTTGAAAAAATAATGTGGTGGGATGAAGAGACAATGTAATAAGAAACAGAAATGACTTGGGGTTATTACTATATTTCAAATTTTTCATCTACCCTTCCTGAGGCACACTGTAAAGAAAAGATCAAGCAAATGGCAAAATGATGAGCTTGAGTTTTTTCTGGAGGTGTTCACGTGTTCAGAGTGAATAAAGAAACCTCTAGATCTTCGTGCTGAATGAAAGAGATCGCTAACTGTCCAGGACGGAGTTTTTATAGAAAAGTAAACTAGTTAGATCACTCACCAATGCATCTCCCTCCCTTTTATTCCCTGGGAATTTCATGCAGATGTATCCGACCTTAAAGTATTAGGGGAAAGACCCCAAACACACCCCACACATTGATACACATCGAGAATATCCGTGTGTGTGTGTGTGTGTGTGTGTATTAGTTTTGTACCAAGCATAGGCTTGCTTAAAAAAAAATAACTTTTAAGCAAAAAGGACGATGTACTAAATTCTCCAACCCCTCAAATTTCCCTTTTGGAATCTAGTTCAGGAATGACTGCAATGGGAGATATTTGATTTTCATAAGCAGGCATAAAGAAAGAGGCAAATTTAAGCTTATACCAGAAAATGGGCTTTTCTCTTGCTTATGAATGTATATAAATTCACTGAGCTGAGCTGACATCATATATAATATACCATTTTATATCCCATTTTGGGGGCTAAGTCATATCATAATCAATTTCCACACAGCATAACTTCTAAATAATTGAATTCAACTTAACAGGGATTATTAAATAGAGATTTTAATGTATTCATTGCTTATACAGGACAATGCCTGGCATATAGTAGGAGTCAATAAATATTGAATTGAAGGAGGCACAATCTCGGTAGATATTAGTTCCCCCACCAAAGGACCTGAGATTTATCAATACAAATAAGCAGTAAATGCAGCCAAAGTTTGAGATTTTTTTGTTTTTGTTTTTAACTTAAATCTGCTGATCAAATCCATCAGAGAGGGAAAAGAAAAAAAGGGGGGCACCTGGGTGCCTCAGTAGGTTAAGTGTTGACTTCTGCTCAGGTCATGATCTCACAGTCTGTAGGTTCAAGCCCCTGGTTGGGTTCTATGCTGACAGCTTGGACCCTGGAGCCTGCTTCAGATTCTTGTCTCCCTCTCTCTCTGCCCCTCCCCCACTCATGCCCCCCCCCTCGGTCTCTCTCAAAAAATAAATAAACATTAAAAAAAAACACACAACTCATTAGAGAGGCCAAGTCATGGTAAATGTAAACCCAACCTCACAGATGGAAATAAAATATACAAACAAATTTTCCCCTAATGGGAGTATGCCAGTCCTATGGAGCCACTATGTGATCATTAATTCCTCCCCATTCTTTTAGGAATGTCTGCCCAGGGGAGTTAAGATGGTGGAGTAGTAAGGGACCCTGAGCTTGTCTCGTCCCTGAAATGCAGCTAGATCAGCATCAAACCATTTTGAACACCCAGGAAATTGATCTGAGAATTAATGCAACAATCCTGCATAATTGGAGCCAGTGAATTTGGCAGGTATACGGTGTGGAGAAGTGAATTGGGGGAGAGAAAAGCTATAGAGCCACAGAGGGTAAGGATCCATTTTCATGGAGAAATGACAGAGAAAGAGAAAGGCAGAGTGCAGTGCATGGGGATCGCACAAGAAAAGCACTCCCCCTGAAAGTAACTGGAGAGAGAGAGAGAGAGAGAGAGAAAATACTCGCAGGGGATTGAACAAGAAATCTGTTCCCCAAAATCACTAAAGGGGAGAAAGGAGAGGGTTTCAATACCACCAAGATTCTATAAACAGTGGAGCTCAGAGTCTGAAGTTTCAAGCTCAGTGCCTAGCATTGCTTTGGTGAAAAAGTAGGGTGAATCCCCAGGAGCAGGCAGCATGGTCTGAAGGGTCACATGGGGAGAAGCAGTTTCCCTGATTGGATAGCATTTGGTAGAAGCCATATGGCCTCCCCACAGGCATAGGTCCCAACAGACCCCAGGGAGTGGCCACGTTTAATGATATTAGAACAAAGATGCCAGAGGACAGCAAAACCTGGTGCCAGTTGTATGTTGTGATTTGCCATAAACTCTGGGTGTCTGCCACTGCACGATAGCAGGAACATTCTCTGGGGCAAGCCAGCATCCGGCCATTGCTCAGTGAGATCCTCCCCCAGAGAGTCCTCCAGAAAACCATGGGAGTTTCTGAAGTGTGGGGTTTAGAAACACAGCCCCATTTGAGATAAAACTCTGGAGGGAAGTGCTACCTGGCAGGCAGGCAGCTTGGACGCAAACAGGGTAGAGGCAGGATCAGACAGAAGCTTGAGACAAAGGAGGATGCTTGATTGTGGGCTGGTTGAGGGCATGTGGTTCCTGCACCAGAGACTAAGGAGCTGAGTGAAGCCATTTTCACTTCTAGTGTGCACACGTGTATCAACCTCAGTAAGCTAAGCAGCACCACTAAGTGCATAACAGAGCTACTACACCAAGCCCTGCCCACCTGAACCCTCCAGGCATATCCCCCAGAAGACCAACACAAATCCCTTCCACTTATTAATTTACGTACTATAGTGTGCTGCAAAGTTTCAGTTCTAGGGGAAACTGGATGTAACTTCATTTGGGTTTCATTTTGTTTGCTGGTTTGTTTATTTGTTTGTTTTATTTTTAATTTTTAACTTTTTTTCCTTTCTCTTTTCCCAAAGAAAAAATAAAGGAGTTCATGACCACTAAATCAGCCCCACAAGAAATTTTAAGAGGGACTCTTTGAGTGGAGAAAAGACAAAACAAAACAAAAAAGACCAAAAGCAGCAAAGAATAGAAAGGACCAGAGAACATCACCAGAAACATCAAATGTACAGGCAACACAATGGCAATAAATTCATTAACTTTCAATAATCACTCTAAATGTAAATGGACTAAGTGATCCAATAAAAAGACGTAGGGTATCAGAATGGATAAAAAAAAAAAAATAAGACCCATCTATATGCTGCCTACATATAGACAAGAGACTCATTTTAGACCTATAGACATCTACAGATTGAAAGTAAGAGGATGGAGAACCATCTATCATACTAATGGAGCTCAAAGGAAAACCAGAATAGCCATAGTTATAGCAGACAAACTAGATTTTAAAACAAAGACTGGAATAAGAGATGAAAAAGGGCATTATATCATCATTAAGGGGTCTATCCACCAAGAAGATCTAACAATTATAAATATTTATGCACAAACTTAAAGCACCCAAATATATAAATCAATTAATAACAAACATAAAGAAACTCATTGCTAACAATACCATCATAGTAGGGGGCTTCAACACCCCACTAATAGTAATGGAAAGATCATCTAAGCAGAAAATCAACAAGGGAACAATGGCTTTGAATGACACACTGGAGCAGACGGACTTAACAGATATATTCAGAACATTTAATCCTAAAGCAGAATACACATTCTTCTTGAGTGCACATGGAACATTCTCCAAAATAGATCACATACTGGGTCACAAATCAGCCCTCAACAAGTACAAAAATATTGATATCATACTATGCATATTTTCAGACCACAATGCTATGAAACTTGAAATCAATAACAAGAAAAAAATTGTAAAGACCACAAACACTTGGAGATTAAAGAATATCCTACTAAAGAATGAATGGGTTAAACAACAATTTAAGAGGAAATTAAAAAGTACATGGAAGCCAATGAAAAGGAAAACATGACCATCTAAAACCTCTGGGATGCAGCAAAGGCAGTCATAAAAAGGAAGTATATAGCAATCCAGGGCTTCCTAAAGAAGGAAGAAAGGTCTCAAATACACAACATAACCTTACACCTTAAAAGCTAGAAAAAGAACATCAAAGACAGCCCAAAACCAGCAGAAGAGGGAAATAATAAACATTAGAGCAGAAATCAATGATATCAAAATTAAAAGAAAAATAGTAGAATAGATCAACAAAACCAGGAGCTGGTTCTTTGGAAGAATTAACCAAATTGATAAACCCTTAGCTAGATTTATCAAAAAGAAAAAGGAAAGAACCCCAGTAAATAAAATCATGAATGAAAGAGCAGAGGGGTGCCTGGGTGGTGTAGTTGTTTAAGCATCCAACTGTTGATCTCTGCTTGGGTCATAATCTCACAGTTTGTGAGTCTGAGCCCTATGTCAGGCTCTGCACTGATGATGTAGAGCCTGTTTGGGATGTCTCTCATTCTCTTTTCCCCTCCTCTCTTTCTTTCTCTCTCTCAAAATAAATAAATAGGGGCGCCTGGGTGGCTCAGTCGGTTAAGCGGCTGACTTCGGCTCAGGTCGTGATCTCACGGTCCGTGAGTTTGAGCCCCGCGTCAGGCTCTGTGCTGACAGCTCAGAGCCTGGAGCCTGTTTCGGATTCTGGGTGTCCCTCTCTCTGACCCTCCCCCATTCATGCTCTGTCTCTCTCTGTCTCAAAAATAAATAAACGTTAAATAAATAAGTAAATAAAATTTTAACAAAGAGAGATCACAACCAACACTGTAGAAATACAAACAAAAATAAGAGAACATTATGAGCAATTATATGCCAACAAACTGGGCAATCTGGAAGAAATGGACAAATTCCTAGACATATCCTACCAAAACTGAAACAGGAAGAAGCAAAAAATTTGAACAGACCCATAACCAGTAAAGAAATTGAATCAATAATCAAAAATCTCTGAATAAACAAGGGTCCCAGGCTGCATGGCTTTCCAGGGGCATTCTAACAAACACTTAAAGAAGAGTTAACACCTATTCTCTTGAAGCTGTTTCACAAAATAGAAATGGAGGGAAAACTTCCAAAGTCATCTATGAGACCAGCATTGCCTTGATTCCAAAACCAGATAGACTCCAATAAAAAGGAGAACTACAGACCAATCTCCTTGATGAACATGTATGCAAAAATTCTCAAAAAGATACTAGCAAATGGAATCCAACAATACATTAAAAGCAGTAATCACCATGATCAAGTGGGGTTCATTCTTGAGCTTCAGGGGTGGTTCAACATCCACAAATCAATATATCACATTAATAAAAGAAAGGATGAGAACCACATGATCCTCTCAATAGATGCAAAAAAGCATTTGACAAAATACAGCATCCTTTCCTGATAAAAACCCTCAAAAAGTAGGGATAGAAGGAACATACCTCAAGATCGTATATGAAAGATCTACAGCTAATATCATCCTTAATGGAGAAAAACTGAGAACTTTCCCTCTAAGGTCAGGAACACAATAAGCATGTCTATACTCACCACTGTTGTACAACATAGTGTTGGAAGTCCTAGCCTCAACAATCAGACAGCAAAAAGAAACAGAAGATATCAAAATTGGAAGGATTTGCTCTTTGCAGATGACATGATATTCTGTTTGGAAAACCCAAAAGACTCCACCAAAGAACTGCTAGAACTGATACATGAATTCAGAAAATTTATATCAAAGGATATAAAATCAACATATAGAAATCAGCTGCATTTCTATACACCAATAATGAAGCAGCAGAAAGAGAAATCAAGGAATTTATCCCATTTACAATTGTACCTAAAACCATAAAATACCTAGGAATAAACCTAATCAAACAGGTACAAGATCTATACACTGAAAACTAAAGAAAGCTTATAAAAGAAACTGAAGAAAACACAAAGAAATGAAAAAACATTCCATGTTCATGGATCAGAAGAACAAATATTGTTGAAATGTTGTTACTGCCCAAAGCAATCTGCACATTCATTGCAATCCCTACCAAAATAACACCAGCATTTTTCACAGAACTAGAACAAACAATTCTAAAATTTGTATGGAACCAGGAAAGACCCCGGATAGTTAAAATCATGTTGCAAAAGAAAACCAAAACTGGAGGTACCACAATTCTGGACTTCAATCTGTATTCCAAAGCTGTAATCACCAAGGCAGTACGGTGCACATAGATCAATGGAACAGAATAGAGAACCCAGATTGGACCATAAATGTATGGCCAACTAATCTTTGACAAAGCAAGAAAGAATATCCAATGGAAAAACAGGTCTTTTCAGCAATGATGTTGGGAAAACTGGACAACAACATGTAGAAGAATGAGCCTGGACCACTTTCTTACACCATACACAAAAATAAACTCAAAATAGATGAAAGACCCAAATGCGAGACCGGAAACCATTAAAATCCTAGAGGAGAAAACAAACAGCAACCTCTTTGACCTCAGCCACAGCAACTTCTTATTAGAAATGACTCTGGAGGCAAGGGAAACAAAAGCAAAAATAAACTGTTGGGATTTCATCAAGATAAAAAGCTTTTGCACAGTAAAGGAAACAATCGACAAAACTAAAAGGCAACCAACAGAATGGGAGAAGATATTTGGAATTGACATATCTGATTAATGGCTAGTATCAAAAATCTATAACGAATTTATCAAACTCAACACCAAAAAACAAATATTCCAGTGAAGAAATGAACAGAAGACATGAATAGACACTTTTCCAAAGAAGACATCCAGATGGCTAACAGACACATGAAAAGATGCTCAGCATCACTCATCATCAGGGAAATACCAATCAAAACAATATTGAGATACCACCTTGCACCAGTCAGAGTGACTAAAATTAACAATTCAGGAAACAACAGATGTTGGTGAGGATACAGAGAAAGGGGAACACTTTTGCATTATTGTTGGGAATGCAAACTGGTGCAGCCACTCTGGAAAACAGTATAGAGGTTCCTAAAAAATTTAAAATGGGCTACCCTATGACCCAGAAATTGCACCATGAGGTATTTATCCAAAGATACAAAAATGCTGATTCAAAGGGGCACATGCACCCCTATGTTTATAATAGCACTATCAACAATAGCCAAATTATGGAAAGAGCCCAAATGTCCATCAATTGACAAATGGATAAAGAAGATGTGGTATATATATATATATATATATATATATATATATATATATATATATATAATGGAGTATTACTCAGCAATCAAAAAGAATGAAATCTTGCCATTTGCAACAATGCTGATGGAACCAGAATGTATTATGCTAAGCAAAATAAGTCAGTCAGAGAATGATAAATATAATGATTTCACTCATATGTATAATTTAAGAAACAAAAGAGATGAACATAGGGAAAGGGAAGGAAAAATAAGATAAAAACAGAGAGGGAGACAAACCATAAGAGACTTGAATATAGAGAAAAAACTGAGGGTTGCTGTAGGGAAGATGGGTGGGGGGATGTACTAAATGGGTGATGGGTGTTACCATCACTTGTTGGTATTTGTTGGGATGAGCACTGGTTGTTATATGTAAGTGACGAATCACTGAATTCTACTCCTAAAACCATTATTACACTATATGTTAACTAACTTACATTTAAATAAAATTTAAAAATAAAAAATAAAAAAAGGAGTATCTGCACATAGGGTTGGTTCTGCTACATGTATACCCAGCCTTCTCCTTCCGAACTATTATCTCCAAAAGTGATTTCAGCTAATAGATGCAGTTGAGCAACACATCAAAAGAAAAATACAATTGTGGTTGAAATGGGTCCCTCTCAATCTCCCAATTCATGCTATATTTCAAGTTTTATTTTATAGATTAACTATTTCTTATGATCTGAGTGGAATGCAAAGATTAAGTGAATAAAGGCAATATTAATTTAAGTGGGAATAAAGAAATATATGTAAGGATAAAAGGTGTGGCAATAAAAGGCAGTTGTGTACCTAAAACATGAAAACTTTGTTCTTATGTAGAACTATCTGCTACAAACTGTGAAATTACTTACTTACAATATACATGAGAGTCAGACTGGACCCAGTATAAATAAGGATGTCAGTATCTTAATAATCATATATTCACATTGTCTGCTCTGGCTCCCTTTCTCCTAGACAGGGACCAGGACTTTGACAAATTCTTAGTTTTTACTTTAAATGTTAGTTTCCATCTCCCCAGCAGTTACCTAAAAATCGAACCTTCTTTAACCTTTTTAAAATTAAATATTATATATATTTTTTGTTAAGATAGAATACACAGCAATCCATTAGACTGCTGCTTTTGGAGTGTCAACCACGTCCTAATCTTGCATCTCTGAAACCACATCTTAACTGTCTTGATTAGATTTGGGTACCCCCCAAATCTTCTCCTAGGAACATATTTACAGATTATGCATTAGTGAGTTAACAAATGGAAAGTTCAGGGTGGGAACTTTGTAGCATTCCCTTGGGCCAACACTTGTTGACTGTCACTGGCAGCCTGAAGTGCCATCCTGTGAAGGATTCTGAGGCTGTGAACAGAGGTAACATCTTGCATATCCCTATAGTGTGTAAATAATACATGCTTACTAATCTGAAATAAATCTCTTATGTTGTGGTATTTCTGATTTCACTCAGAGAAATACAGGCCACTCTGGCTTTTGGTCATGTTAATTATTATTTCTCAAAGTGTTCTCCTTTCTAGATCTTCATGACCCCATTCTCTATTGAGTTCTCTTACCTCTTAGATAGCTCTTCCCTTTTTCTTTATGGACTCCTTTTCTACCATTAATATTTTGAGGGTCCCTGGGCACTGTCTTGGTTCTTCTCTCTCTTCTCTTTGCACAGACCTGGATGAACTCATCCACACCATGGCTCCCAGTCCTGTCCAAGATCCTTTCCAGAGCTCCAGACTCATGAATCTAGCGACCCACTAGACGTGTCCACTCTGATGTCCTTTTGCTATTGCAACCTCAATGGCCAAATCTGAGCTTCTTTTTCCTCATCAATTACAGCATGGAATCAATCAGTAGGTTGCACCCAGTATTCAAAGAATACGATAGAATAGAACTGATGTGACAATATCAGAAGATACCATTATTAATAAAGAACTGTTTGGAGAAAATTTATATGTGTGCACTTGATTTGATGTATAATGTTTTCTGCCTGCAGATCATAGTAGAAAACACTCTTTCCATTTCCTCTCCTAACCCTAACGAAAGCTAACCTCTTTGATCCATTCCCCCTGCCATGGTCTTAATTTAGACTCATGCCATCTCTTGTCCAGAGCTGTAATATCTTTTAACTGGTCTTCCTGACTCCAGTCTCCCTACCTATCACCCCCTACCCTTTATTCCATCCTTACAAGCTGCTAGAAGGCTCTCTCTAAAACACATTACTCCCTGACCTATGTTCATTAGTGTCTCTAGCTAGTTTTGGGATAATACACAAACTCCCTTTTCTGTAGTCTAAAGAATCTCTGAGTTCTATTTAATAGTATATAGTCATGTATGTGTTGAAAGTTAAGCTTAATTGCAAAATCACCAAATATTTTTATGCAGAAAGAAAGCAACTTTTTACAATACTATGACCACAAATGCCCTGAAAATCATGACAGGACATCCTCTGCAGATATATTATAATTCTTTGCTTACTCCCAAGGTGTCAGGACACACAGCAGATCCTTTATAAATATGTTTATTAAAGTGTTGCTAAAACTATTTTACTTGCATACTGTACCACACATAAAAACTAATTTTCATCAGCAGCATCTTTCTCTGTGCCTTTCTCTATTCCATTCCATCTACTCCAAATGTCCCTCTCTTCTTTGTTCTGTAGATGAGCCCCTATCTGTCCCTTGAAATTTGGATTGAATGTCCCCCTCCTCTGAAACCCTTCCCTTACTGTTTCAGGGACAGGAAATAACTGTCAATATAAAAAAAATCTGATTTAAAATGGGTAGTTGATCTGAATAGACATTTTTCGACAGAAGACATAGAGATGGCCTTCAGACATATGAAAAGATGCTCAACATCACTCAACATCACTCAACTCAGAGAAATGTAAATCAAAACCACAATGAGGGGAGGGGCCAAGATGGCAGAACAGCATGTAAGTTTTTTTTTTTTTTTTTGCGTCTCCCATCCACAAAATACAGCCAGATCAACACTAAACCATCTTGCACACCTAGAAAACTGATTTGACGATTAACACAACAATCTGTACAACCTGAACCACAGAACTCAGCAGGTACCCGGCAGAGAAGTGAACTGCGGGGGAGAGAAAACACACTGAGGGCAAGGAGCTGTTTTTGCTTGCAGAGAGAGGACAGAGACTGGGATGGGGAGAGTTTGGGAAATCACCCTCCCCCCCAAAAGCAACCAGAGAGAAAGTGGAAAAGTGGAAACAGCCAAAGGGACCAATCAAAAAAGGGAGAAGGGAGAAAGGAGAAAGGACAGGGTTTAAATTCCATTAAGACTCTATAAACAGGGTGAGCACAGAGTCTGAAACTCCATAGTTCGATACCTGGAGGTGCTCTGGTGGGAAGGGGTAAAACCCAGGAGCAGAGTGAGCTCCAGGGGTCCTTGGGACACACCCCCTGCTTGGAGGACATTTGGTAGAGGCAAAGACCTGAGAGAAGAACCACATTAGCTGGTGCTGGAACAAGGAAATTAAAGGTGAAGATTGGTGCCAGATGTGTGTTGTGACTTACCATAATCCCTGAAACGTTGCTGCTAGATGATTGCATGAGCTTTTTCTGGGTCGGGCTGGCACCCAGCTGCAGTTTCTGGGCATCGGCAGCAGTGCTATCCCTGGAATGTTCCTGGGTGTGGCCAGCACCAGCCATTGCTTGGTGAGACCCTCCCTCAGAGGATCTGAGCGGGTCAAAGCCACAGTCCCTCAGAAGTGAGGGGCTGGGAAACACAGCCACATCTGAGATAAAACTTAGGAGGGAAGTGCCTCCTGGCAACCTAATGGTTTGGTTACGGACAGTGTAAAAGCAGGGAGTGGATGGAAGCCAGAGACAAAGGACAGGTGGGGAGAACAGAGTTCCAGTACTAGAGACTGGGTAGCTGGGTGACGCCATTTTCACCCCTCCCACGCATGTGCATACACTCCTACAAGCACCAAAACAATCCACCCCAGTAAGCTAAGCAGTGCCATCTAGTGGAGAATGGACCCATTACACTAAGCCTGCCCAACTGGGCCAACGTCACTATAGAAACACAAGTCTCTCCACCTGCTTAGTTTACAACTATAAAGTCCTTCATAGTTTGACTTCTAGGGGAAAATGATGTAATTTCAATCATATTTTAGTATGTTTGCTGATCCATCTATTTCTTTTCTTTTTCATTTCTTTTCTTTTTCTTGAATATAGAAAGAGAAAAAAATTATTTTTACTTTCAATTTTTATTAAAAATATTTTTGTTTAATTTTCTCTACTATATTATTTAATTTTTGTAAAATTTTTCAAATTTTATTTTACTTCCATCATTTCATTTTATTCTATTTCATTGTATACCTTTTTTCAAATTTTCAAACGTTTTCCATTTTTTTTGTCCCCTTTTTCTCTAATCTAGCAAGCTCCTTTCATCAACCAGACCAAAACAAACCTAGGATTTAGCATCATTTATTTTATTTTGTGAGTGTGTGCTGTTTTTAATTTTTTATTTTAATTTTTTTACCTTAATTCCTTTTCTTCCTTCAAAATGATGAAATGAAGGAATTCAGCCCAAAATAAAGAGCATGAAGAAATGACAGCCAAGGACTTAATCCACACAGATACAAGCAATACGTCTGTTCCAGAATTTAGAATCATGATAATAAGAATACTAGCTGGGTTTGAAAATAGATTAGAATCCCCTTCTGTGGAGATAAAAGAAGCAAAATGTAGTCAGGATGAAATAAAAAATGCTATACCTGAGCTGTAATCTCTAATGGATGATACGACGGCAAGAATGGATAAGGCAGAGCAGCAAATCAACGATATACAGGACAAACTTATGGACAATACTGAAGCAGAAAAAAAGAGGGAGCCTAAGGCAAAAGAGCATGATTTAACAATTAGAGAAATCAGTGACTCATTAAAAAAGGAACAACATCAGAATCATAGGGGTCCCAGAAGACAAAGAGACAGAAAAAGGGGTAGAAGGGTTATGTGAGCAAATCATGAAAGAAACCTTTCCTAACGTGGGGAAAGACACAGACATCAAAGTCCAGGAAGCACAGAGGACTCCCATTAGATTCAACAAAAACCAACCATCAACAAGGCATATCATAGTCAAATTCACAAAACACTCAGGCAAGGAAAGAATCATGAAAGCAGCAAGGGAAAAAAAGTCCTTAACCTGCAACAGAAGACAGATCAGGTTTGCAGCAGACCTATCCACAGAAACTTGGCAGGCCAGAAAGGAGTGGCAGGATATAGTCAGTGTGCTGAATCAGAAGAATACACAGCCAAGAATTCTTTATCTAGCAAGGCTATCATTCAACATAGAAAGAGAGACAAAAAGTTTCCCAAACAAAAATTAAAGAAGTTCGTGACCACTAAGTCAGCCCTACAAGAAATTTTAAGGGGGACACTCTGAGGGGAGAAAAGATGGAAAAAAAAACAACAAAAAGAAAGCAAAACAAAAAGACCAAGAGCAACAAAAACTAGAAAGTACCAGAGAACACCACCAGAAACTCCAATTCTACAAGCGACATGATGGCAATAAATTCGTATCTTTCAGTACTTACTGAAACGTCAATGACTAAATGCTCCAATCAAAAGACACAGGGTAACAGAATGGATAAGAAAACAAATCCACCTATATTCTCTTTACAAGAGACCGACTTTAGACCTAAAGTCACCTTCAGATTGAAAGTAAGGGGATGGAGAACCATCTATCATGCTAATGGTTGTCAAAAGAAAGCCCGAGTAGCCAAACTTATATCAGACAATCTAGACTTTAAAATAAAGACTGCATCATGAGATGAAGAAGAGCATTATATCATCATTAAGGGGTCTATCCACCAAGAAGACCCAACAACTGTAAACATTTATGCTCCAAATTTGAAAGCATCCATATATATGAATCAGTTAATCACAAACATAAAGAAACACATTGATAATAATACCATCATAGTAGAGGACTTCAACACCCCACTTAAAGCAATGGAAAGATCATCTAAACAGAAAATCAACAAGAAAACAATGGCTTTGAATGACACACTGGACCAGATGGACTTAACAGATACATTCAGAACATTTCATCCTAAAGGAGCAAAATACACATTCTTCTCCAGGACACATGGAACATTCTCCAGAATAGATCACATAATGGGACACAAATCAACCCTCAACAAGTACAAAAAGTTCAAGATCATACTGTGCATATTTTCAGACCACAACGCTATGAAACTCGAAATCAACCACAAGAAAAAATTTGAAAAGGTCACAAGTACTAGGAGACTGAAGAACATCCTACTAAAGAATTAATGGGCTAACCAAGAAGTTAAAGAGGAAATTAAAGTACATGGAAGCCAATGAAAATTATAACACTCCAGCCCAAAACCTCTGGGACGCAGCTATAACAGGAAAGTATATAGCAATCCAGACCTTCCCAAAGAAGGAAGAAAGATCTCAGATACACAAGCTACCATTATGCCTTAAAGAGCTGGAAAAAAAACAGCAAATAAAACCCAAAACCAGCAGAAGACAGGAAATAAGAAAGATTAGAGCAGAAATTAATGCTATTGAAACCAAAAAAACCAGCAGAACAGATCAATAAAACCAGAAGCTGGTTCTTTGAAAGAATTAACAAAATTGATAAACCACTAGCCAGTTTGATCAAAAAGAAAAAGGCAAGGACCTAAATAAATAAAATCAAGAATGAAAGAGGAGAGATCACAGCCAACACAGCAGAAATAAAAACAATAAGAAAATATTATGAGCTATTATATGCCAATAAAATGGGCAATCTGGAAGAAATGGACAAATTGCTAGAAACATACACTACCAAAACTGAAACAGAAACAAATAGAAAATTTGAACAGACCCATAACCAGTAAGGAAATCAAATTAGTAATCAAAAATCTGCCAAAAAAACAAGAGCCCAGGGCCAGATGGCTTTTCAGGGGAATTCCACCAAACATTTAAGGAAGAGTTAACACCTATTCTCTTGAAGCTGTTCCAAAAAATAGAAATGGGAGGAAAACTTCCAAACTCTTTCTATGAAACCAGTATTACCTTGATTCCAAAACCAGACAAAGATCCCATTAAAAAGGTAAACCACAGACAGATTTCCCTGATGAACGTGGATGCAAAAATCCTCAACAAGATATCAGTTAACCAGATCCAACAACAACATTAGAAAAATTACTCACCATAACCAAGTGGGATTCATACCTGGGATGCAGGGCTGGTTCAATATCCACAAGACAATTGATGTGATTCATCACATCAATAAAAGAAAGGACAAGAACCACATGATCCTCTCAACAGATGCAGAGATAGCATTTGACAAAATACAGCATCCTTTATTGATAAAAACCCTCAAGAAAGTAGGGATAGAAGGATCATACCTCCAGATCTTTAAAGCCATATATGAAAGAACCACCGCTAATATCATTCTCAATGGGGAAAAACTGAGAGCCTTCCCCCTAAGGTCAGCAACAAGACAGGGATGTCCACTCTCACCACTGTTATTCAACATAGGATTGGAAGTTTTAGTCTCAACAATCAGACAATGCAAAGAAATAAAAGGCATCCAAATTGGCCAGGAGGAGGACAAACTTTCACTCTTCACAGACGACATGATACTCTATATGGAAAACCTTAAAGATGCCACCATAGAATTGTGAGAACTGATCCAGGAATTCAGCAATTTGAAGGATGTAGAGTCAATGCACAGAAATCAGTTAAAATTCCTATACACCAACAATGAAGCAACAGAAAGAGAAATCGAGGAGTCGATCCCATTTACAATTGCACCAAAACCCATAAAATACCTAGGAATAAATCTAACCAAAGGGGTGAAAAACTTATACACTGCAAACTATAGAAAGATTATGAAAGAAAGTGAAGAAGACACAGAAAAATGGAAAAAGATTCCATGCTCCTGGATAGGAATAACAAATATTGTTAATATGTCAATACTACCTAAAGCAATCCACATATTCAATGCAATCCCTATCAAAATAACACCAGCATTCTTCATAGAGTTAGAACAAACAATCCTAAAATTTGTATGGAACCAGAAAAGACCCCAAGATTGCCACAGCAATCTTGAAAAAGAAAACCAAACCTGGAGGCATCACAATCCCGGACTTCAACCTATACTACAAAGCTGTAATCATCAAGACAGCCAGTACATACTGGCACAAGAACAGACACTCAGATCAATGGAACAGAATAGGGAACCCAGTAATGGACCCACAAATGTATGGTCAACTCATCTTTGACAAAGCAGGAAAGAATATCCAATGGAATAAAGGCAGTCCCTTCAGCAAGTGATGCTGGGAAAACTGGACAGCGACATGCAGAAAAATGAACCTGGACCACTTTCTTACACCACACACAAAAATAAACTCAAAATGGATGAAAGACCTAAACAGAAGACAGGAAACCATCAAAATCTTCGAGGAGAAAGCAGGCAAAAACCTCTTTGACCTGGTCGCGGCAACTTCATACTCAACGCTTCTCCAGAAGCAAGGGAAACAAAAGCAAAAATGAACTATTGATAGTTCACTATTTTGACCTCATCAAAATAAAAAGCTTCTGTGCAATGAAGGATACAATCAGCAAAACTAAAAGGCAACAGGCGGAATGGGAGGAGATATTTGCAAATGATGAATCAGATAAAGATAGATTAGTATCCAAAATCTGTAGAGAATTTATTAAACTCAACACCCAAAAAACAAATAATCCAGGGAAGAAATAGGCAAAAGACATGAACAGACACTTCTCCAAAGACATCAGATGGCCAAACGACACATGAAAAAAATGCTAAACATCACTCATCATCAGGAAATACAAATCAAAACCACAATGAGATACCACCTCACACCTGTCAGAATGGCTAACATTAACAACTGAGGCAACAACAGATGTTGGCAGAAAGAGGATCTCTTTTGCACTGCTGGTGGAAATGAAAACTGGTACAGCCACTCTGGCAAACAATATGGAGGTTCCTCAAAAAATAAAAAATAGACTTACCCTATGACCCAGCAGTAACACTGCTAGGAATTTGCCTAAGGGATATAGGAGTACTGATGCACAGGGGCACTTGTACCCCAATGTTTATAGCAGCACTCTCAACAATAGCCAAATTATGGAAAGAGCCTAAATTTCCATCAACCTATGAATGGATAAATAAATTCTGGTTTATATACACAATGGAGTACTACGTGGCAATGAGAAAGAATGAAATATGGCCCTTCGTAGCAACGTGGTTGGAACTGGAGAGTGTTATGCTAAGTGAAATAAGCCATACAGAGAAAGATAGATACCATATGTTTTCACTCTTATGTGGATCCTGAGAAACTTAACAGAAACTCATGGGGGAGGGGAAGGAAAAAAAAAGAGGTTAGAGTGGGAGAGAGCCAAAGCATAAGAGACTCTTAAAAACTGAGAACAAACTGAGGGTTGATGGGGGGTGGGAGGGCGGGGAGTGTGGGGGATGGGTATTGAGGAGGGCACCTTTTGGGATGAGCACTGGGTGTTGTATGGAAACCAATTTGACAATAAATTTCATATATTGAAAAAAAATTAAAAATAGAACTACCCTATGACCCAGCAAATAGGTATTTATCCAAGGGATACAGGTATGCTGTTTCGAAGGGGCATATGCAATCCAATGTTTATAGCAGCACTGTCAACAATAGCTAAAGTGTGGAAAGAGCCCAAATGTCCATCAATGGATGAATGGATAAAGAAGATGTGGTATATATATATATACACACACATACATACACACACAATAGAGTATTACTCAGCAATCAAAAAGAATGAAATCTTGCCATTTGCAACTACGTGGATGGCACTAGAGGGTATTATGCTAAGTGAAATTAGTTGGAGAAAGACAAATATCATATGACTTCACTCGTATGAGGACTTTAAGATGCAAAAACAGATGAACATAGGATAAAGGAAGCAAAAATAATATAAAAACAGGTCGGGGACAAAACATAAGAGACTCTGAAATATAGAGAACAAACAAAGGGTTACTGGAGGGGTTTTGGGAGAGGGCATGGGCTAAATGGGTAAGGGGCATTAAGGAATCTACTCCTGAAATCATTGTTGCACTATATGCTAACTACCTTGGATGTAAATTTTTAAAAAATAAATAAAAAATGTGTGCTTACAGGGTTGCCTGGGTGGCACAATGGTTAAGCACCCAACTCTTGATTTTGGCTCAGGTTATGATTTCCCAGTTCGCAAGTTCAATGCCTGACTTGGGCTCTGCACCAAAAGTGGGGGATTCTCTCTCTCCCTCTCTCTCTGCCCTTCCCCTGCTTGTGTTCTCTCTTTCTCTCAAAATAAATAAACTTAAAAAAACATATGTGCTTATAGTCTGCAGAATTTTACATTAGTGACCTCTGATACTTTTCTAAATCTGAGAAACTGGAAGCTCAACATCCACAGCTAAATTTCATTAAGCAGACATACTTACTATTTGAATCATTTTGAACAAGTTACTTAATTTTCTGAGCCTCTGCCTAATTTATTTTATGCCATATCTCAGCTCAAGAATTGACCATGACACTGTGGTCCCTAATATGACAAATCTAAATGCTCTATTCATTCACTCAACAAATATGTATTGAAACCTTACTAGCTCTGAGGATGCAGCAATGAATATAACCAAAGGTAAGGTCCCCACTCTGACAGAATTAAGCACCTCTTGCTTAGGTCCCACCAACAGCTATTTCCTTTTGCACTCTGTCATCCAGCCTCATCAGGGCTTCTCCAGTTAAACTGTGAGGGACGACTGTCCTTTTTCTTCTCTACCTGGAATATCTGTACATTTTCTCACCAACAGTCACTATTTAGCTTTTGCTCTAAGTTCACCCTGAAAAGTTACACCCTTAAGGAAATCATCCCAGACTTAACAATTATTTGTTTACCATGTTTATTTCACAATTTATTTAGACAGTACATGTGGTTTTCATTTGTACATATCTCTTGACAGCTCTTGCAAATATTTCTTGTCTTCCAAAGTTGATTATAAATGTATGAGTTAAAACCTGTGTCTTCTTTTTTGTTAATGGTAGAGACCATTTACTATCCCCTAACATCCATTCTTATCTTCCTCCTTTTAATACTAGAACTCCCTAAAATTCAAAGTACATGGCTGCCCAGCTAGAGACTACATTTTCTAGCCTTCTTTGCAACTAGGTAAGGTCATAGAGACTAAATTCTGGCCAATGGAATGTCCGCAGAAGTAATACATGCAAGGGCCAGGATTTCTTGCCCTCTACTTCCTTAATCCTCTTCTTATGGGCTGGAACATGATCTTGAAAGTGACCAGTCATCTTGGACATTGCCGGTGAGGGCAAACCAACCCCAAAGGAATGTTAAAACAAGAGAGGTCATCTGGGATTCTGAGCTACCTTTTTGGAGAAGGACCTATGAGCTAAGATTTTTATCCAGTAGAAAAATAAACTTCTTTCTTGTTTAGGTCACTGCTATCAGTATTTTATAAAACATGCAAACCAATAATCTAACATAATGCTCTTTATGGTACTTGACATAAAATACTATGAATGGAGTGCTAAATAAATACTGATTGAATGAATATATGTATATATATTCATGTGTATATTCATATGTATATGTATATGTATATTCATATGTGTATATATATTCAGATATATATATATCTGAATTCAATAAATAAATATTCACTAATAAAGTGATTTGGTGGGGGTGGGGGTGGGTTTTTTCCCCCCAAATGTTATGTGTTCTTGTTCATTATGTGTTTAAAAGAGAAAGGCGGGTTCTGATTTTTTTTCACTGAGCTATATTCATTTTCTTGGAAATGTTATATACTATCAATATACTCTATCCTTCTAATGTCACTGAATAAGAGTTTTGGAAGGAATATCTGAAATAGGATGGTCTGGCATTAAATGTTGGCATTAAAAGAGAGAAGTTTTAAGTAACTGGGACTCATACAGAAATTTTAGTTTTAAAATTTGTAGAGAACTATGGTCACTGTTGACCTCTATAGCTCATGCTGTTCACCTATGTCACCACCACTTCCCAGGACCACAAAAGCAGAGGAAACAACATACCTCCAAATCTCCTGAGATATTGGCACCAGCAAGAATCCCAGTAGCTGCGGGGAAAAAAATGGCAAAGACAGAGAAGAAGCCTTCACCTTTTGTGAAGCTTGGCCCAAAGTTTTCAGCAAATATTGATGCTGTAACACAAGTAAAGAGAAAATTATCATGTAGACTTTCTTTACAGAGTATGAGATTGGTTTCCTTTAGTTTCTATCAATGTCTTGTGTAAATGTTTCCCTATATTTTAAATGGAAGGAACTTGAAGAGATTGGCGTACTCCTGACAAACCTCATACTCATGTTTGCCGAGAGTCAAGGTTGTAGATTTCTAGAACAGCTCTGAAAAACTTTTGTGCCAACAGAGACCCAGGCCTCCTGACTTTTTGAATCTTTCTAGATTGAAAAAGGGGGAAATGGAGAATGTTTCTCATGGCTATACTGGCATATCTGCAAATATACCACACATGTGTACTGCCCTATACACACACAGCTACTTTCTTCCATGCATAAATACTCTAATCAACACACAGATTTTCTATGCTTTTTTTTAATTGTAGGAAAGCCCTGTGGGTGAAACTATCTTATGATTTTTCTACTTATGTTTACCCTCCCCATTCCCTGCTCCCAGATATTAGATCTTAAATTCTTATAGCAAATTCTCATATACAGAAGTTTAATATAGTGAAGAGCCTTGGTCATAAAACAGTACTATTCCATGAGGTCTTAGCAAATTATTTAAATTAGAAGCAAACAATGCAGAAGAAAAACAGAAAAAGGAAGGGAGAAAAATGCAAACAAAAGAATCTGGCCTGATGCAAAAACAAGGAAAGAGAATTTGAGTCATCAGAAACAATGCAGCAGGAGCTAGAAGGACTCAGAAAATATATAGCAGGAGCTAGAAGGAGGGAAAGGGATAGAAAGGAAAAAGGACATTAACATACAAAGCAAAGAAGACAAACTTTACAAAGAAAAAGAA